>NC_134095.1:109216123-109555192 GCF_000715075.1 Nicotiana tabacum
ATAACAATTTAAGCGACCGTGCTAGAACCACGGGATTCGAGGGTGCCTAACACCTTCCCTCGGGTCAACAGAATTCCTTACTTAGAATTTCTGGTTCGCAGACTTCATTTGGAAAAGTCGAAAATTTCCTCGATTGGGGATTCAAGATAAAACCGGTGACTTGGGACACCAAAAAGCCAAACCTTTCCCAAGTGGCGACTCTGAATTAAATAAATAATCCCATTTCGAATATTGTCACTTAAATTGGAAAAACTCCCCTCGTGCATCTTACCCTCCGGGAAGGGCGCGCAAAAAGGAGGTGTGACAGTGACAATAATAAAATCAGTGATGGCTCTTTATGGCTAATAATAAGCAATAAATGAAGGACGATAAATAGAACACAATGGATATGAACAATAAATGCAAGTAATGAGATCAAGAGAATATGTTAGAGAGCAGAGAGAATGTTCTTGTATATTTAGTTTTGAGCAACAAGTTCTTTACAAAATGACAAGGATCCCCTTTTTATATGAGGGGGAACCCCAATATTGTACAAATACATTTATTACAAAGATATGGAGATGAGACAGCTAGTTGATGCCATGATTCAGGTATGAACTTAGCTCACTAGACTTTGTCAGCCCTAGCTATGCACCTTGGGAACTCCCCGCTTTTTTACCATAGTCGTTGGTCCGCACTGCCCCGAGGTCGAGTATCGATAGCCCTCGGGGGTGAACCCCGACCATAGTTTCGAACTTGTAAAGCGTGCTTACGAGACATCGCAATGAGAAAAAATTGGACCCTCCGATTTTACCACATACAATATTACATGCACTTTTATACAACTAACTCACATTATTAACCGCCTAACTAACTTGAAATAATTAAATATTAATTTAACAACTATAGCTAGCTATATATATATATAAGCTGGAAATAGAAAAGGTGATGTGGCACCTTCCTATGCTCAGCATTTGTATTTTTCTCCTCTCCTTTTTCTGATAATTTTTCATATTTTCCTATTTTCACAGACGCTTATGTTACCTCACCAAGCTCTTTACTCTCCTAACCATAACTGACCCCTTTCTTCTTCCTTTCTCTTGCTTACCACGATTTAGGGCTTCTTCTCTTCCACTTTTTCCTTTCGAGGTAAATCTCCAACGCCTTGCTTTTCCTCTTCTCCCTTCCCATAACAAAGGTAAAATTCTTCTTTTACTCTTCAGTATTTTTTAATTTGATTTCTCCTTCGTTTCTTTATCCTACTCGTCAGAGATAACCCTCTTTCTGATTTTATTAATTTTTTATCTCTCATATTTTGTTTTCTCGCTGTATCTCTTTATTGAATTACTGATTATTACTTGACTTTAGTCTTTAAGGTCGACTTCCTCTTCTTTCTCCTCTTTCTGATTTTGGAAATTGTAGTTTTTTTTCATTGTTTGGTTGGTATTCAATTGTCTCTGTATACACTATTCTTGATTTATGTCCAATTTTTAGTCGTGTCTTTGCATCTTTCGTTGCAACGGTCATATATTTGCAAATTGAAGCCTCTATATATGTTCAAATTTTTGCCAATTTCTTAAGTCTGTCTATCAAGACTGTTATTGCAAATTAGCGACATAGATGTATCTGTGCATTCTCTGAATAGAAACCTTAGGAATGATAAAGGAAATTACCAAATTTGTATAATTACGCACCAGCTTCTGTATATATAATTATGATCATAGTAAGACTCGCATGACAACTCTCTTAAGCCAAGAAATAATTTTTAATCTTTGTTTGACGGGTCTTTCAACAATTGCACACATTATTTTCACGTATTTAGTTGAAATTGTAAGGATAATGTTACTGGTAACTGGTAAATATAACTGTGAAGCATAGGTCTAGGGATTGTAAGTGACCTGTGTGAGAACTTCGGATTGGACTGCTCGCCAGCATTTCGCTTCTTCTCTTTCCCTTCCCTCCCAAAACGTGCATGTATATAAAATTCATGCTAATGCTTAACGATGAAATTCTATTTCAAGGCTTGGCGTTCTTTTTCTTGATTACGCACATTCACTATGGTAGGTTCTTTTAAATTCTGCGTACTCAAATTAAATACAAGTTCATCGTTTATCAACAAATACCTAGGGTATCAGATTAGCTGTTATTCCCACAAAATACAATCTTCATTTAATTGATTGCTTGAGAAGGGATTTTCGGTGAAAAAAAAATAAACAAATGACATTTTCAACTTCTTCCTTAGGGAGATCACATGTATATGCTCTATGAGTATTAGTTTGTTAAGTTTAAATGATAATTTAGCTTCTTTACGGTTTGCAGAGTTTATGCTTGAATTACACGGTTATATATAAACTCATTTTTTGAGGTTGAATGATGATGAATTTTCTTAAATTCCTTTTTTTTAGGGGGCCATTTCTTAAGGTGTCTCTCTGTTGAAAGATGTGACGTAAGCGATATAAGGTGTCTACTAAATTATCATTAGTCACATATAATCAGGAGAAGAAGATAGAATCTTGATAAACAAGTCTTTCGTGTTTTATATGCATATGCCTCTTTTTTCTTTTATTTTTGGTGGATCAGGAGTTTAATTCACATTTATTAGCAGATTAAGACTTGCACTTACTGCCAGGATGGGTGCATTGTATGAAGAGACGTAGTCAATCTTGGGATGAAGATTTCTATTTGGCATAACTCCAAAGCGTGTCAAGTATAATATAACTGTTTGTTAAGAGACATTGTAAATTTGCTCGTGCATATTCTAAATTTACTTATAACAGTTTCAAACTTTCAATATTTACCTTGATAAAACAATACCTCCAACTTTTTTTCTGCCTAACATATGTGCTTCTCTTAAATTTTTATCTCTAAATACGAGTGACATTGTGAGTAGTCCTCATCAGTTTAAAATAGTTGTGTTTGTTATTTACTTACTAATAAGTTTTTAATAAAGGCAAATCGGGAAAAATCGCTACGCGGTCTATCCCTATCCCTATGTTATGTAATAACTAAACCTTCTGTGTTTTTAATATAAAGTCTCTCCTTTCATTAGCAAAAAAATAATAAAAATGTTACATGTCATTTCTTGGGATTCATCCATTTGGAAAGTTAATAGGAAAAGGAATTACGTAGCATTTATGCATACGTGGCACGCAAAAGAATACTCTATTGCCGGGTACGAACTCTTCTATGATTCCAATCATGGAGGAGTCGGCAAAAAATATCATATGCTTTTTATTATATTTATAACTGATAATGGTGGAATTTTAATAAATTATTGAAATTCTCTCCTTTATCTTTCGCTTTTCCTCTGTGAAGTCAGACATAGTGTAAAAGAATGGGAAGTTGAACAATTAGGTGTATATAATATATTTTTGTTATTTTAATTGTTTAAATATTAAAAAAGTTATTTTATAAATATAAAATGGTCACTAGTGGTTAGACTAAATAGACGATAGTTACATTAATGAAGCGTTGCATAAGTATTGATCTCCATTACATACCTAAATGAAAATAGCGGCTAAATATCAAGTGCTCATACTGATTTTACAAATAACCAATTATGTGTTTGATTAGAACCATTGAGTTGATAATAAGGACTTGTATTGACAATAGGGCTGTTTATTCGGATCGGATATCTGAAATCCGAACCGATCCATTCAATTTCGGATTTCGGATTGTATTTTTTAAAATTTCGGATCGAATTCGGATTGATATATTTTAATCCGATCCGATCCGAAATTCGAAATTATTAGGGCATGTATAAGTACTATACTTTAATTTCGGATAGTCAGTACTTCCTTTACATCAACCTCCAAGTTATTACCTTTACAATTGCTAGATTTAGCTATATTGACATCATAATACTCTCATAATTGCATAAACATGAATTTTTCTTAATGTATTGCCTTTTTTACAAAGAAAATATACATATTAGTTTAACTTTGAAGCATAATAATACGATCCGAAATCCGATCAGATCCAAACTTTAAAATCCCATCCCATCTGATATAATTCGGATCGGATTCGGATTGCATTTTCTAGAATCCGAAATCCGAAATTCGAATCCGAAATGTGCTAAATCCGATCCGATCCAATCCGTGCACAACCCTATTGACAAACAAGTGTTGATAACACTCTATTCCGTTAAACTGACTAAAAGGCCCTTAAAGCTATGTATGTATATTTATTTAAAGTATTGTTTTGCATAAGAAAGGACGAATATTGAAAATAGAATGCAGATGAATTTGAAGGCTTTGTTTTGGCGAAGGTATTCAAACATTAGAAGAAGTAATACAAATAAAATACTAAAATAATTTAATCAAATTAAAAGTATTTCTAAGCAATTTATATTTTTGACATATGAAGTACACTTTATTTTGTTTGCTAAAAGCATAGATAGGCCAAACAAAAACTATTTGTAAATCTAAACACCTTGTGTGTTTGGTACGAAGGAAAATATTTTTCGAAAATATTTCTTAATTTTTTCATATTTGATTGGTTAAATGTTTTGGAAAACATTTTCTTTAGGAACTCATTTTCCTCCAATTGGAGGAGAGTGTTTTCCTTATCAAGAGAAGGGAAAATATTTTTCAAAACTCCTTCTCAACCTTCCCCACTAACTTTTTTTTTTTTTGTAATTTCAAATTTTTATTTTTTCGTTTTCTGCACCACCTACCCACTCCCATCCTGCCAAACCCCACCCCCACTGCCCCCACCCCACACACAAAAAAAAGTTTTTTTAAACTTTTTTTTGTAATTTTTAAATTTTTGTTTTTACGTTTTTCTGCACCACCCATCCATCCCCTCTCCCCCCACTTTTTTTTTTGCAATTTTAAATTTCTGTTTTTTCGTTTTTCTACACATCCTGTGCACCTTCATCTTTTAACATATTTGCTTCAACTCACTTTTCTTGTTTTTCAGTCGTCTACTCGCGCTAAATTGCACATAAAAAATGCTAGATTAATAGTTCAATATTGACATTTTAGCTCCTTTTTTTTAATTTACATCAGTGAGGGGACGAGGAAAGATAAAAAGGATACTACATTGGTAGTGATATTTGAACCCTTCACTTCAACTGTAGAAGATCGAGTGAGCTAACATTCACACATAACGTTTTAGCTCTATTAACTCCAAATTCATGCTTAGTATATCTTATGTTCAGGTGGTTGTTTTGTGTATTGTAGTCTTATTTTCCTATTTATTGTCTCTTCTATGTTCATTTGTGGTTATGTGACTTACAGTGATGGTTGGGATTGGTTTCGGAAAGGTTTCAGAGTGAATTGGGATAATGTTGGAAGCTTAAGTGGAAGAATTGACTGGAGTTTGACTTTTGTGTAACTCCAGAATAGAATTTTGATGGATCCGATATCTTCGTATGGTGATTTTGGACTTAAGCGTATGTCCAAATTTAGATTTAGAGGCCCGTAGGTTATTTTGGTACTTTTTAGTGAATGTTGGAAAGTTGGAGGTTTGGAAAGTTAAGAGGTTTGACCGGGAGTTTACTTTATTGATATCAGGTTCAAATTTTGGTTCCGAAAGCTGGAATAGATCCTTTGTGTCATTTGGGACTTGTATGGAAAATTTGAGGTCATTCGGAGCTGATTTGGTATGGTTCGGCACGAGTTTTAGGAGTTGAAAGTTCATTAGTTTTATTAAGCTTGAATTGAGGTGCGATTCATGATTTTGATGGTGTTTGATGTGATTTGAAATCTCGATTAAGTTCGTATTATATTTTAGGAGTTGTTGGTACAATTGGATGGGGTCCCGGGGACCTCGGAGGTATTTCGGATGATTGCCCGATCATGTTTGGACTTAGAAGAATTGCTGAAGATTTGCAGTTCTGGTGCACATTCTCACAGGTGTGAGGCCATAGAAGTAGCCTTGTGATCGCAGAAGCGAAGGAGGAAGATTCAAGGGAAGTTCGTAGATGCGGACCTTGGACCGCAGGTGCGGCCAAGTGTGCATAGATGCGGATAATGAGCTAGGTAGGGGAGTCCGCAGAAGCGGACTAAGGTGCGCAGATGCACGTTTAGGTGCGAGGGCCTAACTGCAGAAGCGGATGGTCGGGGATTAATAGGGTTCTACATCTGCAATGGAATTTTCATAGATGTGGCGTCGCAGGTGTGACTATTTTTACCGTAGATGTGGTTTGCTAGATAGATTACATATGTTGAGGGTTTGAGTATTTTTCTCATATTTGAATTTGTGGAGCTTGGTCTAAGGCAATTTTAGGACTGCCTTTCATCCTAATTGAATAGGTAAGTGAAGCTTGATCACTTTTATTGATAAATATTGATTACCCATTGATTATTACACCTAGTTTATGTGAATTTGAAGTGAAATTTGGGAATTTTAGACTATGGTATTGGAGAGTGAGATTTGGTGATTTAAGGGTCGATTTGTGAATAGAATTGGATGAAATTAGTATGGTTGGAATCGTAATTGAATGAGTTCTTAGAATTTGTGAGTTTGGTCGTGTTTCGAGGTGTGGGCCTGGGGTTGACCTTTTAGGTTAGCTTTGTCTTTTGGAATCATTTCCTATAGCTTTTATTAATGATATTAAGTTATTTTGACTAGAGTCGGATCGTCCGAATGTTGATTCGCGGGGAAAGGCCTTCTTAGAGTACTGATTTGACTTGCTTGAGGTAAGTATCTTACCTAAACTTTTTTGAAGCACTAGTTGCCTAAATTATTTGTTAGCTACGTGCTATGAGTGGCGCATATATGTTGGGGTTAAGCCTATATTCGTGCACCGAGGGTACTATTTTCATGCTCGGGGTAGCACTTAGGTTATGATATGCCTTGATTTGACTGCTAAGATCAAGCTGTGATGTTTCTTTTATTTATACCCCTCTATGAGTTGCTTCTACTACATTTTAGATTTCGTTGAGGTTATTCTTGCAATTGAACATGATAAACTATTATTTCGTGATGAAATTGTTTGTTCTAGCCGTGATAGCACACATTACACATGCCTACACCATAGCATGCTATTTTTACCAGTCAAGGAGTATGAAGCTTGATAATCATTGATAATTTACATGTATTCTCATATATTTGCTTTCTGTGTGTTATGATCTAGACTAGTAGCATGTAATCATGCCGGGCGGATTTTGATTATTGGCACGTGTGTTATCTGTGCTCTTGGTATTATTGGCATGTCACGGCCCGGGTTTCTCACCCTCGGGACCGTGATGGCGCCTAACATCACACTTGCTAGGAAAGCCAACGTTAGAGTGTTATTAGCCAATTTCCTTTATAACTTAGTGAATAAAAGTAATCAATTTAAAACCAGTGATCATAGTTACAAAAGTAAGTAAACAGCTTCTTTATATATAAATACTATAACTAATATTATCACTATTACTATCCAAAATCCAGTGTCGTGACTTCACGAACATACTATGAATATCTGCAAACATCGGTCTGAAAGAAAATACATCTATTTTCAAAGGAAAGAAAACAGGAATGTAGAAACATAGGAGGGGATGGCAGGGCCTGCGGATGCTAGCTATCACTACCCCAACCTGTCACCACCCAGACCTCGATCCGGTCGTGATGGCGCCTCTCGTGAAGACAAGGCTAGCCAACCAACCCATTTCACCTTTTCAGAATAGTTAATATTAATAAACAGTTTTAGCATAATTAAATAACCACAGTCTAAACAAAAGTTTTCTTTATTAAGTGCGGAATACAATCCAAACACAGCCCAAACCGGGGTGTCACAAGTCACGAGCATCTATTAGAGTATAAATACAACTGCAAGGCCTGAAACATATAAAAGAGGACTGATAAACAAAAGGAAGAAATGCGGTACTGCGAACGCTGGCAGTCACCTCACTAACCTCCGATAAGTTAGCCTTTGACCAGCTCAAAACCCGCTACCGGGTGAACAAATACCTACATCTGCACACGAGGTGCAGGGAGTAAAGTGAGTACTCCAACTCAGTGAGTAATAAAAGGTAAATAATAATTGAGCAGTAAGAAATCACGTAAAACAAACCATCATGCTGTATAGGGCAGTCTAAAACCCTTTGAGTAGAAGCAGTGAAACTGTTAAATCCTTGGAAAAACATCTTAGCTCAGTTTAAACCTCTTTTAAAAATGACTTTTTCAACGGTTACGCAAATGAGTGCAAAACAAATAGTGCAGATAAGCACGGAAATTCGCCCCTCGGGCACAACACTCAATTAACAGATAATACCAGGCAATCAGATAGATATCACATGAAGTAGCACAAACAACAGATAATGGCAGACAAATAAAATAAAGTAAACACATAGAACAGTACCAGCACTGCTGCGGCGTGAAGCCCGATCCATGTATCGCTGCGACGTGCACCTCGATCCATATATCTCGTCGACGGCGCTCACTGGGTGTGTGCAGACTCTGGGAGGGGCCCCTTATGGCCCAAGCACAATATCAAGCCATATCGTGGCATCAAAATCTAGGCCCTAGGCCTCATATCAGTATTAGTATAACACTATTGCGGCGCGCAACCCGAACCCTTAGTATCCTCACATCTGGCCCTCGGCCATACTCAGTCCAGAAATCATATAAGCCCCTCAGGCATTAGTAAAATTAGTAGTCCTCAGCCCAAAATATCATTTACTTTATCATTTTAGTTTCAAAACCGAGTAAAAGTGGCTGAGTTGTAAAACAGTGGAAAACAGTACGACTGAGTTCAAGTAGTAGGTCAAAACAGTGAGGAAATAGTAATAGAAATCCCCGAAGGGTTCAAATAGTTGGCTCGAAGCCCAAATATGGCAATCAGTCCAAATAATCATGATAACAAATAAGTTTCAATCAAATACGCGGTAAAAACGTCAATCGGGACGGACCAAGTCACAATCCCTAATAGTAAACGACCCCACACTCATCATCAAGCGCGTGTCTCACCTTAATATAGCACTACGATGTGCGAATCTTGGGTTTCAAACCCTTATGATATCATTTACAATCATTACTCACCTCGAACCGGCGAAATCTCTAGCTCGCGACGCCTTTGCCCCTCAAATCGGCCTCCACGCGCATCAAATCTATCCAAAATCAGAACGAATACATCACAATATGCTAAGGGAATAAAGCCCAAGCGAAAACAATCAATAACAGGCACAAATCCCAAAATTACCAAAACCCGAGCCCCGGACCCATTTCTCGAAACTCAAATTTTTTTACATCAACAGGTTCCTTATCCTTCTACGAGTTCATACATATCAAAAATTCTCAAATCCGACCTCAAATGGTCCTTCAAATCCCAATTTAAAAGTTTCAAAATCTCAAGCCCTAGTTCTTCCATTTTTTAGCCTAATTCCATGAATTTCTAGGTAAATTTCACAATAGAGTCACGTTTTAGGTTCAAAAATCTTACCTCCAATCAATTCTCCATGAATCCTCTTCAATTTCCCTCAATGAGCTCTCAAAATACTCAGCTATGGAGGAATAATGGCTCAAAATCACGGATAAAATGTCTTAAAACATTATGCCCAGGTCTGACCCTTCCTTCTTCGCGAACGCGGTCAACCTCTCGCGAACGCGTAGCACAAAATTGCATTGACCAACTTTTAATCTTCACGAACGTGACATGGCAAACGCGAACGCGATGCCTTACACAGCCCACTCATCGCGATCACGTCCTCAACCTTGCGAACGCGGTGCATCACTTCGCCAATCTACGAGAACGCGACCCAGTCTCACGCGAACGCTATGCCTACCGGTCCAGCCCTCCGCGAACGCGAAGTCTCTCTTGCGAACGCGAAGTCTAATCTCCTGGCCTTCCTCAATCCTTCTTCGCGAGCACGAGACTCCACTCGCGAACGCGAAGAGATAAATCTCTGCAACAGTTGAGCAGATTTTTCTGCAATTTCCGAACTTCAAAATGATTCGAATGACCACCCGAAACTTACTCGAGGCCCATGGGACCTCAACCAAAAGCACCAACACATCCTAAAACCTCATTAAAACTTGTTCCAATCATCAAAACATCTCAAGCAACACCAAATCTGTCAATTCACATTGAATTCAAGCCTAAGTTTTCTAAAAACTTCCGAAGTACGCTTTCGATCAAAAACGCAACCAACCACGTCCGAATGACCTGAAATTTTGCACACACCTCAAAAATGACATAGCGAAGCTACTGCAACTCTCGGAATTCCATTCCGACTCCCAGATCAAAATCTCACCTACCAACCGAAAATCGCCAAAATCTCAACTTCGCCAATTCAAGCCTAATTCTACTCCGGACCTCAAAACCAATTTCGATCACACTCCTAAGTCATAAATCACCCAACGAAGCTAACCAAATCTTAAGAATTCCGTTCTGAGCTCATATACAAATAAGTCAACTCTTAGTCAACCTTTCAAATTCAAAGCTTTCATTTGAGACTGTTTTTTTAAATTCATTCCGATTTCCCTGAAAACCAAAATAAACGAGCTACATTAGTCATAATACCTTACACAGGGCAAGTCATGCCCGAGAACTGGCGATCAAAGTGCAAAAGCTCAAAATGACCGGTCGGGTCGTTACATCCTCCCCCACTTAAACACACGTTCGTCCTCGAACGTACCTAGAGTTGTTCTAAAAGCCAACCCGTTGCTGAATAACTTTACCATACATATACCCGGGGGTGATCCCACGTCACCCTATCTCATATAGGTCTGATAGCACATTGCAACTGAAATTACACAATCCAGTCTGGCCCATAAGCTATAGAACCACATTTCCACTTCCGAAACCATCAATACGATCAAAACCTCACACATATACTCTTAACAGACCCGAACCAGCTGTAATAACCCATGCCTGCAACCTCGGGAGCAATGCCATGATATACCACATAACTCAAACACTTGTAGCGATAACTTCTATTCACAGCAGCTGCCCACAACAACCGAATACTGGTAAAAAACCTCTTAGCAACTAAAGTCTCATTGCAACACTTTCATATACTACCAACGATAATGAAATACACACTAAACCACGACCATTTCTCAGGTCAACCATTCATGAAGTTACTTCTCCCCTGACAAATACCATAGCAAATTTCTGAGCCGAACCTCGATATTATCCTTCCAACATGTTGAAATCGAATCCGTTCGTATTCATTGATGATCCCAACGATCTCCTCTAATCCAACACACCACTCTGGTGACATGACACATCAATAGAGGCTTAAGCCATAACTAGCATAATACGTGCACCAATAAGCAACGGTCCAAACATAATCAAATTATGAAAATGACTCAAATGAAAGAGCTGTACCTCAAGCTCACCAGTACCACCACAACACAAGGCTGAGAAACCATCTCACATCATAGAATAGAACACACGAATCTAACCCGCAAGGTCACATCCCACATAGCTTCGCTTCAATGTGCGATCCTATCGAAGCACTGCTCCACATGAGACACCTCAAGTCACTATGCTCAAAATTGACAACCACGCACAATTTGACGCCTGGAACCAAAGAAAATCACTACACCCATGGTGAAACAAGGAACATATACCACGCAGACCCGATAGGACGTAACCGATACGCCATCCGCCGAGGAACACCCAATTACTTTTCCCGCTCGACTTCCACTATGAACACCAATAGAACCGCACCATATGTTCCCATAACCAACAAATCATAACGACTCGCAATACAGAAAGGCAATTCATAGATCTCCCAGATCACTAGTAAGCTCAATAACGGTCGAACCAACCTGTCCCTCAACAATACAGTTTGGGGCCAACTAAGCCGACTCAGTTAGAACACGCATCCACATTGGCCTGCCAACGAACTCCTTATCAAGGAAGCCTGAAGCTGCTCCTTCCACTACTATAACTCCTGCCGGAGCCATACGATATAGTGCCCGACACCAAATCAATACCGAAATCAACAACCCTGTCCGACGACATGCCAGGGCCACAAGAAACACATCCGGAGAGTCCCTCAACATCGGAACTGAATCAGTGGTAAAATCCTCTGCACTGACATCCATCACGAAGGCTCAATTATGAAAGGCAATCCTTCCCAGCCATTCGCTGGGTCTTTGAAATATAAACTATTCTACTATAACATAATCCGCCGCTACTCGCCACTCAACCCGTGGCATTTCTGGCATAACTCATAACATAATAGTCCAGAATAACCCAACACTGATACAACCAGTCTAAACTCCAACATCACTCCAACATCTAACATACCAACAAAGAAAGATCCACTTGAGCCTCCAAATCTAGATAGTCGCTAAACAGTGTCGATACACATGATCCACAACCACAACATAGCCTGAATATGAGAACTTCCGTCTCCAAATCCACACGGCCCATGAATCACCATATCTGATCCCAATTTCGCCGTCCGCATACATGCTACGCCTCAAATACCCAATCATTCCACGATAGATACTCAAAAATTTCCCTGTGCCACCAAGCAAACTCAAATATCACCAGTCAAACTAACAAGAAAGTGCCGCAATACTACCGAAGTACCATCAACTTAATCACATTATCTTTTCTGAAACACATACCCTCGTCAAATCACCCCAATTAGCACTACCACTTCCTTAATCATCTGAAACTGCCCGTGCTGCCTAAGAATTCATGACTTTCCGTTCAGAACTGAACCGTAACCTTCCACACGCAATTGTCAATCCTCCACAACCTACCGCATATACCATACCATTTCAGGATAACATGAGAACTTCATCTTCCTTCCGAGCCACAAACATCTACGTACTCAATTGGTCAAGAACTTTCCATTGGTCCCAATCTAGAAGAAATATCACTATACATCCCATGCTCCGCATGCCCATAGAAAATATACATCTCCAAACCGTGGTAAAAACCATCAAGAACTCTCCGAGTTCCCTTTGCACAAATCAGACATGTCAGGACTAAATCCTTCTAACTCTATCAAGCTAAGCAAGCCATCAAAACCTAAGAGCATCGCCGCAAAATACCTGAAAGAACTCATTACCTCGAACACACGCAAGGAATTAATCATATCCTTACCATACCGATTCGATCTACTATCAAACTATTCCATCTATCTAAATTTCCTTCTGATTCATTTTCAACTTGATATTCTCTCTTGTTGTAGCACCACAATTTCTTAACCCAGGCTCACCACACGAGACCCAAGCATAAGACCACACTGTCTAAGACCTATAAGCCGCTGAATACTCACTCAATTACTCTCAGAAACACCACATTCCAGAACACTTTACTCTGAGGAACTTCCTGCGAATCTAAATCCATTACCTTTGCTTTCCTGATACTGATACATAGAATCCTATAATTAATATAGAAATATCACAAGTCTTGACCTCTTCCAATGAAAACACAGTTTCTAACCCCATATACAACTTTAAGATACCCAATTGTTACATGTAGAACCTCGAACACATTAGAACCATTCTCAAGAGTCACTCGCTCTCTTCAAACTGCAATTAACCTGATCAAACGAACAGAACCACCCGTGCCTCATTAGCACTCTGACACCGCAGACTGAAATCCTCATCCCAACGCTTCCAAACAACTTCCTGCTCTATGCACTGAGCATTCTTTACCAACAATAACTTAAGACATCCCATAATTTTTCTTACTCTATGAAGCATAATATAACCTTTGTCAAAATTCTTCCCCTACTCGAGTCATCCTCGGTCTCAATTTCCGCAAGCCATAACTGATTTGCCCGCATGCCTCAAACTGGAACCAACATAGCGCCTAACCGTGCAACCAACTACTCACAACAGACTCCCCCACTTGGCTCGGAGCCATAGATCAAAATATACTCGATAACTCATAACACTTATACTACATTGATGCCACAATACCATAGTGAGATTAAGCTCAAATCCTTTTGTAAGCTTGTGAAAACACAGATCATCTAGTACTTTAAATCTTCTGCAAATCTCACATTCATCCCCGCAATAGTTAATCCCACTCTCTTAAGCGACCTAAAATTTCAAATTTCAACACGTACTTTTCACTTACACATGAGATCTTCTAACATACACATAAAGATCACACTACTTCAGAACACTCCGCAGGAGATAACCCACCTACTTCGCCTTAATCTAACATTTCTGTATACCTTCCACCGTCATACACATTACACAGTCGCTTAGTCTTCCTGAGTCTGAACTCATACCGCAACATAAAATTTACTTCACTCTCAACTGGAAAACATGAAAAGATCCTTCACGCGCCCATAACTCAGGGCTATACTTCGAATCAAGATGGAATTCAAGCACCTAATAGTTCTTCTATCCTCCAGCCGGCCTTCCTCGTTACTTCCAAGTCGTATAGATACACCTCGCAGTACTAAAATACTCACCACACAGTTATCCAACCATCACTTCCACTAATAGGGACAATACTGAACATATAAGTGCAACACACTTGCTCACACAATCAGCACCTCGGTGATCAAGCCATAGGTAAAGATCCGGCCTCAAGTCTTCCAGACTCGCCTCACATCAAACTCACAGAGATCACATCTCGCCCCTCGATCGGGGGATCACAAGCAATCGAGGCACACTTGATACTAAGCGCTCATGCGCGCATACAAACATGTGGAAGGAATTTCAAGAGTTACTTTTCAAGCTGAATCAAGGACGCACGATAAGAATTCAAAAGTGTGAAGTTTTTCCTAAAGGTTATGCAGCCTCTCGAGGATAAATACAAATGTCTCCGTACCGATCCCCGAGACTCTGCTAAACCTGCTCATGACTCGTGAGACCTATATAACCTAGGCTCTGATACCAACTTGTCACGACCCAGACACCGATCCGTTCGTGATGGCGCCTCTCGTGAAGACAAGGCCTGGCAACCAACCCATTTTGCCTTTTCAGAATAGTTAATATTAATAAACAGTTTTAGCATAATTAAATAAACACAGTCTAAACAAACATTTTCTTTATTAAGTGCAGAATACAACCCAAACATAGCCCAAACCGGGGTGTCACAAGTCACGAACATCTATTAGAGTATAAATACAACTACAAGGCCTGAAACATATAAAAGAGGACTGATAAACAAAAGGAAGAAATGCAGTTCTACGAACGCTGGTAGTCACCTCACTAACCTCCGATAACTTAGCCTCTGACCAGCTCAAAACCCGCTACCGGGTGAACAAATACCTACATCTGCACACGAGGTGCAGGGAGTAAAGTGAGTACTCCAACTCAGTGAGTAATAAAAGGTAAATAATAATTGAGCAGTAAGAAATAACGTAAAACAAACCATCATGCTGTATAGGGCAGTCTAAAACCCTTTGAGTAGAAGCAGTGAAACTATTAAATCCTTAGAAAAACATCTTAGCTCAGTTTAAACCTCTTTTAAAAATGACTTTTTCAACGGTTACGCAAATGAGTGCAAAACAAATAGTGCAGATAAGCACGGAAATTCGCCCCTCGGGCACAACACTCAATTAACAGATAATACCAGGCAATCAGATAGATATCACATGAAGTAGCACA
Source organism: Nicotiana tabacum (assembly GCF_000715075.1). Classification (NCBI taxonomy): domain Eukaryota; kingdom Viridiplantae; phylum Streptophyta; class Magnoliopsida; order Solanales; family Solanaceae; genus Nicotiana; species Nicotiana tabacum. The sequence continues at coordinate 109,231,574 of NC_134095.1, forward strand.
AACAATAGATAATGACAGACAAATAAAATAAAGTAAACACATAGAACAGTACCAGCACCGCTGCGGCGTGCAGCCCAATCCATGTATCGCTGCGGCGTGCAGCTCGATCCATATATCTCGTCGACGGTGCTCACTGGGTGTGTGCAGACTCTGGGAGGGCCCCTTATGGCCCAAACGCAATATTAAGCCATATCGTGGAATCAAAATCTAGACCCTAGGCCTCATATCAGTATTAGTATAACACTATTGCGGCGTGCAACCCGAACCCTTAGTATCCTCACATCTGGCCCTCGGCCATACTCAGTCCAGAAATCACATAAGCCCCTCAAGCATTAGTAAAATTAGTAGTCCTCAGCCCAAAATATCATTTACTATATCATTTTAGTTTCAAAACCGAGTAAAAGTGGTTGAGTTGTAAAACAGTGGAAAACAGTACTACTGAGTAGGGGTGGGCGTTCGGTATTTCGGTTCGGTATGTAAGAATTTCGGTTCGGTATTTCGGTATTCGGTTTATCAATTGTGTATACCAAATACCATACCAAAATATTTCGGTACGGTTCGGTATTTACTATTTTGGTTCGGTACGGTTTTGGTTTAACAATCAATGAATAATCAATTCTAAATTGCTAAATGCTAACGCCTAACCTAACAGTCACAACTGCACATGCAGTCATGCACAATTGGAAGAGGAATCACAAACGCAGTTATTGCACAATCGAAATTCTAAAGTGTTTGCACAACTGCACAATGTGCACAACTGCACATGGCTCATGGCTGAAAGCCTGAAACAAGAATAACATATTATTCTGCAGACAACAACTTCACAATCTGGCAACTGCAGATGCAAACTTGCACGCCAGATCTGGCAATCAACTTAATAGTTAACACTTAACACTCACAGTGCAATAAAAACACAGTCCAAACTTAAACACATGGCAGCTGAACACTTAAACTGTTAAACAGTTAAACTGCAGATGCTAACTTGCACAACTGCAGTCTGCAGATGCTAAACACAGTGCAATAAAAACACAGTCCAACAAAAACAGTCTTAACACTTAAACACATGGCAACTGAACTGGCCAACTGCAACTGCAAGTCTACAACTGCAACAGTCTTAAGTCTTAAGTCTTAACAGTCTTAACACTTAAAGTCTTAAACAGTTAAACATACTGCAACAAAAACAGAGAGAGCAATGTTTTCACTCTACTTTGCGAACTTCTCCGTTATCTTCTTTCACCACAAAGTATTCCCAAATATCAGAGCGTTGAGCAGTAGCACGGGGCATGATTGCACTTGAACCTAAAAAAAATATAAATCATAAGTTAGAATATTATAGTTTGATGATAATAAAACAAAACTACAAACTATTAAGTATATCATTATCACCAAACAAATAGAGTATTAAACTTACCACTCAAGATGCAAGTTGCAACTATACATCAAACAATGCTAGTAGTGCTTCCATTATTTTCCATATCTAAAGATAATACGACCAAATATGTCATACAAATGAAAAATCATGATATATTATTTTGAATTAAAATACACACAAAATATTAAAGCTTACCAAGATCAAGTTCCTCAAGATACTTCAAGTCTTCTTCAACACTAATAGGATTCTTCTCTTCTCTAATCCAATCTTGAACACAAATAAGAGCTTGCACATTTAGTAGTCAATGAACTCCTAAATGAATCAAGAATACGGCCACCAGTGCTAAACGCGCATTCCGACGCCACACTAGAAATTGGAATTGCCAACACATCACGAGCCAACTCCGAAAGAATAGGAAATCTAGGAGCATGTGTTTTCCACCAACTCAAGATATCAAATTCTTCACTAAAAGGCTCTTGTTCTTCACTAATGTATTTATCCAACTCCGATTTAGCACCCCCACTTCCATTGTCTTCCTTTTGTTTCTTTAAGCTAAGCTTAGTCCTAATTTTTGATGCACTTATAACACTCCCACTAGGTGTATTAGATGTGTTGTTAGATGAAGTAGAACTAGATGGAGATTGAGGACCAGATTCGGTTGAATACTTTTTTAGATACTCTCCAAACAAAGAATTCATATAAGCATACACCTCAACATTTATTTTCTTCCCTTTTTCCTCCCCAAAAAGTTCTTCAAGTGCTCCCTCAACATATTCAAATTTGTTACGTGGATCCAAGACGGAAGCAATAAAAATCATTTTATTCATCTTTTCAGGCTCACCCCAATACTTCTTGAACTTTTCTTGCATTTGCTCAGCCATTTTTCTCAAATGGCCATCCTCACTAGCTAAACACATTTTCAAATGACAATAAAGTTCAGATATATCCTCAAAATGAGAATTACAAGTGACATAACGTGAACCTGAAACTTTTTAGTTAGCTTGTGAAATCTTGCAAGAAACTCTATCACATTCCTCACATTCACCCAATCATCAGATTCAAGAGGACCTGCATTACCACCATCTTCACAAAGATGAGAACATTGATATGCAGAAAATCCATCATAAAAAAGACACAACTTGTCAAAGGCTTTTTCAAAGTGTTGTGCTTTATCCAACATCAAATAGGTGGAATTCCACCTGGTAGGAACATCCAAACACAATGTTTTGGTACATTCTACCTTTACATGTGCACAACACTGTTTAAACTTTAAGGTCCTTGCAGGCGAAGATCTCACATACCTCACAATATTTCTAACACGTGTCACAGAAGCATCAAGTTCTTTCAAACCATCTTGCACAATTAGATTTAGTATATGAGTCATGCATCTCACATGAAGATGTTTACCACTCATCATATTAGTTTTCCATATATCTAATTGTTTAGACAATTCTTTGACAGTTATATCATTTGAAGAAGCATTGTCCACAGTAATAGTGAAAACCTTGTCTAATTTCCATTCAAGCAAACAATCCCTAATAGCTTTAGCCATCTCTTCACCTTTGTGACTAGTGATAGGGCAAAAATTAAGTATTCTTTTATGCAACTTCCAATCTCTATCAATGAAGTGGGCTGTCAAATACATATAATTTATTCTTTGTAATAAAGTCCAAGTGTCTGTTGTTAGGCAAATTTTTGGTTGTGCTTCTCTAAAAAAACTTTTTAGATTTTGCCTCAATTCACCGTAAACTTCATAACAATTCCTTGTTATTGTTCTACAAGAAGGAATACAAAATAGTGGTTGAGTTTTTCTCATAAACTTTTTAAAGCCTTCATTTTCTACAAAGCTAGATGGTAGTTCATCAGTAACTATCATCTCAATTAAGGCCCTCCTAACCAGTTTTTGATCAAATTTCCAAATTGATCCTTCATCATTTTGGCAAGATTGAAAATTTATCTTTGTTTGACTATTATCTTCTGCAATTTTAAGTGGGTATTCTTTGCATCTAAGCAAATGATTCTTCAATCCTGTTGTTCCATTCTTAGATGAATTAGCAGCATAAGCTTGTTTACAATATCGACACTGTGCTTTCCCAACCCTATTAACCTCAAATTTATCAAAATGGTTCCAAACGTCAGACCTAGGTTGCATTGCTTTCCTTTTCTTGGAATCTTCACTATCAATGGTGTTGGTGTTACTATCTACCGTAATAGGTAAACTTTCACTAGAACCAACATCACTTACTTTACTTGTATCTTCCATCTATACAAAATTAAACAAATATAAACATAAATTAACAATCAACAAATTAACTAATAACTACCTTGCTATCAATAACAATCAACAAATTAAGTACCTTGCTACCTTACAAATTAAACAAATACAAACATAAATTCCCAGTAGTTCAAGTAGTTCATAGCCCAAAGTCAAAAAAAGTTTAAGGTTTCAATGACTCTATTGTTCAACAAATGATCCTGGGTTAAAGAATAAGAGAGTGACTAAATCTTTTCTTGAAATTCTAGAAGCCAACATACTAGAAGATACTGTATTTCATGATTTTCAAAGAGAGCAGTCTGCTATTGTTAGTTGCTCATATGATATGGTAAAGTTCAAAAAATCAGACCTAAACAAGGTAATACAACCAAAAGAAAGAGTATGAACGTGATACAGATGATATTTTCCTACTAAAGGGAAAAGCTCGGAACATCAGTTCATTCAATCAGCAATACAACCAAAAGAAAGCGAAACAAACCTTTGAAATTGAAATTGAATCGAGCTCGGAACACTGGAACAGGACAGCAGCGTCTTCGACACTTCGTTTGCCCGGAATTTGTGAGGAGTGAGGAATCGAATCGAGCTGGAAATCGCCGCCTATAACCCTAAAATAGTTTGATGCAGAAAATCAGAAACTAAATCTCAAAAAAAACCTCAGAGAGTAGTCGAGTACTGGGATGAGATCATGAGAATGAGATGAGACTTACAAAACTTACAAAAGTAGTGAAGTTAACCGGTGAAGATGAGATGAGACTCGAGCTCGAATGTCGACTGGTCGTAACTCGACTCGCAGACTGATATCCTAGAGTCGCAGTCGATTCTCGTCTTCTTCTTCTCGTTCTCGATGATATCTCCTAAGCACCGAAGGCTGAAGCAGTAAGCAAGCCCTAATACCCTATCTCGAACTCGAATTCTCGATGATATCTCCCAGCCCTAGTGTATTAACTGAGTCTGAGACTCTGAGTGTTGGACTGTTGGGTAATCGTCTAAGTCTAATCGATTATTTGATTAGGATTGGGCTTGGGTTGGGAGTTGGGGGAGATGGGCCTGGGTGGGAGTGGGACGCAGCTGGGCCTGGGTGTGGGCGTGTGGGCTGTGGATTTGGGGCTTTGGGCTGTATGATATATTACCAAATTTCGCTATTTCGATTTACCGAAATAGTTCAATTATAAAACCGAAAACCGAACCGAAATATCGAAATTCAAGTACTGAATTAGACCGAAATACCGAAACCGAAATACCAAATTAATTTGGTTCGGTTCGGAATTCGGTTTTTCGGATTTTATGCCCACCCCTACTACTGAGCTCAAGTAGTAGGTTAAAATAATGAGGAAATAGTGATAGAAATCCCCGAAGGGTTCAAATAGTTGGGTCGAAGCCCAAATATGGCAATCAGTCCAAATAATCATGATAACAAATAAGTTTCAATCAAATACGCGGTAAAAGCGTCAATCGGGACGGACCAAGTCACAATCCCCAATAGTAAACGACCCCACGCTCATCATCAAGCACGTGTCTCACCTCAATATAGCACTAAGAATTGCGAATTTGGGGTTTTAAACCCTCAGGATATCATTTACAATCATTACTCACCTCGAACGGGCAAAATCTCTAGCTCACGACACCTTTGACCCTCAAATCGGCCTCCACGCACGTCGAATCTATCCAAAATCAGAACGAATACATCACAATATGCTAAGGGAATAAAGCCCAATCGAAAAAAATCAATAACGGGCACAAATCCCAAAATTACCAAAACCCGAGCCCAGGGCCCATTTCTCGAAACTCAATTTTTTTTACATCAACGGGTTCCTTATTCTTCCACGAGTTCATACATATCAAAAGTTCTAAAATTCGACCTCAAATGGTCCTTCAAATCCCAATTTAAAAGTTTGAAAATCCCATGCCCTAGTTCTTCCATATTTTAGCCTAATTCCATGAATTTCTAGGTAAATTTCACAATAGAATCACGTTTTAGGTTCAAAAATCTTACCTCAAATCAATTCTCCATGAATCCCTTTTCAATTTTCCTCAAAGAGCTCTCAAAATACTCAGCTATAGAGGAATAATGGCTCAAAATCGCGGATGAAATGTCTTAAAACATTCTGCCCAGGTCTGACCCTTCCTTCTTCGCGAACGTGGTCAACCTCTCGCGAATGCGTAGCACAAAATTGCATTGACCAACTTTTACTCTTCGCGAACGCGACATGGAACACGCGATCGCGATGCCTTACACAGCCCACTCATCGCGAACGCGTCCTCAACCTCGCGAACGTGGCGCATCACTTCGCCAATCTACGAGAATGCGACCCAATCTCACGCGAACGCGATGCCTACCGGTCCATCCCTCCGTGAACACAAAGTCTCTCTTGCGAACGCAAAGGCTAATCTCATGGCCTTACTCAATCCTTCTTCACGAACGCGAGACTCCACTGGCGAACGCGAAGAGATAAATCTCTGCAACTGCTGAGCAGATTTTTTTGAAATTTCCGAACTTCAAAATGATCCGAATGACCACCCGAAACTTACCCGAGGCCCACGGGACCTCAACTAAAAGCACCAACACATCCTAAACCTCATTCAAACTTTCTCCAATCATCAAAAAATCTCAAACAACACCAAATCCATCAATTCACATTGAATTCAAGCCTAAGTTTTCTAAAAACTTCCGAAATACGCTTTCGATAAAAAATGCAACCAAACCACGTCCGAATGACCTGAAAATTTGCACACACACCAAAATGACATAACGAAGCTATTGAAACTCTCAGAATTTCATTCCGACTCCCGGATCAAAATCTCACCTACCAACCGGAAATCGCCAAAATCTCAACTTCGCCAATTCAAGCCTAATTCTACTCCGGACCTCGAAAACCAATTCCGATCACACTCCTTAGTCATAAATCACCCAACGAAGCTAACCAAATCTTAAGAATTCCATTCCAAGCTCATATACAAATAAGTCAACTCTTAGTCAACCTTTCAAATTCAAAGCTTTCATCTGAGACTATTCTTTTAAATTCATTCCGATTTCCCTAAAAACCAAAACCAACGATCTACATCAGTCATAATACCTTACACAGGGCAAGTTATGCCCGAGAATTGGCGATCAAAGTGCAAAAGCTCAAAATGACCGGTCGGGTCGTTACACAACCGATGGGCCGCGACGGGCACCCGATACCTTACTCAACTGAGTACCAATGCAACGTATCTTTCTTATTACATCATCGTATACACGTGACATACGGGCCTAATAGGCCAACATGATCATTTATAAACTCAAAACATAGGCCGACAAGGCCGTATAATCTTTCACGTACACGACATATGTCCACAAACCTCTAAGAGTACATAAATATCATAAAGGTCGGGACAGAGTCCCGCCATACCAAACAATATACGTCTAAATCATACTAACCAAACACGCAACTCCGAAGCAAATGGAGCGCACCAACACCTTCCACTGAGTTGATAGCCTACTTGGAGGGCTCTCGACCTATCTATCTGGACCTGCGGGCATGAAATGCAGCATCCCCAGGCAAAAGGGACGTCAATACGAATAATGTACCGAGTATGTAAGGCACATAAATAACTACATTACAGACATGGAGGACATATAGAGTAAATGACTCCACCTGTAAGTCTGGATAACTTTGTAAATCATGAAATAATTATAGTATCATGCATATGTGCATGAATGTCATGTCGTGCATAGGTACATGTTTCATAACATCATCAGCCTCTGAGGGTATCCTATCATATCATCTCGGCCACCGTGGGCAAAATCATCATCGTATACCAGCTGATCAGGTGGTGGTGCGTGTATAACGCCATAACCTTTCCCATATCCCATATACATATATATGCATACATATATATGCGTATATAATGCCATCTGGTCATGAGTCAATGTACATGAATGCAATGCATGAAAAGTACGTTAATAAAATCTTTCGGAATGTCATAAGACCATTTTCCTTTGAGTAATATCATAAAGTAAACTCTTTTCAACTCTCGTATTTTTCTGAAACCCATGAATAGATGGTAAAATATTATGACATATAAAAATTCAAGAACATAGATATCTCTAATACTTCTATAAATAGAGTCATTCATGGAATTTGTGCATTTGCACGTTTCGTTCGTATCGTATGGATCATGCTAAAAGAAAGAAGGGATAGCCTTAACTTACCCGGAGTAGGGAAAAATCCGTATAACATTCTTGGAGAAGATTGCACCGTACTCCTTTAGAACCGCAAAATCTCACATTACAACTCACGACCATTGTAAATCACGTATGCAATCTCTCTTAAACGTAAACCTTGTTATATGACAGAGAGAACGTAAATTCCTCAGATTGGTTACTGACTTTTGGTTGATTTAAATGGTCATCTTTTTCACCTTGCATCTATCATAGCATGCATCTTTAGGATTTGACTGCATCTGAACTACCACACCTATTCAATGGAATTTTTCAACTCTACTACTTGCTAGGGGTAAATTTCCTCTTAAGTTTTTGGAATTTTTGATTATCTCCTGTATTTGGTTGACGTTTCATACATCTGTATATGCTGAATTCTTGATGGGGAAGTGGATAAGGTATTTGACTTCATACCTTATAAAACTAGATAATATAATAAAGGGAATGTAATCCTTGTATGTGGTCTAATAATGTGACACCTTTCTTTACATCATATGAGTCACTTGGTGGCTTTATTAGCTATTTTATGGGCTGCCACGTGGGGAACTTTGTCCCCACTTATTAATTACCCACAAATCTTTAATTACATGGTTAATCTTTCATTAAATCAATAATTAACCAATTACCCACATAATTAAGAATTATCTCAAATTACTTAGAATACTACTCCTTTTTAATACACAAAACTAATATGGTCACGTGGTACCTTGTATGGTACTAGTCCGTAAATATCAGATATTAATGTTCAGTTGGTATTATCCTAATATGCCAAACTTTAACGAAATTCATTTTCTTCGACTTGCTTCCCATCTCACCTTCACGAATTTACTAATCACTTGTGAAATAGCACAATCCTTATAATTTTCAAATAATCTTTTACTTGGACTGATGTCAATTACCTTACGACAATTTTTACGTACAATACTTCAGGGTGCAACATTGTCGTAACTTAATACTGCGAAGCATGATATCGACGTAATATTGCGGGGCGTAATACTAATAGGACTACCTTAGGTCTCCTAGATGAAATGTCTGCAACCGACCTCTTGATCAATCACTACCAGCTCCAAAATCTGCACATAGAGTGCAGAGTGTAGTATCAGTACAACCGACCCTATTAACTGGTAAGTGTCGAACCTAAACTCGACGAGGTAGTGACGATACTACGGCGGGGCAGTTACAATATAACCTGCATATGATGCATAATGATACAGAAAGAAGAATGGACAAATGAATAGTAACTTGCAAGGAAAGAATACAACACTCTGGTATCTCATTAGTAGCTAGCTATAACCAATCCTTAACTGTAAAGCCAAATTATAGAATAACTTGCACAGTAGAAGAAAGGTACATAAACACATAAACTGATATGCGCGCATCCCGATCCTACCATATAATCAATATCAATATGAATATTGACCCTTATTACTCCTCAACACACCACCCTTATTCCTTCTATTGCGGCGTGCAACCCGGTCCACCGTACAATAGTAATTCATCCTTATTTCTCGTCAATATACCACACTTATTACTCTTGTTGCGGCGTGCAATCCGATCTTACCGTACAATAGTAATTCACCCTTATTTCTCCTCAACATACCACCCTTATTACTCCTATTGCGGTGTGCAATCCGATCCCACCAGACAAGAGTCTTTCACCCTTATTCCTCCTCAATAGATCACCCTTACAAGTCTGGGTCCGTTTACTCAAAACATTGACCTAAGTCAACCAAATCCACCATTAAAGGCAAATATTATTATTTTTTCTCAATTTTCCACATAAAGGCTTTTCGGAAACGCGCTCGGACTGTACACGCAAATCGAGAAGAGATAAAATAAGGTTTTAAAAGCCTCGAAACATGAAATCGAGCTCTACAATATAAATAAGATGACCTTTTGGGTCATCACATGGCACGTGTGTTGTTCGTGCGAACCCAGATATTAATATTATTGGCACATGAGTTGTCCGTGCAACATGTGAGTTATCATTGCAGTTGATATTATTAGCACATGAGTTGTCTGTGCAGCGTGTAGATATGGACTCATCCCCTAGGGTCACCCTTTCATGTTTCGCTCTTGATAGTGTACATGTGGATTTGAGAATACTGATCAGTGGTTTGATACGGATATGGAAATATTGAGGAAAATCTGGCCAGTATTTGTTCTAGATTTTGCATTTCATCTTTACTTGCAATTTTCGTGGTTATTTACCTGATTTATTTGCATATCATCTTTATATGCCGTATCAGTTACTAAGCATAGTACTTGAGTAATTATGCATACACAAATAGTTCTTTTTGTGCTTCATACTTGATAACATTAATATTTTGTACTTGTTGAATTTATGAACCTGTACAGGTTATAGAATGTATCATTATAATTCTTGCTTCTTTTACCTCGCCGAGGTTAGTTATGACACTTGCTAAGTACATTGGGTCGGTTGTACTCATGTTACACTCTACACTTATTGTGTAGATCCAGGTGCCAGGACGAGTCATCAGTAGTGGAGTTGCTTGTTAAGCTAGGTATTGAGAGACGACGTACAGTTGCGTTCTCATCCGCAGTCTTGTCGTCTCTTTTCTTATGTACTGTTGTCTTTATTTCAGACAACATTATATTTGTCTTGTACTTCCGTAATAGAGCTTATGACTTTGTATTTACCAGTTCTGGAGGATTTATCATGTATTGGCTTTATTATTGCTATATTAAGGTTTCAGGCTAATGTTTTCCGCTATTTTGGTTCTTTATTGTTATGTACGGCTTGCCTAGCAAGTGTATTAGGCGTCATCACGACTGATTGGATTTTGGATCGTCACAATATATCTCATTAATATATGCTATTTTTGTTCTTTATTGTTATGTACGGCTTGCCTACTAAGTGTATTAGGCGTCATCACGACTGATTGGATTTTAGATCGTCACAATATACCTCATTAATATATGCTATCACAATTATTCTACTCATATTTGGAAAGCAGGCGAAATAAAATTGGTTAAACACTGAGACAGCGCGGACTGCAGAGGACTGTTTCCTTCCTTTCCAGAAAAATCCACACATAATGCCCCACTCACATTCCAACAACTAGAAAAAAAAAATGATTTCAAAATGCAAATTGCATAATATAAATGCCAATCAGTAAATTCGAATCTTTGGGAAAGATACAATTACACTAGGCATGTGAGGTAATGCCAAAATAGGAATTTAGAAAAACATTTCTAATTGTTTTTACTCTATCTAATTGGGAAATAAACAATGGGGTATATAAAAATAAGGTAAAGTAGGCAACTGCGAAAGTTTCTTCATAACCACATGCCGTTTGGTTTGACTAAAAAGCACATGTACATGGTTGCAACATTAACCAAATGTCCGGTTGCTAAGGGAAAGGACCAGCTGCTCGAGGTGGATCTATAAATTAAAGTCCATGGACGTAAGGCACTATTATGTTAACTATTAGTAGTAAAAATGAATTTGACTTTATCATAAATATCTATTTTAAATTATATTTCATACACACATATACATTATTTGTCGCCAATATATATATATATATATATATATATATATATATATCTTAAAAAACATCTTCTTTTCTCGAAGTATTTGATTTATCTTATATTTATTCTTTGTCTACCTTTCGGTCCATGATTGCTCAACTTTGGTGTGTACGGGTAAAATCGGGGGTAATGTCTATCCCGATTACCCGGTAAGAAAACGGAAGAAGGGTACGGATGCACGAGATCATAATCGAGGTTAGACACCCCTCGTATCAAGATCAAGGAAGAGTGAACGACGTGCTCGTTATTAGGTATGATAAAGCGACGCGCCCCGAGCCAAGAATGAGTTCTAAGATCACAGAAAATACGGTGAACGGTTACACACGATGGATAGTGAACCGTGACATTTGCACCCGACCGGATATCACGGTACGGATCTCGCTCGGTGTCGGTTATTGATCAGTAATTAATGACAAAGGAAGCTTTTTACATTTTTAGACTTATACTAGGGATGAAACTCTCCTACTATATAAAGGGAAAGTTTTTCTTTTGTAACACACATTGTAACACGCAAATCAAAGCAATACAAGTTTATTCTGCCTTTTAGCTACTGCTAAGGTTCTTATTTAATTGTTCTGTTCTCCATTCACAATTGGGCTCGAACCAAGAGTCCAATCGAGGATGAGGTCACTATTCAACCTAAGTTCGGGCTAGGTACATTACAACTGGTTTGATCATATATTTCGTCTTTAACTTATTTATCTAATATTCTTGATTATTTGTGTTGAATCAAACTATGTATCCTTACAACCGCATACACATTTAATTATTATCCGACTTAGGAGTAAATAGTTTGTGGCCCATCGTGGGGATAAGCATAATAGTGGTGATTTGATACGAATCTTCATAACACACCCTATTTTATGCTTGTTCTTTTAAGTCTTAAATTCAGGTCAGCCCAAAAATGTCGAACTCTCAGCTGCTCACTCTAATGTTGAGGTCGAGTCTGGTCGTCATAGCAAAAATAATAATTTGGTGCCTTGTAACAAGGTGCCTCCTGCTAATCCCAACAGTATCCTAATTGTTGATCTGGTCGATGCTAACTCACAGGTGGCCATCAACGTCAATTTGCTAACTAATCCTAATAATAGTGTTCGCGGGGTACCCGACCAATAGCTCGTGAAGCACCCGAAGGCAAAGGTGATAGGGTAATCCTACGGCTAATCTTCGAAATGTTGCACGCTCAACAGGCAACAATAGCGCGGCTGCAGAATCAAAGTCACACCCCCAACAGGGTCGAGCTCGAACAATCCCGGGAATGCACCCGAAAAATGAACTATTCACCGAGAGACCAGGTGAAGTCGAGCCCGGGGTCAATCCCGAGGTAATGAAAATGTTTGAAGCATTAACAAAGCGAGTGGATTCAGGAGAGAAAAAAAATTGAGACTAATGACAAGAAGGTGGAAACATACAATTCCAGAGTCCATCAGATCCCGGGAGCACCCCCGATATTGAAGGGGCTGGATTCCAAGAAATTTATCCAGAAGCATTTTCCTCTGAGCGCGACACTTAAGCCGATCCCAAAGTGGTTTCGTATGCCCGATATCCCTAAATATAACGGGACCACAGATCAAACGAGCATGTGACCTCCTATACGTGTGCAATTAAGGGGAATGACTTGGAAGACGATGAATTCGAGTCGAAGCTGCTGAAGAAGTTTAGGGAGACTTTGTCCAAGGGAGCAATGATATGGTATCACAACTTGCCCCCAAATTCCATTGACTCATTCCCTATGCTTGCAGATGGTTTTGTAAAAGCCCATGCCCGGGCCATCAAAGTCGAGACCAGAAAGTCAGACCTTTTTAAGGTCAAACAGAGAGAGAACGAGATTCTTAGGGGGTTCGTGTCAAGGTTCTAGATGGAATGGATGGACCTGCCTCCAGTTGCAGATGATTGGGCCGTCCAGTCATTCACTCAGGGGCTTAACCCCCAAAGTTCCTTGGCCTCTCAACATCTAAAACAAAAGTTGATAGAGTACCCAACAATGACCTAGGCCGATATCCATAGCAGGTACTATCAAAGATCAGGGTCAAGGATAACCAACTCAGAGCTCCTTCTGGGTCTGTTTACCCCATCAAGGCCGATGATAGGTCTAAGAAAGCCATTAATCATGATCCAAGACTGGTTCGGGATCGGTACCAACCATATAGTACGAACCGAAGGGGAAATGGGTTCGGGCGTCACCCCACAAGGAATGAGAAGGGAGGCGATCGAGGGCCTAGCGGTCGAGGTCTAATGAGGAAAAATGGTTTCGACAGGGTGCTTGAGAGTAGGGAAGCATCGATATTATTGGAGTATAACTTCAATGTGGATGCTTCCATCATCGTGTCAGCCATCAGGCGCATCAAAGAGACCAAGTGTCCCCGACCATTGCAGTCTGATCCTACCCAAAGGGATCCTAACTTGAGGTGTAAGTATCACAGCACTCATGGTCACAGGACCTAGGATTGCCGACAGTTGAGAGAAGAAGTTGGCCGGTTATTGGTCTCATCCATGTCACACCTATATTCGAGGTTATGAAACGGTCGGTGCAATAGTAATACCTAACTGAGAGTCGGGGTCGAATATCACATGGAGCTATATGAATGGGATAAAGTAGTATATATTTGGACAAAGCACGTGAAGTATCTAGATTGCACTTCCACAAATATGATTTTGTTTGTACTTCTAAATTACACTAAGGATTACAATTCTAAGGATATAAAACTAGAGAATTTTGCTTCTGGATGTTTTTTCGAATATATGAAAGGCCTAGGGCTATGAATTTTACCTAGGTGTTTGCCTAACGGATTGTAAACTTTAAAGCTTGTTTTGTTGGTCAGGGTATATTATAGCTATCAACACTCAAGTACCCACTCAATACCTCTTGGTAAAAGAGTAATTTTGCCTAATTTGTCTTTCTCTAGTCCAAATGGGTATTGAACCAAATAGGTTATAAAATTCTCAAGTCAGGTTATCTCTACGTTCAACCCTTTAATTGGAACTATCAATCTCTTGGTTTTATCCCAAATTCTTGTTAGCTATGTTTTCCTATACTAAGTCTCGCTTTCTCAAGTAGAGACCAAGTCAAATAGACATGAACTAATGTTTGCAAACATTAATTCTACAGTTAAAAACAAGAACAAGGCTAAATAATGAATACCCAACCATAAACAAGCCATAAATCAAACACCCATTAGGTTCACATACTAGGGTTGAGTCACAACCCTAGTTAAAAATCTAGCTACTCATAATGGTACAAAACAAAATATAGAAGAAAAGATAATTAAACTCATATTAAAAGATTAAAAGACAAAAATTCAATTTTAAATCACCAAAATAAGCTAGCTTGACTCTTGTAGTTCGACTCAATTAGGTCCTCTTATTCATTATTACTACTATTCTTACCTAAATATCAAAAACGAAATCAATCCCTTAAGAAGGTTGTCACACCATCCATCATTGGAAAGAGTCACCGGTTCATACAAAAATCACATTTGGAAAAAATCGTGGCATTAAGAAAACCAAAGACTTATTGATTACTTAAACGTGAAAAGAAACTACTAAATTCAAAAGAATCTATTAAAGTAAATAAGTAGCTATTTAGACTAAACATTGACTACTAAGACAACAAAATAGAGAAGCTATAAAGTAAACTATTGAAAGTATAAATGAATATGCAAGATGAGAGAGAAAGAGAGAGAATATATACATCAATAGAGAGAGAGAGAAGAATATGTACATAACAAAAATAAAAAGAGAATGTTATCAGTTATTACAAGCCAATGTCAAATGTCATCAAATCAAATAAACTACATCCCTCCTCCCCCCCCCAAAATAAGAATAAGCATTGTCCCCAATACATAACAAAATAAAAAAAAGGAAGATAAAGAGTAGCGAGGATTCCCTATGTGGTCTCTATGTCCATAGCAGCATCACCACCCTCTGGCTCCTCCAACTGTACCTCATCATCCTTTGCTCGGGGAGTGGCTGGGTTGATGAACATCTGTAGCATTGCCTCAGCAGTGTGGGCAGCAAGGTCTGGCTCCTTAGACTTGCCAGTTGGTGCCACTGGTGCTGATGGTGCTGCTGGGTCTGCTGGTACAGCTGGAGCTGTCTGCATCAGCAAGGTAAATGGAAGATCCCCAACGGCTGCTATCTTGGTCACCTCTTGTCTCAATCTGTCAAATGATTTCTTTGAAACTTGGGATTTCCTCATCTTCTTCACCTGCTTCCCAAGCTCCGCAATTGCTCTCCCAACAGAGAGTCGGGGTCGAATTCCACAGGGAGCTATATAAATGGGATAAAGTAGTATATATTTTGACTAAGCACGTGAAGTATCTAGATTGCACTTCCACAAATATGGTTTTGTTTGTACTTATAAAATTACGCTAAGAATCACAATTCTAAAGATATAAAACTAGAGCATTTTGTTTTTGGATGTTTTCTCGAATATATAAGAGGCCTAGGCTATGACCTCTACCTAGGTGTTTGCCTAACGAGTTGTAAACTTTAAAGTTTGTTTTGTTGGTCGGGATGTGTTATAGCTATCAACACTGAAGAACCCACTCAATACCTCTCGCTATGAGAGTTATTTTTCCCAATTTGGCTTTCTCAAGTCCAAATGGGTATTGAACCAAACAGTTGATAAAATGCTCAAGTCGGGTTTTACACTCTATAGGTTCAACCCTTTAATTGAGACTATCAATCTCCTGATTTTATTCCAAATTCTTGTTAGCCAAGTTTTCCTAGACTAAGTCTCTCTTTCTCAAGTAGAGACCAAGTCAAATAGGCATGAACTAATATTTGCAACCATTAGTTCTACAATTAAAAGCAAGAACAAGGCTAAATAATAAACATCCAATCATAAACAAACCATAAATCAAATACCCATTAGGTTTACATGCTAGGGTTGGGTCACAACCCTAGTTAAAAATGTAGCTACACATAATGGGAACAGAAGAAAACAGAGAAGAAAAGATAATTAAACTTATATTAAAAGATTAAAAGACAAAAATCCAATTTTAATTCACCAAAGTAAGCTAAAGTTGTCTAAAGAAGCAAGGAAAATGGCTACAAGAGTTTCAATATTCAAAATTTGACCAAATTTTGTGAAACTAGTCTATTTAGACAAAGCTGGAAAATTCAAACAAAATTACCCTTTCGAAGGTTCTACGGCCGCACAATTCCATGTGCAGTCCGCACTTTTCGTCAATCTTGACAGGAGTTGGATCTGCGGCAGTAAAATTCTGGAATGCGGCTGCATCTTTCATAATCTGCGGTCCACACAATTCTTGGTGTGGCAGCGTAGGGCTCTTCTGTAAACCGCACATTTCTGAGTGCGACTGCATAGATGACTTCTGCGGCCACACAATAATTGTGCGGTCCATATTTCCTTTGAACTCCATATTCACACTCTCTGAACTTCTGCTCTTGGTTAGCTTCTGCGTCCGCACAATAACTGTGCGGTCCGCACATTGCACTAGTCCTCTAACAGATTTCCCTTCACATTCTACAGCCGCAGATGAAAATCTGCGGTTCGCACTTTAAGCCTTTGTGCCTGATTTTTGTTCTTGAGTTCAGATCACTCCTTTTTGAGTTGGATTTCATCTTTGTGGCTCATTTTCTAATACTCCTACAATTAAGCATATTTTATCAGTTTTTGGGAATACAGTTAAACAACTTTTGGACGAAAACGAAAGCTAAAAGGTGCTAATAAGTAGTCAAGATTCTCCCTAATCAGTTATTCAACAACAGGCACCCTCCGAGAATTCCTGAGTGATCGAGCCAAAAACCACTTCAGGAATAGAGACGCCAAATAATAGGTGGAACAAAAGGAGCCTTAGCACATGATCATCGGAGGAGTCGATGTCCCCCAAGGACCAATGATAAAGCGCAATAAAGTATCTATCACAAGGTAAAAACGCAATCGGGATTATGTCCCGGAGGGAGCTATTTCGTTCACCGATGTGGATGCCGAGGGCCTCATGCAACCTCACAATGATGCGCTGGTAATATCCATACTTAACAATAAATCTCGAGTTAAATGTATGTTGGTCACACCTCTTTTTTACTACACCCCGTAAAGGGTATAAATTCAAGGGAGTTTTTCCAATTAAAGGACAATTGAAACGGGATTGTTTATTTATTTAAAATCAGAGTCGCCACTTTGGAGGTTTATGGTGTCCCAAGTCACCGGTTAAAATCTCGAGTCGAGGAAGTTGACTCTTATTTATGGTCCACGAACACAGAAATCCGGATAAGGAATTCTGTTAACCCGGGAGTAGGTGTTAGGCACTCCCGAGTTCCGTGGTTCTAGCACGGTCGCTTTTGATTATACTTGGCTTGCGAAATTGTTTACTTTCTCATTTTAGAACCTATGTGCTTTTACCTCTTAACCGCTTTTAAATTAAAAATTATCTTGAAACGGGTCACGCGTACGTGTACCCATTTTTGGCGCGTAAAAATTATGTCACGCGTACGTGTCCACAATTAATAACGCTTATTATAATTAAGAAAGTTTAGCCGAAGTTACGAGAACGTATACCCCGATTTATTTTTTTAAGAAATTATAACCGTGTCACGCGAACGTGTCCACGACCACGATAGTATTTTAGACGGCCCTAAAGGTTTCTCTACGAATACTTGTCTTATTGTCTAATTAAAACATGTGAGGGTCATATATTGGTTGATATTACGGCACAAACCCATTGAGGGACGGTAATTAATTAACTCGGGCCACGACATTAAACATATCCTAAAATTGAAGTTCGGATCACTTTATTAGCCAAAAGTCTGAATGGGATAGAACAAGCATTCACATCGCCTGAGATGGTTTTGGGCTGACTATAGGCCCAATATCACTTGAAGCATTTGGAGTAAGGGGGAAAGCAATACAAATATGAAGGCCCTTTCCTAGCAAGCTGTCCCATGCGGTCCAACCGGGCCCAATTCCTTTAAGTAATTCCATAAAGATAGTTGTACATGAACTAACATACGTCCAGATTGCTAGCTCAAATTCGCATCTATTTACAAGCAAATACAAATCCAAGGTTACTCTTTGTTACATGCTAAATCTGCATCCACAATTTTTAATGCAGAACTCAACTTCTAGTAATGCTTTTCATGCATTGCTAAACCCATTTCTGCCACAAAGTGCCGCAACCATATTGGACCAAATGACATAATGAAAATTCTAGTCCCAAACTGCATCATCAACATATTACATGGAGCTCGAGCCCTGATGGTATTTTACCAGATTTGGGACTTGTCGAACTGCAAATTCATAGTCTGAATCACAGTTCTTCGAGTGTAAACAACTTGCTCGAATTCTAAAACTGTACCAGAAAATGTGATACAAAACTCAGGCAAGTTAAACGTAAATACCAATTTCAATCAAATCTAATAGCCCGTGAAATAAACAATCTTGAGTCAACAGTATCTAAATCAGTCCAACTACTGACCGCGAGACAAACGAATAGTAAAATGACTACATATAAAGAACTTATACTGAGGTAGACATTTTGACTAGGCTACGATGTTCATATGACATTCAGAGGTTAAAGGTTGATCCCATTGTTCACAATTGAAAGGAAGTAAGTGGAATTTCCAGCAAAACAGAGTAGACAAGCATGCTATATTCTTAATTTAAACTCAAACTGAATACAACTCAAAGCTCCAGATTCCATTTTTGATTACCACATCAAGTTTTACATTCGAATAGAGTGCATAGATGTGTACCTGGGAATGAACAAAGAGAAAAAATGAAAAATCAACAGGAGCAGCAACAAGAATCAGCACTGAAACAACCAGCAAACCCAGCCCCAACCCAGAAATGATGTATAACAGCTCAAAACACAAACACACGGCAGCCCAACAAAACTTTAGACCAAACTTTTGGCGACCAAGTTCAGTACCTTTCCCACTCTGATGAGTAAAAATAGTTTCAGAAGTTGAAAAGGAATCCACAATCACTGAAATTCAATGAAACAGTAAAATTCCTGCCATTTTTGTATTTTTCTGAGCTTTTCTTCTTTTTTAGCCCTTGGGTCTGCCTTGAAAGGCAAGAAAAGCTGCCTTTATAGGCAAACTATTAGGGCAGACTTAGTTTTTGCACTTTGCCTCCTGTTTAATTTTTATTATAGCTCAGATACCCTTATATAAAAAAAAGAAAATCAGAACCAACTCCTTCCCCAGCTTCCTAGTATGTTATAGCAAGATTTCCTTAGGTGACTTACCCAATTTACCCCTATTACCCCTGTATTTTACCTTGAAGCCCGGCCAGACTTGAACATGGGCTTTGAATCCCCGAACGGGCTCAATGCTTAACTAGACATGGGCTCAGACTCAGGTCAAACAGAATGCCTTTAATCATGAGATCTTAGACTGACCTCAGAGCCCAAAGACGAAACCCAAACAAACTCAGACAACTTAAAAACCAAACAAATCATCTAATTAACAATCAAAAACAGGCGGGGAACTAACAAAGACAAAAATGAGAAATTTAAGCATGACACTAATGAAAGTTAGCTAGACCATAAACTTAAAAAAAAAAGGAAGCTGAAAAGCCAATGAAACGGATACGAATGCAAAATCAATCTTAGAAGGAAACTAGGTTCAGAACCTTGTTCGAATTTCAATCAAAGTAAAAAAACTTAAAGAAAGGGAGAATAAAAGAAGAGGAACAGAAGGTAAAATCTGGATAGAAAAGAAAAAGGGAAAGGAACTTACCCTAGTAAACCCGAAATGGCATCAGACATCTTGATTTAAACGGAACTGATGCTAATCACTTGTTCTTTGTCAAGAACAAATGAGCAGCATGAATTCGCATTGAATCAGACCTCAAACTCGAACAAATCAGAGGCTTAAGGTCATGCATGCCCACATCTTCGACGGAATATTTAAGGTTCGAACTCAGATTTGAAATTTAGAGAGTTCTGGGGTGATTTGAGGGAATCTAAGTAGGGATTTAGAGTAAGGGAGAGACGGGGGTTCAGGGGTGTGATTTTGGGGTCGAACCGAGGTGGCGCCGCCACCGGAGAACACAAGGGCGGCGCTAGGGTTTTTCTTTCAATCCAAGATTCGAGACGTTCTAGGCTTGTTCGATGGAAGGTGCTTGTAGATTTGGACTGAGGGAGTTGAGGATGGTATTTGGTGTTAATATGAGGTCGGTTCGTGGTGGCGCCGCCTCCGGTAGTGGGGGGATTTAGGGGCGGTGTCGTTAGGGTTTGCAGGGGCGGGTTGTGAGGGAGATGAGTGAGGGGTAGGGGGGCAGGTTTGGATATTTAAATACTTAGTGACCCGGGCTTCAGGACCGTCCGATCAAGAAACCTCGACGGTCCTGATCTATTGCCCATGAAACGACGTCGTTTGGTTTGGAGGGGAAGCCGGACCGGGTTAGGGTGGATTGGGCCAGGTATTGGGTAATTTTCGTTTGGGCTGGGGACAATTAAATGGGTTTTAGCCCAGATTTGGATTTTCTTTCATTTCTTTCCTTTCTTTTTTCAATTTCAAAATTCTTTTCTTTTCAAAATTAAAATAAAACCTGAATTAATCAATAATAATTTTAAAATTAAATTAACCTACCAATTAGATTAATCACTCATCATGGTATTTACAATAATTAAACCCTAAATTTAAAGAAAAACTATACAATTCAAAATTAAAAAGTAAAAATGCAAAATGAATTATTTTTGTGATTTTCATTTTCTATAAAACAAACTAATTTACTAATTAATCTAAAAATATAAAATTAAATCCTAAATGCAGATGCAACATATTTTCGTATTTTTCATTAATTAAATAAAATAAACGTGCACAGACAAATGCAAATAATTAATAGAAAATGCCATAAAATCGAACAAAATTGCAAACACTGAAAGAAATTATTTTGTTTTGAATTTGTTGGAGTAATTCATATAGGGAAAAAATCACGTTCTCACAGCTGCCTCTCTTTGCCAGGAAACACAAAGAGTTTTCGTGCAAAGATAAAGTGAGCGGATACGTGCGATTTTTGCCCGTTTGAATACTCCGTGATAAGCATTTTTGAAAGATTTGACCGCACCCTACTTCCGAGGTTGCCTACATATCCTTGGCTAAAAAGGAATCAGGTCAGTGTAGTTCAGGAATGTCTTGTAGCTGGGACTACCATGGAGCTGCGATTTTACTGTTGCTGCTGCTGCTCACTGAACCCCTTATTACACCATGTCAAAAATAAAAGAAGCTAGACTAGACTATAATCTATGCTTTACAAAATCCTATCTTGATCTTCAAACTTGATCTTGTAATTCTTGTTGCCTTGTTGTCTTGTATTCTCTTGGTAAAATTCCTTTGTTGCCGTCTTGAATTGTAAACTGAGATGCTTCCCTTTCTCCAGGCGGATGCCTGACTGCTGAACTTGATATGTATTCCCATGCTATCCAGGTGGGCTCCTGACTTCGAACATGAATATATTCCCTACTTTCCAAGCGGGCTCCTGACTTTAACTTGAAAGTACTCCCTGCTCTCCAGGCGGGCTTCTGACTTCAACTTGAAATGTATTCCCTACTCTCCAGGCGGGCTCCTGATTGCTGCATTTGAAAGTATTCCCTGCTCTCCAGGTGGGCTCCTGACTTCTGACTTGAAATGTATTCCCTGCTCTCCAGGTGGGCTCCTGACTACTGCATTTGAAAGTATTCCCTGCTCTCCAAGCGGGCTCCTGACTTCAACATAGACAAAATAAAAAATTTGAAAGCTAAAATTTAAATTGTATTCCCTTGTTCTCCAAGCGGGCTCCTGATTTCAACTTGAAATATATTCCCTGCTCTCCAGGCGGGCTCCTGACTTCAACAAAGTAGACAAAAACAAAGAAAATTTTCTGCCCCAGTTTGGTGGCTGGGCACAGATGTAAGTGTTAAACTCAATCATATTACTAAATATTACTAAGAATTTGAAAGCTAGGTCCCATTATCCAGGAATGTCCTGAAAACTCCTAGTTAAACGACAATTAAAAATCTGAGTCATATCTTTTAAAGTGTGGCTTCTGCTAAATCTTGTTATCTAAGAGAGTCTTCAACTACTCCCCATTATCCAGGAGGGTCCTGAAAATCAAAAGTCAAGTTTTATCTTAAGAGTGACAACTTTTATGGCTGAATTATACTACCCTACAGCAGAGCTTACGCTAAATGTTGTTATCTAATTGAAATCTTAAACTAAGTCCCATTATTCAGGAGGGTCCTGGAAACTCCTAATTGAATCCTATCTCGAACATGCAAACTTCTAAGCCAACTTATATTCCCTTGGGATACATTTATGCTAGATTATGTTATTTCTGAACTTTAAACTAGGTCCCATTTTCCAGGAGGGTCCTGAAAGTTTACGGTCAAACCTGTTTTGATGCTTGCTCTTTCCCCTGCGGAGAGTCTCTCCGAAACAAACGAATTTTCTGCCCCTGCCTTAATCAAAGAAAATTTTGTCAGTTTAAAGTGGGGGTTAGCTGATGTCATTCTTGCTGAAGATCTTTCCACTACATTGTTTTGTTCTGAATGGCATTCCCGAACTGGCCCTAAACCACCTTGACTTTCTGACTGACTTTCAAATCCCATGACCTTTGACGAACCGAGTGTTCTATACCCATGTTGCTATTTCAACTTCTGACCCCTCTATCCGAACCTTTGCCTCTCCCATGACATTACCAGACCATTCCACCGATGAAACTTCCGGCGATTCCTTGTACCTCACCTTACATCATGCTGTCTTTAGTATGCTCTGACTACATCGTCATTTGCAATTTTTGGGAGTTGGTAGTGAGTTTTGAAACTTTTTAAACTTACTTGGGACAAGACTAACATTAAAACCTATTAGACAAATAAACCCAAAAGAAAATGAAATACAATGACTTTGCGGGTTAAGGATAAGAAGAATCCAAAACCAGATGACTGCTATAAAGGGAAAAGAGAAAGAAACTTATCTGAGTGGAACAGCTGGTACCAATGATCATGACATGCATTTTGGGTTAATCGGCCCAATCTTCGTCGCCTCAACATTTCCTTGACCTGATTACTTTACCCAAACCTTAACCTTGTTCATCCTGTGGTGCCTTAAAACAGTTTTCCACCAACAGACCTTTCTCACTTATTGACTTTTCAACTCACTTTCGTCTCAAGGTGCCCGTTGTCACACCTCCTTTTTCCGCGCCCGAGGGGCGCAAGGGGAGTTTTTTCCAATTAAAGGACAATCGAAATGGGATTGGTTTAATTATTTCAGAGTCGCCACTTGGGAGGTTTAGGGTGTTCCAAGTCACCAATTTTAATCCCGAATCGAGGAAAAGAATGACTCTATATTATGGTCTGCGTACCAGAAATCCGGATAAGGAATTCTGTTAACCCGGGAGAAGGTGTTAGGCATTCTCGAGTTCCGTGGTTCTAGCATGGTCGCTCAACTGTTATATTCGGCTTGATTATCTGATCTTATACAAGTGTGAACTTATGTGCAAAATTTAACTTTTAACCGCTTTTATCATTTACTGTTTTTATCAAGAATTGCAACGTTGTGAAAATGTATCTCGAACCGCGTTACAATCAATGTACCCGTGGTCGTCGACACACTTTGACTCCGTTGAGATTTGGATTTGGGTCACACCAATGTGCACCCGAGTTTAAGAAGGTAAGATTTATTAAGGCGCGTCCTAAAGAGTCTAACGTATTGTTATTTTTAGGAGAGTTGTGAGATTTGCTAAACAACCCGTCCTGGAACCTAGATGCTTTGATAATACACATTTAAACAAGGGCCCCGCGTCTGCGCGTTTTGTTTATTTTCATCGAGGCTCATCTCGTTCTTTTTTTTTTTTAAAAAGGATATCCTATAACAACTACGTTTCTCGTCGTGTTTGTCTTTATCAATTGAAAACAGTAGATAGTCCTAATTAATTAACTGCTTGCAAGTTGTTTGTAATGACATTCAGAAAAGCTAAAAAAAATTCAGAAATGAGGCTGTATGTACAGTCAGCCGAACAAACAATTATAGGCCCAAATCCAGCCCATGCGTGATAGGCCAGACCTGGGCCTCTGCCTGTTCGACGCGGGCCTACTTGGTTTGCTTCGATTTGGGCTCGACCTTCATGAGGTTGAGGCCCTGAACTGATTCTTTGTTTTGCGAAATGAGTTTATCATTTTATGTGACAATATGGCAAAAGGAGAAAGAACTTTAACTAAAACGGATAGTTTTCCTATTTGGCCTACATTAGAGAATATACTACACCATCAGACTAAGTCTGAAATACAACTTATTACACTGGGAAGGTTTTTTTTTCACCTAACAGCATACATACATGACTATCATTCATTAACCTATATTGATATCAACTAGGCTTGCAAACTACTTCCAAATACAACTTATTACACTGGGAAGGTTTTTTTTTTTCACCTAACAGCATACATACATGACTATCATTCATTAACCTATATTGATATCAACTAGGCTTGCAAACTACTTCCAGCATCCAAACAAGAATAAAATTATTCTACATTACATGACATTTAATGCAACAATCTATGTATAAAGAAGACATTCTTCAAGTTTCTCATTTGTATTCATCCTCATATTTCCGATTACATCTGACAGTGTATTAGGTGTGTACCTGGTATGGAGAACAACAGAAGAAAGGAATAGTCAGTCGGACAGTATGCCACTAACACAGCAGCAGCAGATACACAGCAACAGCACAGCAACAAACCAAACCAAATATTTTCCACAACCCTCAGACAACCAACAATATTTCCCAGGAAAAGAGTCCCAGCAAATAGTCGAACACCAAATGAGCAATCCAAGGAAAGAATAATGAAACAACAGCAATAACTGAGTGTTCAATGCAGCAAAACCATCAGTTCAACAACCACAAACAGCTCAGTCAATGCAAACAATAGAACTTGGCCAAGACAGCTTGACCAATATGCACTCTTATACAACTTTCAGGCAGTGTTTGGTTACAATGTTTATTGGAAACTACCTTATACTTTTCAGTTTTCTTTAAGCTCACTAGACCTCTCTTTAGACTAAAAGTTCCAGCCTCAAGACTAAAAATTCCAACCTTTTGTTTTCTCTTTTTCTGAAGACTAAAAGTCCAGCCCTGTTTAAGTTCTCAAATGGCTTATTTATAAGCCAAATGAACCAGTGCAGTTAGCTGCCTGCCCTGCCAATTGGCAGAATGCCCATACCCTTTAAGGCCCATGCCTAAGCATCTTTTGGTGTCAGCCCCCTTTATTCCCCACGCCTGGTTTTGTTTAATCAGGAGTTATGGGCATCATTTTATTATTCAATTTAAGCCCCATACCCTTGTGTCTTGTTCCCCCATTGGCATTAGTTTAATCCTAATTTAGTACCCCATTTGTCAGCTCACTTAAACTAATTACTTCTGTTCTTTTTAACACCCCAGAATACCCCTGTCAACCTTGATTATTACTGCCCCTGCCTTTTGCAGCATCAGGGCATTTTTGAACTGATGAAAGTTCAAATTCAAGACTGCCTAGACTGAACCTTTCAGTCATTTTTCAATGCAAACAAACTATTTCAAACAATGCTGGGGCCTTCAATCAGTGGCAAAGTTCATGCGACATTATTAGCTCGTTTGATTCATTAGTTATAGAAACTAATAAACGACATTTATCGAGTCGACTATATTAATTATAGCAGGTAATAATCAGTCGTTCACATAAACAATACGTTCAGGGACCTAAGGGGTATCAGACAACTTTTGTTAAATTACTGGGCCTATATGAATTAGTTCATTTGACGACTAATCTAACTGACGATCATGTTTATCACAGAGTGTATTCAGAACAAACAGAAGACAATCGACCAAATAAAAGGCCTTTAACAGAGATGGAAGAAATCCGAAATAAAAATAACAACATAACAAACAAACACAACAGAACATGCTGACAACTTACTTAGAACTAAAACAAGAGAAAGAAAACTTACCAAAAAGGTTTGAAATCAAAAATGACCCAAATTCTGATTCAACTTCGAACCCTTGAGGCCGAACAAACTTTAATCAGGGTGTTCTCACATGAGAACACCTTGATTAAGGTCTATTAGACCTCAAACCCTTGTCAAAACTGGCCGGGTTCCCCAGGTGCATGTGTTTCAAGTTCTGGATTTTCAGATCTGGATTTTTAGGAGTTGTGGGTAGATTCGGACCAAACCAAGCTTGGTTTGGTCACGAGGGAGGTCAGGGGAGTGTCTGGTATGAAGATGGGGTGGTTTGGCATAGGTCCAGATTCGACTCAAATCTTCAAATGAAGATTCGAGACGAACGAAAGTGATTCGAGGCTCGTGGTTAGTGGATTCGTGTTCAGGTCAGTGAGGTGGTCCTAGTGTGTTCAGGAGGCGGTCATCGGCGTTCATGCCGCCGGCTTTAATGGAGAGGGATACTGGGGCGGCTGCTAGGGTTCGAGGATGAGAAGGGGTTGGGGAAGGAGATGACTGAAGGGGGGTTCGGATAGGGGGTGCGGGGTAAAGGGCTGAGTTTATATATGGGGGGTTGATTGGATCTGAGCCGTTGGATCATACAATCTCAACGGCTTGGATCTGAGGGTGAGAAACAAGACAGGGTCGTTCAGTAGTTAAACGGGGTCGTTTGGTTTAAATGAGGGGTTGGGTCGGATTGGTTATTGGGTCGGGTTTGAACACGGGTTGTTGAAAGGGGTTCTGAACCGTTGGATTGGCCTGGACGGACGGCTTAGATTTATTTGCCTGAAACGGCGTCGTTTCAGGAGGTACCTGGGCAGGCCTGGACTTGGACTGGGTCTGAGTGCTGGTTTGGGCCTGTTTTATTTCATTTCTTTTGGGCCCAAACCGGTTTTCCCTCACTCTTTTACTTTTTTTTTCTTTTAATAATAATAAATAAAATAGCAAAATTAAAATCAACAACACTGTAACATTTCCACATAATTATCACAAAAATATTTAAGTAAGTTAAATCACAACCTAGAACGAACGACTCACATATATTTATATTTTTGAATTTTCTTTTAACGACACATATATTTTATATATATTTTTTGTTTTTGTATTTTTGTTTGATAATGACTAGATGCAAAATGGACAGACCCACAAACGACTAACAACACATGTCACGGAAAGATCGAAAAATTGTACAGCGAAACCATTTGTCACTATTTTTTATTTTCTTTTTGGAGCGATTGTCCGTAAAGCAAAAATCACGTGCTTACAACTGCCCCTCTTTGCACGAAGACACGAAGGGTTTTCGCGCAAAGATAAACGAGCGATTTTTGCCCGTCCGAATACTCCGTGTGAAGCATTTTTTGAAAGAGATTTGACCGAACCTTTGCTTCAGAGGTTTCCTACATATCCTGGGCTGCAACAGGAATCAGGTCAATGTAGTTCGGGAAATTTTGGTAGCTGGGACTACCGTGTGACTGTAGTGTTTGCTGTTGTTGTGCGCTGTTGTATGCTGCTGTAGGATGCTACTGCTCAACCGATCTCCCTATTACATTGCTCTAAAAGGAAAACAAGAAGCTAAGCTAAACTGAGGATCCTGAAATCTCATCCATCTTCAACTTGTTCTTGTTGCCTTGCTTTCTTGTCGGCTAACGCTTTCCTCTGACGCCTTTATTTTGTGAACTTGGAGATGATGCTGGTCCTTCACCTTTTCTGAATGTCAGTTCTCATCACTTTGCTTGATTTGCTGGGGATACGGCTTTCTTCTTTAAATCTTCCAATTGTTTCTTCAGTGGTATGGCTTTTCATCAGAATTGTTATACTGGGCATGCTACAACGTTCCCAAACTACTTCTTTTGAGACGCGTTCCTTTTTCCTTTTGAATTGCGTGCTTGCCTCTGCAGTTGTCTGCTTCTTGGTGCTGGGGATTTCATTGTTTCCCGTTTGGGGATCTCTGTTGTACCCTTCCGTCTTCAGGTGGGGTGACTGATTCCAAAATCTAGAGCTGAATGTATTCCCGCATTATACTGGTGGGCGACCTAGAACTTAAAAGTATTCCCGCATTATACTGGTGGGCGACCTAGAACTTAAAAGTATTCCCGCATTATACTGGTGGGCGACCTAGAACTTAAATGTATTCCCGCATTATACTGGTGGGCGACCTAGAACTTAAAAGTATTCCCGCATTATACTGGTGGGCGACCTAGAACTTAAAAGTATTCCCGCATTATACTGGTGGGCGACCTAGAACTTAAATGTATTCCCGCATTATACTGGTGGGCGACCTAGAACTTAAAATGTATTCCCGCATTATACTGGTGGGCGACCTAGAACTTAAAATGTATTCCCGCATTATACTGGTGGGCGACCTAGAACTTAAAATGTATTCCCGCATTATACTGGTGGGCGACCTAGAACTTAAATGTATTCCCGCATTATACTGGTGGGCGACCTAGAACTTAAAAGTATTCCCGCATTATACTGGTGGGCGACCTAGAACTTAAAAGTATTCCCGCATTATACTGGTGGGCGACCTAGAACTTAAAAGTATTCCCGCATTATACTGGTGGGCGACCTAGAACTTAAAATGTATTCCCGCATTATACTGGTGGGCGACCTAGAACTTAAATGTATTCCCGCATTATACTGGTGGGCGACCTAGAACTTAAAAGTATTCCCGCATTATACTGGTGGGCGACCTAGAACTTAAAAGTATTCCCGCATTATACTGGTGGGCGACCTAGAACTTAAAAGTATTATTCCCGCATTATACTGGTGGGCGACCTAGAACTTAAATGTATTCCCGCATTATACTGGTGGGCGACCTAGAACTTAAAAGTATTCCCGCATTATACTGGTGGGCGACCTAGAGCTTAAAAGTATTCCCGCATTATACTGGTGGGCGACCTAGAACTTAAAAGTATTCCCGCATTATACTGGTGGGCGACCTAGAACTTAAAAGTATTCCCGCATTATACTGGTGGGCGACCTAGAACTTAAAAGTATTCCCGCATTATACTGGTGGGCGACCTAAAACTTAAATGTATTCCCGCATTATACTGGTGGGCGACCTAGAACTTAAATGTATTCCCGCATTATACTGGTGGGCGACCTAGAACTTAAAAGTATTCCCGCATTATACTGGTGGGCGACCTAGAACTTAAAAGTATTCCCGCATTATACTGGTGGGCGACCTAGAACTTAAATGTATTCCCGCATTATACTGGTGGGCGGCCTAGAACTTAAAATGTATTCCCACATTATACTGGTGGGCGACCTAGAACTTAAAATGTATTGAAATTGTTTCCCCGTTCTTCCGAGAAAATTTTCGAAAATCGGCAGAAAATTTTCTTCCCCGGTTTTTGGTGACTTCCATGGCGTTGCATCTTGCTGCCCTCATCAATCCTCTGTTCCCCTGCAACAGACAAAAGGATTTGGTCAGTTTTAATCGTGGTGGTAGAGGGTGCCTTTCTGGCGAGCAATTTTTCTCTCTTCCTCTTTTCTTGCTCTTTGTCCCCATAATTGGTTGGCGGGCAAAGTTGCCTGTTGGGGGTCTCTAGCCTGATGGGGATTGGTTTTCAATTTATCCCCTTCTCTGCTTTCTCTTTAAACACATGATGTGGGAGTCTGCTTCTAACTCCCGAAACCACTCCCTTTTGGAGCATACTTCTTCCAACATTTCCGAGCACAATCCCTGCATTGCCTGGGGCCGGCCTTTAAGACTGTTTGTATTATCCTGCATTGGATGAATTCCCCTTCGGTTTCTGGTAGTAAGCTTTGAAAAATCCTTTAAAGACACATTTTAGGAAAAGAAATAAAGATATGGAAAGGAGAAAATCTTTCTGAACCAATATTTTGTGGGAGGAGACAATCAAAAGAACTTATCTGGAGGACACAACTGGTCCCCGTGATCATGGCGTGCACCATAGATTCCGACCCAGTCTATTTGTATCAATTGATTTGCCCGATGGTTTGACTTGCTGGGGATGATAAAGGAGTGTTCACTTCGTTTCTAATGTGGTAGCTTCGCTGATCTGTCTCGTCGCCTCATAGTGCCCTTCGAGGGGTTTTCACTAATGAGACTCTCTCTTTTCTCTCATCTCCCGGCGCCTTATGGTGCCTGTGAAGGTTTTCACCAATAAGACTCTCTCATTTCATATCCCTCATCTTACATCGCCTCTCGGTGCCTGCGAAGGTTTTCACCGATGAGACTCTCTCATTTTATTTCTTTCGAGGATCCGGGGTGTTGTAGATACGACCCTCTCTTCCGGGGATTCTTTTGACTATCAACTCAATCCCAGTCTTACGATCCTCTTCTTTGCTGGGGATCAGTGTATTATTCTCGGCCTTATTTGCCGGATTTGGCATCTCTCGAACATTGATCGGGAGGTCTTTTGGATGTCGATGTTGGTTTTGGTGTGGGATTGAAGAAAGTCTATAAAAATGAAAACAACTTGAAGGGTGATGTGCTACAACTTTTGGAATCAAACCTTTGTTGGAACTTAAAACATAACCTCTGCCCCAGTTTTCTTGCTTGAGGAATTTATTTTTTACGCTTATGTTGAGTTACGTGCGTTACGCACATTGTGCTATATTGTGCACACTATGTACATTATGCATCCTATATTTGCTACGATGCATACTATGACCGAGCCGTGAGGCGCCTACGTATCCTCTTTGAGGAATCAGGTCAAACGTAGTTCCCACGGTTTTATATTCCTTGATTTTTCTTTTCTTTCTTTTCATTTTCTTTTCCTTTTCTTTCTTTTTCTTTTCTTTTCTTTTCTTTTCTTTTTTTTTTTCGTATCTTTCCCATTAGTGATTCCAAAAGAGGGGTATTGAAAGAATTTGCTTAAGGCTCAAAGGGGGAAGCGAGGGTTAAAAGTGTTTGGATAGAAGAAAGAATTGCCTCCGTCATCTCATTATTCAACAAATGCCAAATACAAACAAATAAACCAAAATTGCCATAATTTAAAGAAATTACGCATAATATCTCTTGACTGTATCTGAATTGATAGCCATGTCGACACATCTTCCCTCGACATCTGTCAAACACAAAGCACCATTGGCCAAGACTCTGGTCACGATATAAGGCCCTTGCCAATTTGGGGCGAATTTGCCTTTTGCCTCGACCTAATGTGGGAGGATCTTCTTCAATACATGCTGCCCTACTTCAAAATTCCTGGGGCGCACCTTTTTATTATACGCTCTTGCCATTCTCTTCTGGTACAGCTGACCATGGCACACTGCTGCCAATCTTTTCTCATCTATCAGGCTCAACTGTTCCAAGCGAGCTTTGATCCATTCATCATCATCAATTCCGGCTTCAGCGACAATTCGGAGGGACGGAATTTCGACCTCCGCTGGTATCACGGCCTCAGTTCCATACACCAACAAATAAGGAGTTGTGCCTATGGAAGTTCGGACGGTAGTGCGGTAACCCAACAAAGCAAAGGGTAATTTCTCGTGCCATTGTCTGGACCCTTCCACCATTTTTCGCAGTATCTTCTTGATATTCTTATTGGCTGCTTCGACTGCTCCATTTGCCTTAGGACGATATGGGGTGGAATTGCGGTGTGTAATCTTGAATTGTTGGCATACCTCTCTCATCAGGCTGCTATTAAGATTCGCACCGTTATCCGTGATGATCACTTTCGGGATCCCAAATCTGCAGATGATATGGGAGTGAACAAAGTCCACCACTGCCTTCTTGGTTACTGATTTGAAGGTTTTAGCCTCAACCCATTTGGTGAAGTAATCAATGGTCACTAGAATGAACCTATGACCGTTGGACGCTGCTGGCTCGATGGGCCCAATGACATCCATGCCCCATGCTACAAACGGCCAGGGTGCTGACATCGTATGTAACTCTGTTGGCGGAGAATGAATCAAATCTCCATGTATCTGGCACTGATGGCATTTCCTTACGAAAGTGATACAGTCGTGTTCCATGGTTAGCCAATAACACCCTGTTCGAAGGATCTTTCTTGCCAATACATATCCGCTCATGTGCGGCCCACAAACTCCGGCATGTACTTCCGCCATAACCGTCGTTGCCTGCCCGGCATCTATACATCTCAACAATCCCAAATCCGGGGTTCTTTTGTACAATACTCCTCCACTGAGGAAGAAACCATTTGACAAACGCCGAAGGGCTCTTTTTTGGTCCCCAGAGGCATGTTCTGGATATATCCCCATCCTGAGGTATTCCTTGATATCATGAAACCAGGGTTCGCCATCTGCTTCTTCTTCTATGGCATTGCAGTAGGCGTGCTGATTACGGACCTGGATGTGTAGAGGATCAACATACTTTTTGTCAGGGTGGTGCAGCATTGATGCTAAGGTGGCTAAGGCATCCGCAACCTCATTGTGAACTCTCGGGATGTGTTTGAATTTTACCGATCGAAATTGCCTGCTCAGATCATGCAAGCATTGTCGGTATGGTATGAGCTTTAGATCTCGTGTTTCCCATTCACCTCGAATTTGATGTACCAAGAGGTCCGAGTCTCCCAAGACCAAGACGTCTTGGACATTCATGTCAGCAGCCAAGCGCAGACCCAGAATGCAAGCCTCATACTCGGCCATATTGTTGGTGCAATAGAAGCGTAGTTGAGCCGTAACAGGATAATGCCGTCCTGTTTCAGAAATGAGTACTGCTCCTATTCCAACCCCTTTTGCGTTTGCAGCTCCATCGAAGAAAAGCCTCCAACCCGGTTCCTCAGGCAATTCCAACTCATTTGTATGCATCACCTCTTCGTCAGGAAAATACGTTCTTAAGGGCTTGTATTTTTCATCAACGGGATTCTCTGCCAAATGGTCTGCCAGTGCCTGGGCTTTCATGGCCGTCCTCGTCACATAGATGATATCAAACTCCGTGAGTAGAATTTGCCATTTTGCCAACCTTCCCGTGGGCATAGGTTTCTGAAAGATGTACTTCAATGGGTCCAAGCGGGATATGAGATAAGTAGTATATGAAGACAGGTAGTGCTTCAACTTCTGAGCTACCCAAGTTAGGGCGCAACACGTTTTCTCGAGTTGAGTGTACTTG
Organism: Nicotiana tabacum; assembly: GCF_000715075.1. Taxonomy (NCBI): domain Eukaryota; kingdom Viridiplantae; phylum Streptophyta; class Magnoliopsida; order Solanales; family Solanaceae; genus Nicotiana; species Nicotiana tabacum. Next base: position 109,264,941 of record NC_134095.1, read on the forward strand.
ACCTCATACACTGTGAATTTCTTGCTAAGATAGTAGATGGCTTGCTCCTTCCTCCCTGTGTCATCATGTTGCCCCAGTACACAACCAAATGAATTTTCCAAGACCGTCAGGTAAAGGATTAGAGGTTTCCCGGGCTTAGGCGGGACCAATACGGGTGGATTAGACAGATACCCTTTGATTTGGTCGAAAGCCTCCTGACACTCTGTCGTCCAACCTACCGCAGCATCCTTTTTCAGCAGCCGAAATATGGGTTCACAAGTTGCTGTGAGTTGAGCGATGAACCTGCTGATGTAATTGAGTCTACCCAGCAAACTCATTACCTCTGTTTTGTTCCTTGGCGGTGGCAAATCTCGGATGGATTCAATTTTGGACGGGTCTAACTCAATTCCCCGTCGACTGACGATGAATCCTAGCAACTTTCCTGATGGAACCCCGAATGCGCATTTGGCCGGGTTAAGCTTGATATCATACCTCCGGAGTCTTTGGAAAAATCTCCTTAGGTCTGCTACATGGTCCTCCTGACGCCAAGATTTGATGATCACATCATCGACGTACACCTCTATTTCTTTGTGTATCATGTCATGAAACACAGTAGTCATTGCTCGCATGTATGTTGCCCCGGCGTTCTTTAACCCGAACGGCATTACCCGATAGCAGTAGGTTCCCCATGGCGTAATAAACGCTGTCTTCTCAGCATCCTCCTCATCCATTAGGATCTGATGATAACCCGCATAGCAATCCACAAAGGATCCGATCTCGCGCCCAGCGCAATTATCGATCAGGATATGAATGTTGGGTAACGGGAAATTGTCCTTGGGACTTGCTTTGTTGAGGTTGCGGTAGTCGACGCACACCCTGATTTTTCCATCCTTCTTTGGGACTGGTACCACATTGGCCAGCCACTCGGGATATCGAGTGACCCGAATGACCTTCGATTGCAACTGCTTGATCACTTCTTCTTTGATTTTTACACTCATTTCTGTTTTAAATTTCCTTAGTTTTTGCTTGACCGGAGGGTATGCCGGGTCAGTGGGTAGTTTGTGAACCACTAAATTGGTGCTCAATCCAGGCATATCATCATATGACCATGCAAAAACATCTTTGAATTCCCTGAGAGTTTCGATCAATTCTGCTTTGACATTCGGCTCAATGTGGATGCTAATTTTGGTCTCTTGGACGTTATCAGTGTCTCCTAGATTCACAGCCTCGGTGTCATTTAAGTTAGGCTTGGGTTTCTCTTCAAATTGGCACAGTTCTCTGTTTATTTCTTCGAAGGCTTCACCTTCGTCACATTCAGATTCATCGTCACAAACGACCTTTTGCATCATTGAGTCAGATTCAGATTGATTTATTAGACTAGGTCGAAGATCCGCTGTGCATGCCATGTCATTAGGACCAGTAAAAAGAGAACTGTTCAGAAAGAAAAAGAACAAAACAAGAAATTAAAACGGGACAAAAGAAAAGAACTTTATTAAATTTGCAGGATAAGAAGGGTTCACACTTTTACAAAACGAAAGTAAAATTGGGATTACACCCTTGAATAATCCGATCAAACAAACAAACAAACAAAACATTAATCAAAGCCTACTACCAAGACTCCCCTCGGACAGGAAGAGGAGTAACCGTCCAATTGTTCGTCTTGGCCTCAGGCCCCACAAATTGTATCTCTGCTCTGCTGGAACCCTCTCCAGCTTCCACCATACTGACATCCGCGAATAGTCTCTCAAAACTCTGATTCAGGTCTTCACTCATGCCGATCAAAGGTCCTCGAATCTTTTGGATCGCTGACCCTTTGGCACTAGCTTTAACAAAAGACCTTGAGAGGCGTGGCACTGGTTTAGGCAGAAACCAGACTCTCTTCTTCATTTTTCACGCTTGCTTCCTGTCTGCTGCGGTTGGTTTGAACCCCAACCCGAAAGTTTCCAGATTCTTAGGAAGGGAGACAGGTTGGACTATCCCTTGAAGTTCAACTCCCAGGCCTTTTCCCGACACAAACCCATTACCCAGCATTTCTGATACCATCATGACTGTTGCGGCAGTCACCCTAGGGTGCGGGATGATTTCTCCTTCAGAAATGTTGTTGGCCGACCCTGTATCGAGAATCTGGTAGACCCCGGGACCCTTTTCAGCAGTGGTCTCTATGAAAGGCACGATGGTTCCGCTCATGGTGCATGTTGTATCCTCGCCGTGCAACACGACCTCTTGTCTTTCCCACTCGAACTTCACTGTCTGATGTAGGGTGGAAGGCACCGCTTTAGCTGCATGAATCCAGGGTCGTCCTAACAGCAAGTTGTAAGATACCGTGGCGTCCAATACCTGGAATTCCATGGTAAATAGGACCGGACCAATGGTTAATTCAAGTACAACATCCCCCACAGTGGCGGTTCCGTTTCCGTCAAACCCCCGGACACAGATGCTATTCTCCCGGATTCTTCCACGGTCAATCTTTAACTGGTCCAGGGTGGATAATGGACAAATATTGGCGCTTGAGCCGTTATCCACCAATACTCGAGTTACCACCGAGTCTTCACATTTGACAGCTAGGTATAGAGCTTTGTTATGCTCCGTACCTTCCACCGGCAGGTCATCATCTGAGAATGTCACTCTGTTCACCTCGAAAATCTTGCTGGCAATGGTTTCCAGGTGGTTTACAGAAATCTCACTGGGTACATGGGCCTCGTTCAATATCTTTAACAGGGCCCGACGATGTTCCTCGGAATGGAGGAGTAATGACAATAGTGAGATCTGGGCAGGTGTTTTTCTCAGCTGCTCAACCACAGAATAGTCTTGTACTTTCATCTTCCTCAGGAAGTCTTCAGCCTCTTCTTCTGACACTGGCTTCTTGGTTGCCACTGGGTTGGTTTTTCTTAACTCCACCGGAGCAAAACATCGACCTGATCGAGTCAGCCCTTGCGCTTCACAACTGACTTCTTCCACCTGTTTTCCTTGGTACGTCACCACTGCTTTTTCATATTTCCAGGGCACAGCCCTGCTGTCAAGCATTGGCAGTTGGACCACTGGCTTTATGGTCACCCGTTCTCCACATACCCCTTTCAACATGACTGCCGGTGTGGGCAGGATCCCTGGTATTACCAACTTGCTTGGCTCGGGTTTGCTTGCTATGACGGACGGGCTCTTCCCCCATATTACTACCGGCTTGACGCCTTCTCCCTGCGACTGTACATTTGTTCCTCCACTGGTTAAGACTTCTTTTGGGGCAGCTTGGATCATCATCACTGTTTGTGAGGGTTTTCTTAATTCTCCTCCCTCACACACCAACTCAATCATGTGAGTTTCGTGGTGCGCTGGCAGTGGGTTTTGGTTGATGTTAGGAGCCTCCGGTGTCTGGACCTCGATCTTATCGGTGTCAATAAGATCCTGTATGGCATGCCTTAACTTCCAACACTTCTCGGTATCGTGCCCGAGCATCCCTGAACAGTATTCACAACTGATTGAACGATCCAAATTCTGAGGAGGGGGATTTGGTTCCCGTGTATGGACAGGACTAACCAAACCCAATTGCCGCAGCTTGTGGAACACAGCGGTGTAGGTTTCTCCCAGTTCGGTGAAGGTTCTTTGCTTCCGCAACCTGTCATTTCTGGCATCTGGATTTCCCCGGAAACCTGCCCCTGAAGGATTTCTATATGCCCTTGGTGGAGGGTAAGTGTTTTGTGGTGGTGCATATATGTTCTGGGGAGCCGGTGCGCGCCATTGTGGGCGAACCGGAGGCTGAGTGTATACCTGGGCTTGGTGTACGGAACAATGTGGTTCTCGAGGTGGATAGAAATTTTGTGGTGGGTTGTATGGGTAGTTTGACCTGTGAGGCCTGGGTTGGTTGTAATGTGGCCTGCCAGCCCTGGACCAACTGCCTGCCTCGATCGTGGCAACCTCTTCTTTCTTTCTTCTCAGCGCACCTCCCGTGCCGCTTTGAATAGCCTGGGTTGTGGCCTTAAGCGCCGAATAGTTCAAGATCTTGTCCGACCTCAAACCTTCTTCTATCATGACCCCTATTTTGACCACCTCGTTGAACGATTTTCCAACCGTTGTCACCAAGTGACCAAAGTAGGTTGGATCCAATGTCTGCAAAAAATAGTCCACCATCTCTCCCTCTCTCATGGGAGGATCGACTCTAGCTGCTTGTTCTCTCCAGCGGAACCCGAACTCGCGAAAACTTTCTCCGGGTTTCTTCCCAGTTCTCAATAACGTGAGACGGTCAGGGACTATCTCCAGATTGTACTGGAAATAACCTGCAAAAGCTTGCGCCAGGTCATCCCACGTGTACCACCTGCTGAAATCCTGCCTGGTATACCATTCCAGTGCAGATCCGCTCAGACTTTGGCCGAAATAAGCTATCAAAAGCTCATCCTTGCCTCCTGCCCCTCTCATTTTGCTACAGAATCCCCGCAAATGTGCCATGGGATCACCGTGCCCTTCATATAAATCAAACTTGGGTATCTTGAACCCAGCCGGGAGTTGGACATCTGGGAAAGGGCACAGATCTTTGTATGCCACGCTGACTTGATTGCCCAGCCCGTGTAAGTTCCTGAAGGATTGCTCCAGGATTTTGAACTTTCTCAACACTTCATCCTGTTCAGGGGCCTTAACCGGCTTCTCAACTTCTGTCGGTACTTCCAGATGGGGATTGTAGGCCTGTGGTTCGGGTGCATGGAATGTAGGCTCAGGGGGATAGTATTGTGTATCGTGAGCCTGAAACAATGGCTCACTGGTCGTTCGCTGCAAAGGGGCTGATGCAGGTCCCACAAAAATAGGAATATTGGGTGTTGGGAGAGGTTGATGGGGTGGTGGAGCTTGGGAATCATGAGGGCTTCTTTCTTGATGATGGAAGGGATTTGGGCGGCTTGTGGAAGGGCCAGAGTGAGGGTACTCCGGCATGTGTCCCAGTGTCTCAGGGCTCTTTTGTGTTTTGGCCAGGGCTAGCTGCATTGCATGCATCTCTAGTCCCATCCTTTCAATCTTTTCCACTGCCTCTTTTAGCAACTGGCTCATCGGCCTTTCTTCCTCATTACTATTCTCTGAAGTAGTCATGCTTGTTGCTACCGGTCCTTTGGATCTGGTTTGGTATGAATGTGTTGCCAGAATTCTTTAACAACTAACTGTCTGGATATCAGACAACAACAAACTTTGTTAGTGTTAGAGCTTAACAGATTTGATCGTAACACATAGAGGATGCAATGCACCTAGGCAGTTAACCGTTTCTACATGCTTTGCTTCAAACCACATGCGTCATCCCGGTTTGTTCATTCGTCTCTTTTAAAGTATTTTGCGAAACTCTGCATTTTATTTTATTTACATTTTCTTTTCTTTATTTATTAAAAGCGGTCGAATCTTATGGGGATTGCCTACGTATCACGTCCCCGCGTGAATCAGACCAGGCGTAGTTCTGCCTTAAAGTAAAGACACATAGAAATTCTTCCGGAGTCACTTAATTTCATTATCAAAATTTGCTATTACACATTACTTCAAACAAAATAGCAACAGTACAGACTCCAGGGTTTAAACTTGGTTTGAGGAAAAGAAAACAACATTGGGGAAACAACAAACAAAACAACCAGGACTCGATCAACAACTAATTTTCCAACTTAGGGACCCACGAGGCATCTTTCGACCCTTTCGCGGCCCTAGGTGTAAGGTCTCTTTGCAAGCCCTTCAACTCGTTCATAATCCGATGGACGCAGCCCATGATGGAAGCAATGAGGTTTTCCCGAGGTGTCTGCTCGCATGCCAAACATTTTAGGTAGATGTAATGCCCGACCTCGTCAATTCTTGCCCGAATGTTGTCCCTTTCTGCGAACAATTGCCTTATCTGTCGGCTCTTTAATCCTAGCGTTTGTGCATTGGCGGCGAGCTGATCCTGGAATATATCCATTTGCTGAAGATCCGCTCTTGCAAAGCGGAATTTGTTTCCTTTGCTGCTTTGACGCTCAGTTCACAATTCCTCATGACTTGCTGTAGGCGCTTTCTCCGGGCCATTGTACCTTCTGCCCATTTGACCCTCATCCTTGCTATGCAAGCCTCTTGATTGGTCTAATTCATCTTGGCTCTGGATGACCTGATTTCTCAAACTGGCTATCAATCTTTCGTCGGAGCAGCGCTTCTGTTGGTCGATGTCATTCTTACTGGCTTGGCGAAGGCGGGCCCTCAGGGTTTGGTTCTCTTGGGCTAACTTGTCTTTTTCAGACTGCTCTTGGGCGACTTGCACGTTGTTTTCGAATACCATCCTTTCAATTTGTCGCTTCAACTTCCTAATTTCAACCAGGTAACCTTCCTCTTTTGCGAGCCAATCCCATTGTTCTTGCGATGACTCAACAAAACTTCGGAGGTGAGGCCGTTTGGTTGGTCGTTTCACGATGCTCTTCTTGTTCTGCCAAGTGAGATAGGCCGGCGAGACTTCACCCCTAGATACATCATTTACCCGGGTATTTGCCGTCAAGTACTGGAATTCACTCCATATGCAACGAACTGTCTTTTCAGGAAATTGGCCGTCACTGCTGACCTCGACTGCATAAGTGCTGAGATCTTCATCCGGGTGTAGTACTTGACATCTTCCCAACTGTCTCATTACCCTGTAAGGGGCATAAGGTTGAATACCCCTGAGTCCCATCAAGAGGAAGTGAGGACCAGTGGCGGGCATGTATATGATTTCTTCCACAGAAAGCCAACCCAAAGTCCAGTTTACTTGGTCTGCGGTGATGATCCGGAGATAGGATATCCATTCTTCAAACCCTCCCGGTGATCGAAAACCTGAAACCCTTAGGCTATAACCCTCGATGCAGCCCCCATTTATAGACATGTAGTGCATATACTGAGGATGGTGACACAAGTGTTCGATCATCCACATCTGTAACAACAAGTTGCACCCTTCGAAGAAGTCTGCTCCAGCTTTACAAGCTATGAGGGCTCGGTATATTTCTGACATTATCATGGGAGCAAGGATGCTTTTATCGTTGGTAATCAAGATTTTGACGATTCCAGCCACCTTTAGATCGATATTTCTATCTTTTCGGGGAAACACCACAAGGCCCAAAAATGCCACCATAAAAGCGAACCGCCTATGCTCCTTCCATTTTACCAGATTTCCCCTGCTACAAATACCACTTTCTGGATCATTAAATCCTCCTTTGCTCCCGTACCTCTGGTATATGAATTGTAGGGTAGAAAAACCTCTATCCAGTTCAGTGTATGAGACTCCTTTGCTTATCTTCAACAGATCCATGAATTTGTGTGAATTCACAGCCCTTGGAGCGATCAGGTATTTGTGTCTCAAACCTTCAGTGACGTCCATGTAACCCGCCATTTCTTCTAAGGTTGGGGTGAGTTCAAAATCTGAGAAACGGAACACGTTGTGGGCTGGATCCCAAAATGTAACTAAAGCCTTTATGATGTCGCACCGAGGCCTAACTTTCAACAAATCAACCAAACCTCCCAGGTGCAGTTTGATCTTGTCTTGCTCTGACCTTTCCAAATCCTCCCACCATAATCGCACTTCCAGGGGGATTTTGCTTCTAACTGTTACTGGCAAACTTGGACTCATACTCATTCTGCATGAGCATTGGGGTGATTAAGCAAAGATCCAGACTCATTAGACTCAAATACCAAATTGACACACTTCTAAAAGAAAAAATGAAATTTGGTTGTTTTTCGAAAAAGCATGATGTTACCTTAAGAACTTTCGTTCTTTGGATTGTACCTATATTTTGAAAAACAAGTTGAGCCCGATGGGGGTTGCCTACGTATCCCGCACCATGCGAGAATCAAACTGACGTAGTTCGGGCATAAATCGAATCTTGGGGACACACTATTTTTCTCTAAAAAATGAATCAAAGACTCCTTTTTTTTTTCTTACTTTTTTAAAACAAATTAATAAGACACACATTTTTTCTTTTTTTTTTCAAAATTCTGGCAGAGCTTTAACCATTTTTGTGACTTTTCAAGAATAAATAATTAACCCCTTAACCGTTATTCCTATTCCTTTTCCAAACATTCCCGATATTCAGAAACCGGTCAGCATGCAAGCCTTGAAACAAGTAAATGCATAAAGCAAACAGGATGTAGCAGGATGGTCTTTATTCTAAGGTTGCTTGTCCTAGACGGACCCAACCCCTGTGTTGAGTCCCCTAAGTCAAATGCACATGATGCAAATAAACGTTCCTACTAGGGATCCGGCATGAGGCTTTGTTATACTAAGTTTTAAAACCTAGGTGTTTGTTCTAGACCTGGCTTACCCGAGCGGACAACTCGAGCCAAGGATGGGAGCTGTGTACCGGTAACCAAAAGGCCATCCGATTTTGCAACTCCTCCGAATCCTCGTTCTATTTTGGGCATATGACACTAACAGAAAGAAGCCACGACCAGCGTGCGCTCCTCAAGAGAGAAGAGAAGGGTTTCGGCACAGTTTATATGTACAGTTCCAACAATATCAAAGCAGTAAAAGCAGCATTTAGCACATTAGGCTCAAAAACATGTAATAAAATCAGATAATAAATAAAGCCAAATAATAACAATTATTCTAAGCTCGAATTCTTAACCCTGAACCAGTGGTTCTGGCTGTTCCCCAGCAGAGTCGCCAGAGCTGTCACACCTCCTTTTTCCGCGCCCGAGGGGCGCAAGGGGAGTTTTTTCCAATTAAAGGACAATCGAAACGGGATTGGTTTAATTATTTCAGAGTCACCACTTGGGAGGTTTAGGGTGTTCCAAGTCACCAATTTTAATCCCGAATCGAGGAAAAGAATGACTCTATATTATGGTCTGCGTACCAGAAATCCGGATAAGGAATTCTGTTAACCCGGGAGAAGGTGTTAGGCATTCCCGAGTTCCGTGGTTCTAGCATGGTCGCTCAATTGTTATATTCGGCTTGATTATCTGATCTTATACAAGTGTGAACTTATGTGCAAAATTTAACTTTTAACCGCTTTTATCATTTACTGTTTTTATCAAGAATTGCAACGTTGTGAAAATGTATCTCGAACCGCGTTACAATCAATGTACCCGTGGTCGTCGACACACTTTGACTCCGTTGAGATTTGGATTTGGGTCACACCAATGTGCACCCGAGTTTAAGAAGGTAAGATTTATTAAGGCGCGTCCTAAAGAGTCTAACGTATTGTTATTTTTAGGAGAGTTGTGAGATTTGCTAAACAACCCGTCCTGGAACCTAGATGCTTTGATAATACACATTTAAACAAGGGCCCCGCGTCTGCGCGTTTTGTTTATTTTCATCGAGGCTCATCTCGTTCTTTTTTTTTTCTTTTAATAATAATAAATAAAATAGCAAAATTAAAATCAACAACACTGTAACATTTCCACATAATTATCACAAAAATATTTAAGTAAGTTAAATCACAACCTAGAACGAACGACTCACATATATTTATATTTTTGAATTTTCTTTTAACGACACATATATTTTATATATATTTTTTGTTTTTGTATTTTTGTTTGATAATGACTAGATGCAAAATGGACAGACCCACAAACGACTAACAACACATGTCACGGAAAGATCGAAAAATTGTACAGCGAAACCATTTGTCACTATTTTTTATTTTCTTTTTGGAGCGATTGTCCGTAAAGCAAAAATCACGTGCTTACACCCGTGAGGGTTTTCACCAATAAGACTCTCTCATTTTAATTTCTCTCAACTCTCGTCGCCTTACGGTGCTTGTGAAGGTTTTCACCAATAAGACTCTCTCATTTTTATTTTTCCTGCTTAAACCAGAGTGTTGCCCCTGACATGAATTACCTTTGCCTGCTCGACTTGGCATTTCTTAAAGACTGATTAGAAGGTCTTTCTTTGGACCATAATTTGGGCTTTTGGACAAGGTTAGAAAGAAAGGGCATAAAAGGCTCAAAATAATTCAAATGGGTTAAAATTAAAACTTTCGGAATCAGATTTCTCACAATGACCACGACTTCTGCCCCAATTTTCTTACTTGGGGACTTTTGAATTTTGTTTGATGAGACCGAACCGTGAGGCTGCCTATCCTTAAAAGGAATCAGTCGAACGTAGTTCATGTCATAGGAATTACTTTGTTGTTGTGATTTTCTCTTTTCTTTCTCTTTTTGCTTTCTTTTTTTCTTTTGTTGTTGTTGTTGCTGGTTTTTTTCTTCTCTTTTTCTTTTTCTTTCTTTTCTTTCTCTTCTCTTTTTTCCTTTTTTCTCTTTTTTTTCAATTTTCATTTTTCTTCTCTCCCTTTCGTTCTTTTCCTTTCCCCTTTTCCTTTACTTATCTTTCACGCTTGGGCTTCTAATCTTTGCTACTGATTCCGAAAGAGGGGTAAGAAAGAAAATAAATAAGGCTCAAAAGGGGTGACGAGAGATAAAGTGTTTAGATAGCAGAACAAAACGCCTTCGTCATTTCAATCTTCAAAATATGCCAAATACAAACAAGTACAATCAAACAAAGGAATCATATATAGTATCTCTTGACTGCATCGGAATTGATAGCCATTTCCACACATTTCCCTTCCACATTTGTCAAATATAGCACGCCATTGGACAACACCCTAGTTACGACAAATGGCCCCTGCCAGTTTGGGGCGAACTTTCCTTTTGCTTCAGCCTGATGAGGCAAGATACGTCTCAACACTAACTGACCCATTTCGAACTTCCGTGGACGTACCTTCTTGTTATATGCTCTCGCCATTCTTTGTTGGTACAATTGGCCGTGACATACTGCTGCCAATCTCTTTTCATCAATCAGACTTAATTGCTCCAAGCGGGTTTTGACCCATTCCACGTCATCAATTTCTACCTCAGCGACAATCCAAAGGGATGTGATTTCGATTTCTGCGGGTATTACTGCCTCTGTGCCATACACCAACAAATAAGGAGTGGTCCCTACTGAAGTGCGAACAGTAGTGCGATAACCTAACAACGCGAAAGGTAACTTCTCATGCCATTGTCTGGACCCTTCCACCATTTTCCGCAGTATCTTCTTTATGTTATTATTGGATTCCTCGACTGCTCCATTCGCTTTAGGGCGATATGGGGTGGAATTACGATGTATAATCTTAAACTGCTGACAGGTCTCCGTCATCAGATGACTGTTGAGATTAGCACCATTGTCCGTGATGATTACCTTCGGAATCCCAAACCGACAGATGATATTTGAATGCACAAAATCGACCACTGCTTTCTTGGTCATAGATTTGAAAGTTTTCGCTTCAACCCACTTGGTGAAATAATCAATGGCTACCAGAATAAACCTGTGTCCGTTTGATGCTGCTGGCTCGATTGGACCAATGACATCCATGCCCCAAGCAACAAAAGGCCATGGTGCCGACATTGTATACAATTCAGATTGTGAGTAATGAATCAAATCTCCGTGCACCTGGCACTGATGACACTTGCGCACAAAACTGATGCAATCTCGCTCCATAGTAAGCCAGTAATAACCTGCTCAGAGAATCTTCTTTGCCAGAATGTACCCACTCATATACGGTCCACAAACTCCGGAGTGTACCTCAGTCATGATAACTGTGGCCTGTCTGGCATCTATGCATCTTAGCAATCCAAGATCTGGAGTTCTTTTGTATAACACCCCTCCACTGAAGAAAAATCCGCTTGCCAATTGTCAAATTGTTCTTTTCTGATCACCAGTGGCCTGTACCAGGATATACCCCCATCCGGAGGTATTCTTTGATATCATGGAACCATGGATCCCCATCAAGTTCTTCTTCTACCATATTACAGTAAGCATGCTGATCACGGACCTGAATCTGCAAAGGGTTCACATAAGCCTTATCTGGATGGTGTAACATTGACGCCAGAGTAGCCAAAGCATCGGCGACTTCATTATATATTCTTGGGATATGCATGAATTCTATTGACTGAAATCGCTGGCAAAGATCATGCAAACATTGTGTGTATGGTACGAGTTTCAAATCCTGTGTTTCCTATTCTCCCTGAATCTGGTGCACCAGGAGGTCCGAGTCACACAAGACCAAGACTTCCTGGACACCCATATCCATAACTAACCTCAAACCCAGAATACATGCCTCGTACTCAGCCATGTTGTTGGTGCAGTAAAAACGAAGCTGAGCCGTAACAGGGTAGTGCTGCCCTGTTTTAGGAATAAGTACTGCTCATATCCCCACGCCCTTCTTGTTTGCAGCCCCATCAAAGAAAAGTTTCCATCCCAGCTTCTCAACTTGCTCCAACTCATCAATGTACATCACCTCTTCATCGGGGAAATAAGTTTTCAAAGGTTCATAATTTTCATCAACCGGGTTCTCGACCAAATGGTCCGCCAAGGCCTGTGCCTTCATTGCAGTTCGAGTCACATAGACAATGTCAAACTCTGTGAGCAGGATCTACCACCTTGCAAGTCTCCCTGTGGGCATAGGCTTCTGAAAGATATACTTCAATGGATCCAAGCGAGATATGAGGTAAGTAGTATACGATGACAAATAATGTTTCATCTTCTGTGCCACCCAAGTTAGGGCACAACATGTCCTCTCAAGCTGAGTGTACCTAACCTCGTACGATGTGAACTTCTTGCTGAGGTAATAGATGGCCTACTCCTTTCTGCCAGTGATGTCATGTTGACCCAATACACAACCGAATGAATTGTCTAAAACCGTCAAATATAGGATCAAAGGTCGCCCTGGTTCTGGCGAGACCAATACGGGTGGATTTGACAAATACCCCTTTATCTTATCAAACGCCTCCTGAAATTCATCTGTCCACTTGACTGCAGCGTCTTTCTTTAACAATTTGAAGATTGGCTCACAGGTTGTCGTGAGCTGAGTAATGAACCTACTGATATAATTCAATCTCCCCAACAAACTCATCACCTCGGTCTTGTTCCTCGGAGGTGGCAATTCCTGGATGGCCTTGACCTTCGATGGATCAAGTTCAATGCCCCGGCAGCTGACTACGAACCCCAACAACTTTTCAGACGGCACCCCAAAAGCACACTTTGCAGGATTAAGCTTGAGATTGTACCTGCGAAGCCTTTGGAAGAACTTCCTCAAATCCCTGACATGGTCAGGCTGCTTTCTAGATTTCACGATCACATCATCCACGTACACCTTGATTTCCTGGTGTATCATATCATGGAATATTGTTGTCATCGCCCTCATGTAGGTTGCCCAAGCATTCTTCAAGCCAAATGACATGATCCGATAGTAGTACGTTCCCCACGGCGTGATGAATGCCGTCTTTTCTGCATCTTCCTCATCCATTAAGATCTGATGATAACCCGCGTAACAATCCACAAAAGAACCAATCTCATGTTTGGCGCAATTATCAATCAAGATATGGATGTTCGGCAATGGGAAATTGTCTTTTGGACTCGCTTTGTTGAGATCCCGATAATCGACACACACCTTGGTCTTGGCATCCTTCTTCGGCACATGCACAACATTGGCTAACCAGGTGGGATATCGGGTGACTCGAATGACTTTGGCATCGAACTGCTTGGTGACCTTTTCTTTGATCTTTACACTCATATCTGTTTTGAACTTTCTCAGCTTCTGTTTGACAGGAGGGAATGCCGGGTCAGTGGGCAACTTGTGAACCACTAAATCAGTGCTCAGACCCGACATGTCGTCATAGGACCATGCAAAAACATCTTTGTATTCGAACAATGCTTTAATTATCTCCTCCCTGAGTTGAGGTTCCAGATGCACACTTATTTTAGTTTCGCGGACATTATCTTGATCCCCTAGATTAACTGCTTCTGTATCGTTCAAATTAGGTTTGGGATTTTCCTCAAAATGACTTAGTTCCTTACTAATTTCTTCATAGGCCTCATCATCATCAAATTCTAGCTCGTCATCACACTCAATTTCTTGTATTATTATTTCAGAGTTAGATTGGCTTTTAAAACTGGGCCGAGGATTCCTCATGCATGTCATGTCATTGATATTAGCATAAAATATTTGTACAAAAAGAAAACAAAAAATAAAATTAGAAGAGATGAAGGAAAAGGAACAATTGCATTTCATTGAATTTAAAAATAACAGGGTTTTGACTCATCCAACTGGACGGAACATAATATCTGAATTACAGACCCTGGAATAATCCAGACAACTAAAAGAAAATCAAAACCCACTACCAAGACTCCCTCCGGGTAGGAAGAGGGGTAACTTCCCAGTTGTTGACTTTTGCACGTGGTCCCATGAATTGCACATCTGCCCTGCTAGACCCTTCCCCAGCCTCAACCATGTTAACCTCGGCGAATAACCTTTCGAACTCCTTCTCCAAATTTCCATCGGCACCAATCAATGATCCAGGAACCTTTGACAACAGTTGCTTTCTGATACTCAGCCTGACGAATGATCTGGACAGACGCGGGATTGGCTTTGGCAATGCCCATACTTTATGTTTCATTTTTCTAGCTCTTCTCACGTCTACGACTGTGGGCTTGAACCCCATACCAAAAGTATACTGATTCTTTGGAAGAGAAACTGACTGCACAATACCTTGCAGAGATGCACCCAAACCCTTGCCCGGTACAAAACCATTTTTCAACATTTCAACGGCTACCATGACTGATGTAGTAGCTACCTTTGGAGTTGGAACACACTTCCCTTCTAGAATTTTCTCTACCGATACCGTGTCGAAAACCTGATAAACCCATGGCCCCTTGTCGTCTTCAACCTCTATGAGCGGAACAATGGCATCAATGGGCACATACAAATTATCCTTGCCATGTACGACAATTTCCTGTCGATCCCATTCAAACTTGACAATTTGATGCAGAGTAGACGGGACCGCTTTGGCAGCATGAATCCAAGGTCGTCCCAACAACAGATTGTACGAAATAGCCACATCTAGCACCAATTCCATAGTAAATTCAACTGGCCCTATTGTGAGATCAAGCACTATGTCCCCGACTGAATCTTTCCCTCCACTGTAAAATCCCCGAACGCAAATACTGTTTTTGTGAATTCTTTCATCCTCCACTTTAGCTTGTTTAATGTGGAGAGAGGACAAATGTTCGCGCTAGACCCATTGTCAACCAGTACCCGAGTAACCACGGAATCTTCGCATTTCACCGTCAGATAGATGGCTCTATTGTGCTCGGTACCTTCCATGGGCAACTCATCATCAGAAAAAGTGACTCTGTTTACCTCAAATATCTTGTTAGCTATATTTTCCAAGTGGTTTACTGAGATTTTGTCAGAGACATGGGCTTCGTTCAAGATCTTCATCAACGCCCGACGGTGTTCATCTGAATGGATCAATAATGACAAGAGCGAGATCTGAGTTGGTGTCTTCCTTTACTGCTCCACAATGGAATAGTCTTGCACTTTCATCTTTCTCAGAAATTCCTCTGCTTCTTCCTCAGTCACCGCTTTCTTCACCAACACTAGATTATCTTTTGAGGTCTTAGCTTTTCTCAACTCTTCGGGGGCAAAGCATCTCCCCGATCGAGTCAAACCATGAGTCTCACACACTTCTTCTTTAACCTCTTTCCCTTTGTAAGTTACGGTCACTCGTTCATAATTCCATGGGACTGCCTTGCTGTTGACTATCGGTAATTGCGTTACTAGTTTGATAACGACAGGATCTCTGGGGGCGCCCTTCACAATTACCACAGGCTTGTTCGTCACTCCTGGCACAACCACTTTTGCTCTTTCATGTCTCCCTTCAACGTCACTTGAGGACCCCTTCTTGACCTCCACAGATGGTTCATTGTTTGCCCTGTTCAACTTGATCACAGACTTCTCACTTGTTGATTTTTCAAATGACCTGGCTTCACTAGCCCGAATCATCGTGACAGTTTGTGAAGGCTTCTTAGGCTCCCCTCCTTTATGCTCTATCTCAATCATATTTGTTTCGTGATGGGTTGGCAAGGGATTCTAATTGATATTGGACACTTCCAGAGCTTGGACCTTAATCCGATTGGTGTCGATGAGCTCTTGAATAGCTGTTTTCAATTTCCAGCATTTCTCTATGTCATGTCCTGGGGCCCCTGAGCAATACTAACAACTCACCGAGCGGTCAAGATTTCTGGGAGGGGGGATTCGGCAATTTAGCCTCGATCGGATTCAACATACCCAACTGTCTTAGTCTGTGGAATAGGCTAGCATACGATTCTCCCAATGGAGTGAAAGTCTTTTGCTTCTGCAACCTCTCATTCTTAAAGGCTTGGTTGGGTCGAAAACCCATTCCAGGAGGATTTTTGTAGGCTTTTGGGGGTAGATAATTATTTTGTGGAGCTTGGTATGGGTTTTGTGGAGCTGGCGCACTCCATTTTGCATGAGCGGGAGGTTGGGTATAAGTTTGTGCGTGATGGACAGAAAATGGGGATCTGGAGGTGGGTAGTAGTGTTGTGGTGGGTTATATGGAGTGTGGGGGTAAGTTTAGGGATATGGTCGCGGCTGGTTGTAGTAACGGGGAAGGTTCCTGGATCCAACCTAAGCTCCCGACTCAATTGTCGCAACATCCTCCTTCTTCTTCTTCCGGAGCACACCCCCAGTACCATTTTGAATGGCCTGAGTGGTCGCCTTGATTGCTGAATAACTCATGATCTTATTGGACTTGAGTCCCTCTTTAACCATGCCTCCCATTTTCACGACTTCATTAAAGGACTTACCTACTGCTGACACCAAGTGACCGAAATAAATGGGTTCCAAAGCCTGCAAGAAATAATCAACCATCTCGCTTTCTTTCATCGGAGGGTCAACCCTCACTGCTTGCTCTCTCCAACGGACTCCATATTCCCTGAAGCTCTCACTGGGCTTCTTCTCAAGCTTTGTCAAAGACAGACGATCTGGGATAATTTTGAAGTTGTACTGAAAATGGCATGCGAAGGCTTGGGCCAAGTCGTCCCATGTGTACCACCTGTTGTGATCTTGTCTGGTGTACCATTCTAAGGCCGATCCACTTAAACTTTGGCTGAAGTATGCCATCAGCAATTCATCTCTTCCACCTGCTCCTCTCATTTTGCTACAAAATCCTCTTAAGTGTGCTACTGGGTCACCATGCCCATCGTACAGATCAAACTTGGACATTTTGAACCCTGCTGGCAACTGAACATCTGGGAACAAACATAAATCCTTATTGGCACACTCACTTGACCTCCCAGCCCCCTCATATCTCGGAATGATTGCTCTAAGCTTTTGACTTTTCTGATCATCTCTTCATGCTCGGGATTTTTGGGCGATTTCTCGGTCTCTGCAGGGATATCAAGATGAGGGGTGTAAGGATATGGTTCTAGAACTTTGAAGGTGGGTTCAGGGGGATAGTACTGGTTGTCGTGAGTTTGGAACATGGGTGCACTGGAAGATCGGTGTAATGTAGCAGATGGAGATGCCACAAAAACAGGTGTAATTGGTGGGGGGGGTATGGGAGTTGTTTGGGTGGTGGAGCTTGAGAAGTATGGGAAGTGGCGCCATGGCATTGTTGGTAGAGGGGAAAGGATGGAGATGAGTTCACAGTGGGAGGCTCCGGAGGTTGGGCTGATGGTGGGATATAAGCAGGGTTGGCGGGATAAACTGGTAGTGGATGCCCCTTCACCCAGGCTTGGTACATTTCAGCCATCTGCTGCTTCATCTTATACATTTCTTCCCTCATCGCATTAACGTCCATTTCTTCCACCTCTTTCGATGGGTCGACAATACTTGTTTCCGGTTCCTAGTTGGCCATATTCAGCATGTCTTTCGATCGGGTGTTGTAGGAGTGAGTTGCCAGAATGCTAGTCAACTAACCACCTGCCTGGACTTAATACATCAAACAACAACCTTGTTGGCAATTAGGCTTTAACAGATTGGTAACCGCACATTGGGCATGAATGCACCTAAACAGTTAATCGTCTCTATTATGTATTTAATTAGTTGAATGTGTCATTCCGGCCTTTTCTTACTTTCGATTGCAAACCTCCCCCTTTTCTTTCTTTTCCTTTTCCTTCCTTTCATTCTCTCTTTGTTTTTATTCTCCCTTGATTTTTATTTTCTCTCTTTTCTTTCTTGTTTTTCCGCTCTTTCTTTCTCTCTTTTATTTAGTTACAGTCAAATCCTATGGAGATTGCCTACGTATCATGACCCCGCATGAATCAGACCAAGTGTAGTTCTTGGGGATAAGTGTGAAATAAAGTAAAAACATTTTGGGATTTTCAGTTTTCATATATATATAAAAAACGCTATTACAAAGACTGAAACTAACAGACTCGAAAGAAGCTAACAGACTCTGATGAAAGAACGAGATACAGACTCAAAAAACAAACAACCCACATGCTATGATAACAGAAATACAGACTCCAAAACAACTGGCAGACTTTAACGGAAAGAAAATACAGACTCAAGAAATCACGAATACATCAATGCCTTGATTGTCCCCAGGACCCGCGGGGTATCATTCGGCCTTGCTGTAGGCCGACTCGCTAAATCCCCTTGAAGGTGGTAGAGATCTTCCATTACTTGGCGAACAAAAATCATCACAGTAGCGAAGAACATAGATCTCGTCATATCCTCACAGCTACTGCACTTCATTGCGATATAGTTGGCGACCCTTTTGAGTCGCTCTCTTATGACGCCCTTCTCTTGCAACAAACGCCCAATTTGTTCGGTTCTGGCTTCCAAAGTTCGTTCGGCTACCTGGTTCTGCTCTTGGAGTTGTTGCGAGTCTCTTTCTAGTCGGTCCATTAAGGCGTAGCAATGTTCTCTTTCAGCCTTAAAATTTTTGGCTTGTTTAGCCATTTCACCCTCGAAGTTGCCAATTGCCTTTTCCCAACCTGTGACCCCTTTTTCATATCTTTCTTTCATCTGTTGAACAAAAGTTGCACGCCCTTCGGCACTTTTAGCCAACCTCACCCGTGCTTTTGCTAGCTCAGACTCAGCTTTCTGCAGATCATCTTCATAGTCACGTACCTTTTGAGTGAGGTTGTAAATGAGCCTTTCATCTTTCCTGCTTCGGCCTGGGTTCTCGGCTTCAATTTTCAACTGTCGAACCTGAGCTCTGAGGGCTTCATTTTCTCGCACCAATCTTCTCCTTTCACCTTCGGTCTCTTGTGCCTGCAAATCATTGTTGAAGGTGACATTTCTTAATTCTTCTCGTAGACCATAGATGATGGCCTTATATTCCTTTTCCTTCTCCCCCAAGCTAACCTCTCTTGAATTTTATCATCAAAGGCTTGAACATGAGGCCTTTTGGCGGGCCTTTTGGGCTCTGGTTCATCATTTACATAAGACATTTTCTCAAACCAAGCAGCATAATTCGGATCTACTTCCCCCTTGGCAATGTCTGGTACCTGGGTACCATTTTTTAGATACCGACAGCTATTCCAATCCTGTTGAACTACAGCCTCGGGCAATGCAGCTTCTGGATGCAACTCTATGACCTGTGTGCTTAGATCTTCATCTTTAGGCACAATCTAATACCTTCCCAATTGCCTCAAGACCCTCTGCGGTGCATATGGCCGAATACTCCTTACGCCCATTATCCTCAGGTATCCTTTCGTAGCAGTCATATAGATGGCCTCAGTCTTCGGAAGCCATCCTATAGTCCACTCAACCTGTCCTGCATTAAGAACTTTCAAATGAGAAACCCATGCTTCAAATCCTTCTAGTGTGTTGTAATCTTTTATCCTTTCCTCATAACTAATGATGAAGTTATTTGGGCTCGAACCGTAACTCATGAATCTGGGATGATGGAGAAGGTGCTCGATCAACCACATTTGTAGAATGATGCTACAACCTTCAAAAAATCGAGCCCCTGCTTTGCATAAAGTCAATGCTCGATAGATATCTGCCAGCACCAACGGGGCAAGTGTATGATCTTCCTCGGTAGTGAGGATTTGTGCAATTCTAGCCATACGAATATCCACCGTTCCTTTCTTATTTGGAAAAACCACGATCCCCAAGAATGCCACAATAAATGCGAACCGATGATGAATTTGCCAAAGGCCCTTGTTTTGTTTGTTGCTCAGACCTTTTTCATGCGTTTCAAAACCAGCAGAGTGCCCGAACCTGAAGTATAAGAAATGGAAAGCACAACACCCGTTGCTCACACGTTCCTTATTCGTCTGTTTACTAATATTCAGGAGGTCAAAAAACTTGTGCACTGATGGAGCCCTTGGAAATATAAATTGTTGCTTCCTCAAATTTCGTCCGAATTCAATGTACCCGGCTATCTCCTCCAAAGTAGGGGTGATCTCAAAATCTTAGAAACGAAAGACATTGTGGACAGGGTTCCAGAAAGTTACCAAAGCTTTGACCAGATCTTCCCGCGGTTTGATTTCAAAGATGTCTATAAGAGCACCCAAGTGCTTTTTCACCCATTTCTGACCATCTTTATCTAGATCATTCCACCACATACGCAAGTGTAGCCGAGCCTGTTCCCTGACCACTTCTGGTGGTTCCTGGATGGTATTCATTTGTTCTTGTGAAAGATTAAGGTTAGGGTTGACTCGAGTTGACCCTTTGTAAACAGTTTTTGAAGAAGAAAAGAAAAATAAAAGAAAAAAAAAAGAAAATAAGAAAAGAACCATAATTTTTTCCCCTATATGCCAACTTTAGCCAAATGGCTATTTTTGCAAATGTGGCCCCTTCCCAATTTCACGCGAATTTTGAGGTCGGGGGGAATTATTTTATGACCCCTCACAAACTTGTCCGTTCTTTTATGAAAATAGCCTTTCAACAGCTGAAAAATACTCTGAGGCCATCTTGACAAGAACGGTTTAAGGCATTGCTGAAGCTGGATCGGCTTATTTTGACCAAAAATCAAGATTGCGTTCACTCGACCGCCGACTCTCTTTTCTTGTTTTTTTTCAAAAATAAGGCCGAACCTTATGTAGGTTGCCTACGTATCCCACATCTGGTGAGAATCAGACCTGCGTAGTTCGGCCAGTTTTGACAAGTTGGAAAGAACACAGTGTTTGACTATTTTGAAATAACTCATTTTGAAATATTTTGGGCAGAGTTTCAGGTCACTTTTCAAATACCGGGATGTTTAGAACCAGGTTTTATTTCCTTCCCTATATCACTCTTGGTTTTCCCTCTTTTTTCGCTTTATTTTCCCTGGCCGGTCAGCATGCAAGCCAAAAATAAATGTTCACATAACACGTAGAATGCATCAGGATGGTCTGTTCTTTCGGGCATACCTGTCCTAGACGGATCCAACCCCTGTGTTGAGTCCCCTAAGTCAAATGCACATGATGCAAACAAGCGTTCCTACTAGGGATCCGGCATGAGGCTGTGTTTTTCTAGGTTTAAATCCTAGGGTTTTGGTCTAGACTTGGGGTACCCGAGAGGACAACTGGGGCCGAGGAGGGGGCGACGTACCGGGAGCATTGAAGTCTGCCCGGCCTTGTCACTTGCCCAGCCTCGTTCTATTTGGTATAATTTCTACAGAAAAAGCAGGCTACACGAATGTATGCACCATTTTCAGGAGACTCAAATGGGTGGCGTAAGAAGATAGTTATATATAATTCAAACAATATTAAAGTAGTAAACAGATAGCATTTAGCACAAAAGATTCACAAAATGCGGTAATATTAACAATAAATAACGCCAAACAAAATCATATTAACAAGCTCGAATTCTTGAACCCTGAACCAGAGATTCTGGGTTCGATCCCCAGCGGAGTCACCAGACCTGTCACACCTCCTTTTTACTACACCCCGTAAAGGGTATAAATTCAAGTGAGTTTTTCCAATTAAAGGACAATCGAAACGGGATTGTTTATTTATTAAAAATCAGAGTCGCCACTTGGGAGGTTTATGGTGTCCCAAGTCACCGGTTAAAATCCTGAGTCGAGGAAGTTGACTATTATTTATGGTCCGCGGACACAGAAATCCGGGTAAGGAATTCTGTTAACCCGAGAGAAGGTGTTAGGCACTCCCGAGTTCCGTAGTTCTAGCACGGTCGCTTTTGATTATACCTGGCTTGCGAAATTGTTTACTTTCTCATTTTGGAACCTATGTGCTTTCACCTCTTAACCGCTTTGAAATTAAAAATTATCTTGAAACGGGTCACGCGTACGTGTACCCATTTTTGGCGCGTAAAAATTATGTCACGCATACGTGTCCATAATTAATAATGCTTATTATTATTAAGAAAGTTTAGCCGAAGTTACGCGAACGTATACCCCGATTTATTTTTTTAAGAAATCGTAACCGTGTCACGTGAACGTGTCCACAACCACGATAGTATTTTAGACGGCCCTAAAGGTTTCTCTACGAATACTTGTCTTATTGTCTAATTCAAAACATGTGAGGGTCATATATTGGATGATATTACGACACAAACCCATTGAGGGACGGTAATTAGTTAAATCGGGCCACGACATTAAACATATCCTAAAATTGAAGTTCGAATCACTTTATTAGCTAAAAGTTTGAATGGGATAGAACAAGCATTCACATCTCCTGAGATCGTTTTGGGCTGACTATAGGCCCAATATCACTTGAAGCATTTGGAGTAAGGGAGAAGCAATACAAATATGAAGGCCCTTTCCTAGCAAGCTGTCCCATGTGGTCCAACCGGGCCCAATTCCTTTAAGTAATTCCATAAAGATAGTTGTACATGAACTAACATACGTCCAGATTGCTAGCTCAAATTCGCATCTATTTACAAGCAAATACAAATCCAAGGTTACTCTTTGTTACATGCTAAATCTGCATCCACAATTTTTAATGCAGAACTCAACTTCTAGTAATGCTTTTCATGCATTGCTAAACCCATTTCTGCCACAAAGTGCCGCAACCATATTGGACCAAATGACATAATGAAAATTCTAGTCCCAAACTGCATCATCAACATATTACATGGAGCTCGAGCCCTGATGGTATTTTACCAGATTTGGGACTTGTCGAACTGTAAATTCATAGTCTGAATCACAGTTCTTCGAGGGCAAACAACTTGCTCGAATTCTAAAACTGTACCAGAAAATGTGATACAAAACTCAGGCAAGTTAAACGTAAATACCAATTTCAATCAAATCTAATAGCCCGTGAAATAAACAATCTTGAGTCAACAGTATCTAAATCAGTCCAACTACTGACCTCGAGACAAACGAATAGTAAAATGACTACATATAAAGAACTTATGTTGATGTAGACATTTGTACTAGGCTACGATGTTCATATGACATTCAGAGGTTAAAGGTTGATCCCATTATTCACAGTTGAAAGGCAGTAAGTGAAATTTCTAGCAAAACAGAGTAGACAAGCATGCTATATTCTTAATTTAAACTCAAACTGAATACAGCTCAAAGCTCCAGATTCCATTTTTGATTACCACATCAAGTTTTACATTCGAATAGAGTGCAGAGATGTGTACCTGTGAATGAACGGAACTACCCAGTAAAATCCCAAATAGTGGGGTCTGGGGAGGGTACGCAGACCTTACCCCTGCCCTGGTAGGACAGAGAGGCTGTTTCCGATGGACCCTCGGCTCAGAATGACGGAAATAGAAAAAAACAAGGAAAATAAGAAAAGAAAAAAGAATTCATTAGTAACTCCAGTAAAAATCATTATAGTAACAGAAGCATAAAAATCAAAAGATGAATGACATGCAATAACAGTAGCCAGAGTCTAGGGAATCTAAGATAAACAATAAGAATAGTGTGGGTTCAACATAAACTGCAAACCATCTAAGATCAACCCCAATCCAACCCCGCCTCGCCTGGGAATGAACAAAGACAAAAAATGAAAAATCAACAGGAGCAGCAACAAGAATCAGCACTGAAACAGCCAGCAAACCCAGCCCCAACCCAGAAATGATGTATAGCAGCTCAAAACTCAAACACACAGCAGCCCAACAAAACTTTAGACCCAACTTTTGGCAACCAAATTCAGTCCCTTTCCCACTCGGATGAGTAAAAATAGTTTCAGAAGTTGAAAAGGAATCCACAATCACTGAAATTCAATGAAACAGTAAAATTCCTTCCATTTTTGTATTTTTCTGAGCTTTTCTTCATTTTTAGCCCTTGGGTCTGCCTTGAAAGGCAATAAAAGCTTCCTTTATAGGAAAGCTATTAGGGAAGACTTAGTTTTTGCACTTTGACCCCTGTTTAATTTTCATTATAGCTCAGATACCCTTATATAAAAAAAAGAAAATCAGAACCAACCCCTTCCCCAGCTTCCTAGAAGCTTCCTAGTCTGTTATAGCAAGATTCCCTTAGGTGACTTACCCAATTTATCCCTATTACCCCTGTATTTTACCTTGAAGCCCGGCCAGACTTGAACATGGACTTTGAATCCCTGAACGGGCTCAATGCTTAACTAGACATGGGCTCAGACTCAGGCCAAACAGAATGCCTTTAATCATGAGATCTTAGACTGACCTCAGATCCCAAAGACGAAACCCAAACAAACTCAGAAAACTTAAAAACAAAACAAATCAACTAATTAACAATCACAAACAGGCGGGGAACTAACAAAGACAAAAATGAGAAATTTAAGCATGGCACTAATAAAAGTTAGCCAGACCATAAACTTAAAATAAAGGAAGCTGAAAAGCCAATGAAACGGATACGAACGCAAAATTAATCTTAGAAGGAAACTAGGTTCAGAACCTTGTTCGAATTTCAATCAAAGTGAAAAAACTTAAAGAAAGGGAGAAGAAAAGAAGAGGAACAGAAGGTAAAATCTGGATAGAAAAGAAAAAGGGAAAGGAACTTACCCTAGTAAACCCGAAATGGCATTGGACATCTTGATTTAAACGGAACTGATGCTAATCACTTGTTCTTTGTCAAGAACAAATGAGCAGCATCAATTCGCGTTGAATCAAACCTCAAACTCGAACAAATCGGAGGCTTAAGGTCATGCATGCCCACATCTTCGACTGAATGTTTAGGGTTCAAACTCAGATTTGAAATTTGGAGAGTTCTGGGGTGATTTGAGGGAATCTAAGTAGGGATTTAGAGTGAGGGAGAGACGGGGGTTCAGGGGTGTGATTTTGGGGTCGAACCGAGGTAGCGCCGCCACCGGAGAACACAAGGGCGACACTAGGGTTTTTCTTTCAATCCAAGATTCGAGACATTCTAGGCTTGTTCGATTGAAGGTGCTAGTAGATTTGGACTCAGGAAGTTGAGGAGGGTATTTGGTGTTAATATGAGGTCGGTTCGTGGTGGCGCCGCCTCCGGTGGTGGGGGGATTTAGGGGCGGTGTCGTTAGGGTTTGCAGGGGCGGGTTGTGAGGGAGATGAGTGAGGGGTAGGGGGCAGGTTTGGACATTTAAATAATTAGTGACTCGGGCTTCAGGACCGTCCGATTAAGAAACCTCGACGGTCCTGATCTATTGCCCATGAAACGACGTCGTTTGGTTTGGAGGGAAGCCGGACCGGGTTAGGGTGGTTTGGGCCAGGTATTGGGTAATTTTCATTTGGGCTGGGGACAATTAAATGGGTTTTAGCCCAGATTTAGATTTCCTCTCATTTCTTTCTTTTCATTTTCAATTTCAAAATTCTTTTCTTTTCAAAATTAAAATAAAACCTAAATTAATTAATAATAATTTTTAAACTAAATTAACCTACCCAATTAGATTAATCACTCATCATGTTATTTACAATAATTAATTAAATCCTAATTTTAAAGAAAAACTATACAATTCAAAATTAAAAAGTAAAAAATGCAAAATGAATTATTTTTGTGATTTTCATTTTCTATAAAACAAACTAATTTACTAATTAATATAAAAATATAAAATTAAATCCTAAATGTATATGCAACATATTTTCGTATTTTTCATGAATTAAATAAAATAAACGTGCACAAACAAATGGAAATAATTAACAGAAAATTCCACGAAATCCAACAAAATTGCAAACACTGAAAGAAATTATTTTGTTTTGAATTTATTGGAGTAATTCATATAGGGCAAAAATCACGTGCTCACAATGTTGATTGATCCATGTAGCTCGGCCAATATCATTAGATTAAGGGTCATAGAGCAATTGGGGTTACAGGACGAAATCAGGCCGATAATCTGGGTGTTGAACGTGTTTAACATGGCATGTGAGACCACAAAAGGGGATATAACCTTGCCAGTAAACATTGCTGGGACAATCCAAGAAACAAAATTCTGCATGATCAAGGGGGACATGAGAAATAACGCTCTATTCGGAAGGCCGTAGGTTGAGAACATGAGGGCGGTACCCTCGACCTTGACCAAGCATTGAAATTCCCCATACCGAGGGGAGTCAAGATGGTCTACGAAGAACAACCGGCCTCAAAGGAGATGATCGATGTCGACAAGTTAATACTGGTGCCCGCGGTTTCGACATCAAGGAATGTAGAGCTAACCAGAAAGGAAGAAATTAAATAGCAATCACTAATGCCGGCCTCGGCCAAACAGGAGGAACAAGGTGCAGATGAAGAGGATGATTATGGTGTCCCAAGATCTTTCATAGCTCCTGATGATGCCGACGCCACCAAATCGACGATCGAAGAGTTGGAGAAAGTCATATTAATCGAACACCTACAAGATCTAAAGGTATACCTGGGCACGGGGTTAACCCCGAGGTCAGGAAAAAACTTATTGATTTTCTTAAAGTTAGTGTAGATTGTTTCGCTTGGTCCCACATTGACATGATAAGGATCCCTCCAGAGGTAACCACTCATAAGCTAAGTTTGGACCCAAAGTTCCACCCGGTTAAGCAGAAGAGGAGGCCACAGACCATGATCAAACATGCGTTCATCAAGGATGAGGTATCCAAACTTCATAAAATAGGAACCATCCGGGAAGTTAAATACCCGGACCGGTTAGCTAACGTAGTGGTACTGTCTAAAAAGGGAATAAGCTAAGGATGTGTATAGATTACAAAGACCTACAAAAAGCATGCATTAAAGATTCTTTCCCTTTGCCTAACATCGATCGACTGATCGACGCAACCATCGGGCTCTAGATAGTCAGCTTTCTCAACTCCTACTCCAGGTAAAACAACCAAATTCGGATGGACCCGACGATTAAGGAAAGACTTCTTTCATCACTAAATTTGGCACCTACTATTATAACATAATGCCGTTTGGATTAAAGAATGCTTGTGCTACCTACCAACATCTCGTAAACTAGATGCTCGAAGAACTAATAAGGAAAACAATGGAAGTTTACATTGATGATATGTTGGTCAAGTCTGTGCGAGCAGAGGACCATTTAAAACATTAGTAGGAGACATTCAACATACTAAAGAAATATAACATGAAGCTAAACCAGGAGAAGTGTGCTTTCGGTGTCTGATCGGGCAAATTCCTCGGGTTCATGGTATCTAATCGGGAAATCGAGACCAACCTCAACAAAATAAAGGCCATAGAGGACATCACTATGGTAGAAAACATCAAGGACGTTCAAAGACTAACTATGAATATAGCCGGCTTGGGTCGGTTCATCTTGAAGTCCTCGAACAAAAGCCATCAATTCTTTTCACTATTAATGTAGAAGGAAGAATAACTTTTACTGGACCCCGGAATGCCAGCATGCTTTGGAAGAACTCAAATGGTACCGATCGAGTTTCCCCTCCTATTGCGCACTTTGAAGGCAGACGAAAAACTATACCTCAACTTGGCAGTTTTTGAGGTGGCGGTAAGTGGAGTCCTAGTCCGTGAGGCCGAATCAAGGTATCCTCACCTGAAAAAATTGGCGCTCGCTTTGCTAAGCGCTTCCAGGAAACTAAAACCGTACTTTAAATTCCACCCCATATGTATCTTTACCTCTTACTCGCTAAGGAATATCATGCACAAGCCCGAGGTCTCGGGCCGATTGGCCAAATAGGTCGTGAAAATTAGCAGGTACGATATCGAGTTTCAACCCCAAACCGCCATAAAATCTCAGATTTTGGCAGACTTCGTGGCCAACTTTACGTCGGCCTTAATACCTGAAGTCAAAAAGGAACTACTACTAACCTTGGGGACTATTTCGGGAATCTAGACCCTCTTCACGAGCGGTGCTCTAACACCAAGGGGTCCGGGCTCGTTATTGTATTAAAACCACCTACGAGAAATATAATTAGGCAATCTATTAGAATTGTGAAATTGACTAATAATGAGGCCAAGTATGAGGCTATGATTGTATGTCTAGAATTAGCTAAAAGCCTTGGAGCTGAAGTAATTGAAGCCAAACACGACTCTCTCCTCGTGGTAAATCAAGTTAACGGAACGTTCGAAGTAAAAGAAGAACGGATGTGAATGTACTTGGACAAATTGTAGGTAACCCTACACCAATTCAAGGAATGGACCTTGCAGCATGTACCCCGAGATCAAAACAGTAAGGCCGATGCACTGCTAACTTGGGTGGTCGATCAATTCTGATGAATTCAGTTCGGGAGCAGTAGTGCAACTAGTGAACTCGGTGATAGAAGAAGGTTATGCCGAAGTGAACTCAACGAGTTTAACTTGGGATTGGAGAACCAACTACATAGAATACTTGAAGATAGGAATATTGCCTTCGGATCCCAAGGAATCGAGAGCCCTGCGCACCAAAGTTGCAAGATTTAGCTTGGTCGAAATTGTTCAGGAGGACCTTCTTTGGACTACTAGCCAGATGTCTGGGACCAGGAGAGACCGAATACGCCATGAGAAAAGTTCACGAAGGCACTTGCAAGAACCATTCGGGGGTAGAATCCTTGGTTCAGAAACTAATCAGTGTCGGCTACTACTGGACCGAAATAGAGAACGATGCGATGGACTTCATACGAAAATGCAACGAGTATCAAAGACATGCCCCGATGATCTATCAACTCGAAGAAATGCTCCACTCGGTCCTATCCCCATGGCCATTTATGAAGTGAGGAATGTACATTATCGAACCTCTACCATAGGTACTCGGTAAAGCTCAATTCATATTATTTATGATCGATTATTTTTCCAAATGGGTTGAGGCTCAAGCGTTTGAAAAAGTCAGAGAGAAATAATTCGTTGACTTCATCTGGGACCACATAATATGTTGGCTTGGGATACCGGCCGAGATTGTTTGCGACAATGAAAAATAGTTCGTCAGCAGCAAGGTGAGTAAGTTTTCCGAAGATTACAAGATCAAGAAGATACTATCAACGCCTTATCACCCCAGTGAGAACGGGCAGGTGGAATCAACGAACAGGACTATACTCCAAAACCTGAAAAAGAGTTTGAACGATTCGAAAGGAAAATGAAAGGAGATCCTGCCCGAAGTCCTATGGGCATACCGTACGACTTCAAAATCGAGGATGGGGGACACCTCGTTTACTTTGGTCTACGGAGCCGAAGCCTTAATACCAGTTGATATGGGAGAACTGAGCCTCAGGTTCCAGTATTCTACTGAAGAGCCAAACAGCAAGGTCATAATCACAAGCTTAGACTATTGGATGAAAGGCAGGAGGTTGCCCTAGTCCGGTTGGCCGCTTAGAAGCAGCGAATAGAAAAGTATTACAATCGAAGAACCAGCCTCCAACACTTTCAAGTTGGGGACTTGGTATTGAAAAAGGTAACACTACACACCAGCAGGCCAAATGATGGGAAACTAGGCATGAATTAGGAAGGATCCTATCGAGTTATCGGAATAACCGGCAAAGGCTCAAATAAACTCGTAGAGAGAAACGATGTACAACTATCAAACGTCTGGAATGTGCAACACTTAAAGTGGTAATGCTGCTAAGGTACGAACTCAATTCCTTTTCAATTATATTATAAATTGGACTAATGTATGCAAGTACTCAGCTTAGGACGGATGTGGCTATTAGGTCTGAAAACACGTGTTGCACTCTTTTTTTCTTGAACAAGTTTTGTCCCTAAATGAGTTTTTCGGCAAGGTTTTTAATGAGGCAATAGTAATACGTGCTACCTTAGATTTGAAGACTGGTTTTAAACCAGAATCAATGATAGTTTGCATCAGATCAACAGTATCCGAGCCCTCACGAGTTCGACCTCAAATACTGGGGGTCATTACCCCCTGATTAAGATCTTTAACAAGGGAAAAGAAAATCCTATGTGCTAAAAGCTAAGTCTTGGTGGTTAGGATTCATTGTAAGGGTCATGAAACGGTCATATAAATCGTGCCCACATAGCCCAGTCTAGCCACGACAAAAGTTTTATGCACCTTCGATTATGCACCTTGCATATTAAGAAATGAATAAATTTCTACTTCCCTTACACTTCGTTACTGCGCATTTTACTTCTTCGATCCTAGATCCTAAAGCCCACGGGTTACCCATGCTCGGGGGCTGTCAATCCTATGAGCTAACCCTACTCGAGGACTATCGCCCGATAAAATTTTGGACGACCTGGGATACCGAATTCCAGAGGCACCAAACTCACTAGGCGGCGCCCAAATATGAAAGGCTATAGCCACCCTAAAATGGCTCGGAGATGTATGAAGTCTGTAAGCAGAAAGTAAGACCCTTACAAAAAATCGAAACATACTAAAAGGTTACCCTTGGAAAAAACATCGTCTAAAAACACTTACGCATCTTAAAAACCTTCAGCATTACCAAGGATTCGAAGCTACAAGTAAACTTAAGTTGCATCGAAGTCGGGCTTCGTTCGAGCCTCCGAAAAATGGATGCTCCAAATTTACATGCGATTTTATGCTAAGGCATTAAAAACAATACGCAAATAGAAAATTGCAAGTAGATGCTAAAAAAGTAAAGACATGGTATTTCCAGAAAGGGAAAAAAATTTATATACTCCAAAATATATTTACAAAGGCATGATAGAACGGCCTCAAAACAAACCAAATATATATATACATACAAACACACATACACACACACACAAAAGGAAAATTTGGAAAAGAACTAAAGTATCTACGTCTGGTCTTCACTGGGGCTCGACTTGTCGCCAGAACCATCGGAGCCCTTGGAGCCTTCGAGACCCTAAGGCTCGTAGATCTCCTTTGCCTCAGCCACGAGTCTCCTAGCTTCCTAAATCTCAGCCGATAGATCAAAACCTCGGGCGTGGATCTCTTCGAGGCTATCTCTCCGGGATAGCCGCTTTATGTGCTCACTCTTCGTCTTTAAGCGGGTCTCGGCTACCACCACATCGGCCTTATACTGGTCCAATATTTCCTCGGCATCAGAAGAGGTTGCATACAATTTGGACCTCAGTGTGGCATATTCTTATCCGAGGGCATCCCGTTCTATGACGGCCGAGCTCAACTGTCTTCCTCGGTCACCAGGCATCGAAGGTATCTGGCTAGGACCACCAGAGCAGACAGGACCCAGGAATCCTCTAGGATTGTGAGAATGACCGTTCTCTTGTGCTCGAGGTCTACGCTCGGAGTAGGAAATAACTTCACTAGTTTTGAGCTAGAACTCGGCCCGCCTACTCCCGATGGTACATCCTTCTTCAACACTCCAAGTGACCAAGCACGGAAAAATCCTCCAGTGTGGCCATATCCATGCCATCGAAGAACGTTTTGAGGGCGTCGTCTGGGCCATGCATCATCTCGCTTGACTCCTCTTTGCCCACTTTGGCCTATTCGGGCATATACTCGGTATAGGAGGGTGTCTCCACGATGTCAATGACAACGGTTGCCTCCTTCGGGATAGGAGCAACTTCCCGAGTGGACGCAGCCTTCATCTCTCTCTCTGGCTCCCGGGTTAGAGGGGGATCGACCTCATGGTCTTCTTTCCCGGTCGTTGCCTACTCCCCATTGTTAAGGGTCAACCCATGAGCAATAAAAAGTTCGTCGCCCTCGAGCTCATCTCTGAGCTGGTAAAGGGAATCGGAGTCTAGTACCCTGGACTTAGTACTCTTCCTAGGTTTTCGAACCCGAATGGTCACTTTCTTCTTGTCTGTCTCGACATCCGGGGAACCCGAGGATTTTCTTTTCTTATTCTTCTTCTCCTTATATGAGGCAGCCCCCGACTGTCCCGAAGTGGAGGGTTCGGCAGGCAAGGACGAATCCACGTCCTCACCCAACGGCTTGAGTTTAGTGGTATTTGGAAAACCTGTAAGAAAGAAGGAAATTTAGTAATACATAAGCTAAAAGTACAAAAGTAACTATTCCAAAAAGGGCCTCGCCATGGGAATGGGCCTCCCATTTGCCCTTCAAGGGCTTGCGCCATGCGCGTTCAGAATATGGCATCTGTATGCAGATCCCCTCAATCCACTCCTTGAAGCAAGCAACTGCATTAGGAACTTGGGCAACAACTGCATAAGCGACAAACATAGGCAATCAGAGAAAGACAAAAAGAAAAGACAATTACTTGAGAATGAAAGTACTTACGGGATGTGTTCCACTTCTCGGGGAATGGCAGAAACTTGGAAGGGATGAGGTCTTCAATTTTCACCTGAATGAACCTCCCTTGCCATCCTCGATCTCGGTCCTCGTTGATGCTCGAGAATGGAGCCTTGCTTGCTCAGTGGACGAGCTTGATCAGCCCCCCACGAAACATTCGGGGACTGTATAAGCGAAGTAGGTGATCGAGGGTGAACTGAGGGGCTACAATATTGTTCATGAAATGGCGTAAGAGGATCACGATCCTCCAAAAGGATGGGCACACCTTATACCTTTTGCAAAAAGCAAGGACTGTGAGGTCCACCAGGGCTAGCGTGAAGGGGTAAGTGTAAATACTTAAATACCCCTCCACGTGAGTAGTGATGTCGTCATCGTGCCCGAGGACGAACACATCTTTACCCTCCCAGTTACAGTCCGCTCGGACTTTTGGTAGAGTTTCCCCAGTAACGGAGCATATATATCTCCATGCTCCGTCGCCTCAGTCCTGTTGACTAGAGGCCTTCTTAACGTTGAATTCGTTCCTGATGGAGCAGCCCCAGGTACAAAGCTCTTCATCGGGGGGCTCCTGAGCCACCTCGGTAACGACCACCTTGGCATCTGCGGCCGGGTGGAAAGATGAAGGAGCAGCCTGCTGAGGCACTGACTTAGAGGTTTTTACCATCTTAATCTGGGAAATTTGAAGCTTTGAAGAAAAATATGAAGGCTTGAAGGAAAATATGAAGATTTGAAGATGATATACAGGTATGAAGGTGTGGGTTGAAGATCCAAAGAAAAAGTATGAGGATTGATGATGAATATATGAAGGTTCAAGGAGCAATGTATGAAGATTTGGGAAAGTTAAAAGCAATTAGAGAGTTCGACGGTAAATTCTAGAATCGGAAAGTGAAAGAAATGAAAAAGGGTCGAAGCTTTTATAAAGGAAAAACAATCAATGTGCGACGTTTCGCATTCGAGGATAGTCAACCGGTGACTGACATGTGTCTAAGTCAGAACGACGCGGCTGATGGGACATTTTGAATTACCCGTCATTTCGGTTGTAACGTACGAAGGAAGTAACCGGGGTTCATCTGGCGCTTCTTGTCGTTTTGGTAAATCTACTCTCTGCAAAACGAGGGGACTATCTGTGTACGGGTAAAATCGGGGGTAACGTCTACCCCGATTACCTGGTAAGAAAACGGAAGAAGGGCACAGATGCACGAGATCGTAATCGAGGTTAGAGACTCTTCGTATCGAGGTCCAGGAAGAGTGAACGATGTGCTCGTCATCAGGTATGATAAAGCGATGCGCCCCAAACCGAGAACGAGTTCTAAGACCACGAGAAACACAGTGAACAGTTACACATGACGGGTAGAGGGCCGTGATATTCGCACACAACCGGATAGCACGGTGCTGATCTCGCTCGGTGTCGGTTATGGATAAGTAATTAATGAGAAAGAAAGATTTTTACCTTTTTAGACTTATACTAGGAATGAAACTCTCCTACTATATAAAGAGAAAAAATTTCTTTCGTAACACACAAATCAAAACAATACAAGTTTATTCTGCCTTTTAGCTACTACTAAAGTTCTTATTTAATTGTTCTATTCTCCATTCACAATTGGGATCGAACCAAGTGTCCAATCGAGGACGAGGTCACTGTTCAACCTAAGTTCGGGCTAGGTCATAATATTATAACTGGTTTGATCGTTTATTTCGTCTTTAACTCGTTTATCCAATATTCTTGATTATTTATGTTGAATCAAACTACGTATCCTTAAAACTGCATACAAATTTAATTGTTAGTATATGATTTAGGGGTAAACATGTGGCTTTGGCATTTGCTACCATTGAGCCATGCAAACAAACAACATATCTAAATTTATCTCTAAACTGTCAAATTTTGGTGGGCAAATTAATTAATTCGCGCGCAACCAATGTCTTCAACACTCAATAACTTAAACTATCCTTTATTAGCCGCTATTGCATATCTTACAACTCACAACTATCTATGACAACCTGGCTGCTGCTTTCTGCCACAAGGACTTGAATCATCCATATGACAATATACCATTTGAACGTGAACATCTCCCAGCAATTAGTTAAACTGTCATTTTCCTGGTGCTCTAGACGTTTTATCAACAGTAATTTACACAACCAAAATGAATTAGAATTGCTTCAAAGACCGACAAAAGTAACCAATGAAATAGCTACTGCGTGTGCTTATTGTGACTGCACGTATAAAGAATATTCACGCTGAAATATCATTTTTGGCACGAATTAATTGCTATTTGGCGTACATATATAATGGATATTTCTAGAAAGAAATGTTTGAACATAATGGTTGAAACCACATGTCAATACCAACGCCCACTACAAGCTCCAGCTATTCAATTGAATTTCCCATGTGTTGCAATTGGAATTTATGTTGCTTTTGCTTTTTCAGTTTAAGGCCCACAGACAATAAAGTTCCAGAAGGACAAGTTGCACAAGGCAAGTATTTTATAAGCATATCCCCCTTGTAAGGAAGCCAATTAAAAGTGATTGAAAGCAACTTTGATAGAAGCCCCATATGAGCTGGACGACCCTTTTCCCTAACACTTCTCTCCTTTCTCCAAATCATTGTCAACCCCCTAATCATGTCCTCTAATAAGTTACTATCCACACTAAATATATTTAAGGAAAATAACGTAACAATTACGCAATTATTAAATACTATTGTATACGGGTGAGATCGAGCACGTGGAACACCTTTGTTCTCGATGAAGTAAGCGGAGCAGAGACGTGATTGTAAGAAACCAAAATCGGAGCTAGGAGTCCCTTGAGTCGGGGTCCGGCCAAAACACCTTCCCCCGGAGGAATCGGCGTCACATCCCCCAGAACTTATTCGAATCGCAGAACTTCGGAAAGCATTATCAGATAATCGAGCATGACTAACAAAGGGCTATGATATCCGTACCCGGCCGGATATCATGGCGTGAATCTCAACACGTATTGGCAGAAAATCAGTGATTAGTAAAATGGAAGATTGTTACCTTTTAGGAAATTGTACTCGGGGTAAAACTCCCCTACTATATAAAGGAGAGTAACTATTCATTAAAAGACCATTGTAACATGCATAACAAGGCAATATACTCTTATTTTCTTTGTTATTCAAAGTTTTTACTTCTGTTCGTCACTTCTTCATTATTACGAGCCAGGGATCGAAAGCAAGCATTACATTAAAGTTGTTACTGCATCCGGGCTCACTCTCCATAATTGGTTTGATAATTTGTTACTCCCTTTATCTGTTTAATCTAACGCAATTTATCAGTTGTATTGAATTAATATGCATATCATTAAAACCACATAGAAATTTTATTATAATCCGTTTTTGAGGGTGAACAGTTTGGCACCCATCGTGGGGCTGAGGATAATATTGTTTGGTACAAATTTCCATAACGCACTCTGCTTTACTCTTGTTCTTTGAGATTTTAATTTCAAGTAAAATTAAGAATGTCAAACTCTCAATATGCTCACTTGAACGTTGATGCTGAATCTGGCCACCATAGCGAGAACAATAATGTAGTGCCCAGTAACAGGGTCCCTCCTATTGACCCCAACGGAGGCCCGGTCGCAGACCCTATCGACGCCAACTCTCATGTGGCCATCGATGCTAACCTGCCCACCGACCCAGAGAACAGCGTTCGCGGAGGAGCTAGGTCGGTAGCCAGGGTACGCACGATGGTGAAGGCGATAGGATCAATTTGCGAGTAATTTTTGAAATGTTACAAGCTCAACAAGTGGAAATAGCCTAGTTACAGAACCAAAGCCACACTCCTAGTAGAGTCGAGCCCGAACCATCCCTGGAGAACACCCGAAAAAATGATCGAACCTTTGAAGAGATGAGTGAAGCTGAAGTTAGAGCCAGCCCTAAAATAATAAAGATGCTCGAAGAACTGACAAAGCGGGTAAAATCGGGGGAAAAGAAGAGTGAAGCCAACGACAAAAAAGTAGAGACCTATAACTTCAGGGTTGACCAAATCCCAAGAGCACCTCCAATATTGAAAGGCCTGGATTCCAAGAAATTTGTCCAAAAACCTTTTCCTCCGAGCATGGCCTCGAAACCAATCCCGAAGAAGTTCCGTATGCCCGAAATTCTGAAGTACAATGGAACAACTAATCCAAATAAAACATTTTACCTCCTACATATGTGCCATCAAGGGGAACGACTTAGAAGATGATGAAATTTAATTCGTTCTACTGAAAAAATTCAGAGAGACCTTGTCAAAAGGAGTTATGATATGGTATCACAACTTACCCCCTAATTATATTGATTTGTTTGCTATGCTTGCAGATGCCTTTGTAAAGGCGCACGTCGGGGCCATCAAGGTCGAAACCCAGAAGTCAGACCTTTTCAAAGTAAAGCAAAGGGATAATGAGATGCTCGGGGTGTTTGTGTTGAGGTTTCCAATAGAACGAATGGATATGCCTCCAGTCGCGAAGGATTGGGTCGATCAGGCATTTACCCAAGGACTTAACCACTAAAGCTCATTGGCTTCGAAGCAGTTGAAACAAAACTTGGTAGAATACCCGGCCGTAACTTGGGCCGACATCTATAATAGGTACCAATGAAAAATTAGAGTCGAAGATGATCAGCTCGGGACCCCTTCTGGGTTCGTATATCCCATCAGAACTAATGATTAGTCCAAAAGAACCGTCGATCATGAACAAAGATCGAACAGAAATTGATATAAACCTTATAACGGAGATTGAATGAGTAGTGGGTCCGGACGAAATCCTGCAAAGAGTGAAAAAGGAATGATCAAGGCCACAATAGTCGGGACTCATGAGCAAGAATGATTTCGATAGGCCACTCAAGGCCAGGGAGGAACCGAGATTATTGGAGTACAACTTCAGTGACAATGCCGCCAGCATCATATCCGCCATCAAACGAATCAAAGACACTAAGTGGCCTCGACCATTGCAATCTGATCATGCCCAAAGGGACCCTAACCTAATGTGTAAATATCATGTCACTCATGGCCACAGAACCGAAGACTGGCGACAACTGAGAGAAGAAGTAGCTCGGTTATTCAACAACAGGCACCTCCCGAGAATTTCTAAGTGATTGAGCCAAAAATCACTTCAGGAATAGGGACGCCAACAACTAGATCTAGCAAGAGGAATCTCAGCATGTCATTAACATAATCATCGATGGATTTGACCTCCCTAAGGGATGATGTTAAAATGCACTAAAGTATCCATTACAAGGGAAAAATGGACTCGAGATTATGTATCAGAGGGAACCGTATCTTTCAACGAAGAGGACGTTGAAGGCATCATGCAACCACAGAATGATGCACTGGTAATATCTATACTCATAAATAAATCTCGAGTTAAGCGTGTGGTAATTGATCCAGGTAGCTCGACCAATATCAATAGATCGAGGGTCGTGGAACAGCTGGGTCTACAAGACCAAATGGTGCCTACAATATGAGTTTTAAACGGATTCAACATAGCATGCGAGACCACTAAAGGGGAGATAACCCAGCCGGTAAACACAATAAAGTTCTACGTGATCGAAGAAGATATGAGATATAAAGGCTAACTAGGTGCATAGCCGCCCTGGGTCGGTTCATTTCAAGGTCCTCTAATAAGAGTCATTTGTTCTTCTCATTATTTAAGAATAAGAATAACTTCTCACGGTCCCCAGAGTGCCAGCAAGCTTTGAAGAACTAAAATGGTACCTTTTGAGTCCACCTTTGCTTCATACTCTGAAGGCAGACGAGCAGTTGTACCTATACTTGGCGGTATCCGAGATAGTGGTAAGTGGAGTCTTAGTCCGGGAAGAAGAAGGTATCAAATTTCCTATATATTGTGTTAGCAGGACTCTAGGCGAGACCGAAACAAGATATCCTCAATTGGAGAAATTGGCGCTCCCTTTCCTAAGCGTCTAGGAAGTTAAGGCCATATTTTCAGTACCATCCCATATGTGTCGTGACTACTTACCCATTAAGGAACATAATATACAAACTCGAGCTCTTGGGGTGATTGGACAAATGGGTCGTGGAAATTTGCGGGTATGATATTGAATATCAACCCCGAACCGCCATCAAATCTCAAATTTTGGTAGACTTCGTAGTCGACTTCACCACGGACTTAATACCCAAGGTCGAAAAAGAATTGTTGTTAACCTCGAGGACCTACTCAGGGATCTGGACCCTCTTTACAGATGGTGCCTTGAATGCAAAGGGGTCCGAACTCGGCATCGTGTTAAAGCTGCCCTCGGGTAACGTTGTTAGGTACTCTATTAGAACTGTGAAATTGACTAACAATGAGTCCATGATTGCAGGTTTTGATTTGGCTAAAATCCTGGGGCCGAAGTGATCGAAGTAAATGTGATTCGCTCCTTGTGGTAAATCAAGTCCATGGGACATTCGAAGTAAAGGATGAATGAATGCGAAGATGCTTGGATAAACTACAGGAAACGCTATGTCAATTCAAGGAATGGACCCTATAACACATGCCTTGGGATCAAAATAGTAAAGCTCATGCCCTGGCTAACTTGGGGTTATCGATTGATGACGAAGAATTCAGCTCGAGAACGAGCGTACAACTCATGAAATCGGTAGTAGAAGAAGCTACACCGCGATAAACTCGACAAGTGTAACTTGGGACTGGAGAAACAAATATATAGATTACCAGAAGATTGAGAAGCTTCCCTCGGATCCTAAATAATATAAGGCTCTACGCACGAAGGCGGCCAGGTTTAGCCTGTCCAAAGATAATACCCTGTTCAGAAGAATGTTTGATGGCCCGCTCGCCATATGTCTAAGACCGAGAGACATCGAATATGTTTTGAGGGAACTTCATGAAGGTACCTGCGGGAACCATTCAGGGGTAGAATAGTTGGCTCGTAAGATAATATAGGTCGGCTATTATGGAGAAAGATGGGAAGGAGTTCGTGCGAAAATGTGATGACTGTTAGAGGCACGCACCAATGATCCATCAGCCTAGGGAGCTACTACATTCGGTCTTGTCACTTTGGCCATTCATGAAATGGGGAATGGACATCGTCGTTCCCCTGCCATGGGCAACCGATAAGGTTGAATTTACACTATTTATGACTGACTATTTTTCTAAATGGGTTGAAGCTCAGACATTTGAGAAATTCATAGAAAAAGAAGCTATTGATTTTATTTGGGACCACATAATATATCGGTTCGGGATGCCGGCCAAAATCGTATGCGACAATAGGAAGCAGTTCATTGGCAGTAAGTAAGCAAATTTTCGAGGACCATAAGTTCAAAAGGATCTTATCAACACCCTATCACCCTAGTGGAAATGCGCAGGCGGAGTATACAAACAAAACCATACTCCAAAACTATAAAAAAATGTTGACCGATGCCAAAGGAAAATGGAAGAAAATTTTACCCAAAGTCCTGCGGGCATACTGTACGACCTCAAAGTCTAGTACCAGGTGCACCCCATTTTCGTTGGTCTACGGTGACTAAGCACTAATACCAGTCAAGGTAGGAGAATCGAATCTCAAGTTCTGATATACGACCGAAGAGTCAAACGGTGAGGCCATGAGCGCGAGCTTGGAACTATTGGATGAAAGGCGTGAGGTCTCCCTCGTCCAGTTGAATGCCCAAAAACAGAAGATTGAAGGTTATTACAACTAGAGAGCCAACCTCCGATACTTCAATATTGTGTACTTTGTGTTAAGAAATGTGACACTGAACACCTGGAACCCGAACGAAGGGAAGCTGGGACCAAATTAGGAAGGTCCATACCAAATGATCGAGATTACCAACAAAGGTTCGTACAAACTCGAAGATAAGAACGGTGTGCAGCTACCGAACAACTAGAACATGACCCACTTAAAACGATACTACTGCTAAGGTACGACCTCATTCATTCTTTATTATATGTATATTGCGAATTGGACTAACACTTGCAAGCAACACCAAAAAGATGATGTAGTTGTTAGGCCTGAAAGCACGCGTTGCACTATTTTTCTTTTGAACCGGTTTTGTCCTAAATGATTTTCTAGAAAGGTTTTAACGAGGCAACAGTGGATCGTGCTAACTTAGAGTAGAAGAACGGTTTTGAATCGGAGTCGATGGTCACGTCAACAGTATCCGAGCTCTCTCGCAGATCGACCTCGAATAATGGGGGCCATCACCCTGCAGGCGTGATTTTTAGCAAGGAAGGAAACTCTATGCTCGAACAGTCTAGTCTCGGTAACTAAGATTCATTATAAGGGCCAAACGGTCAAATAAACTATGCCCGCGTAGGTTACACTGGCCACAATACGAGTTTTTATATAATCTTGTACATTACACACAGAAATGAAAGAAGATTTCTGCTTTGCTAATAAACATTTTTTGCTTCTTAAAAGTATCAAGCCCAAGGTCTATTCCTTCCCGAGAATTGCCGAGCACAAGGGCCACCCTTATCCGAGCCCAAAGGGCTACTCCCCACTCGGGGCTGCCATTCTCGATAAGTTCAGACGGCTCGGGTTATCGAAACCCAAAGGCTACGGCCACCCTAAAAAAAGGTCTAAACCCAAAGGACCACTCCCATTTGGGGACTATCGTCCATGATAAACTCAGACAACTCGGGTTATCGAAACCCAGAGATGCAAAGCCTGTTAGGCAGTACCTGAACTTAAAAGGCTACGACCATCCTAAAAACGGTTCGGACACATCTAAAGCCCGTTATTGAAATATAAGGCCTTTAAATAAAATTACAAACATATTCAAAGGTTACCCTCGGCAAAATTATAGTCTAAAAATATTTAAACAAGCATCTCGGGGAAGGCTTCCGGTCATTCTGAGCCCCCATAAGTTTTAAGCAAAACTTGCATCAACGACAAGTCTTGTTTGGGCCTCCGAAAAACAACTTATTACTATGTTTTATTCCATGTGAAGGCATTTGAAATCTTTGCAATTGTGAAAAGGATGCTAAAGATAATAGGCTTGAAAAATTCCAAAAGGGAAAAAAACTTATATATACATTCAAAATATCTTTTACGAAGGCCAATGAAAATGGCCTCAACAAAATAAATGTACAAAATGAAAAAACAAAGACAAAAATTCCTAAGGCACCTACTCCTGATCTTCACCAAAACCCGCTTCATCACCAGAGCCGTCCATGTATGCTCCATCTTCGTGTTTACTGGAGCCTTCAGAGCCTTCTCCATCTTCGGGTTCAGCCAGCTTCTTGGCCTTGGCTTCGAGCCTTCTCTCCTACTCGATCTCGGCCGATAGGTCGAAACCTCGGGTGTGGATATCTTCGAGGGTCTCCCTTCGAGACAACCACTTCATGTACTCAACAGTGACTTTCAGATGGGCCTTGTTCGCCTCAACATTAGCCCTGTACTGGGCCACCATCTCTTCAGCATCAGCCCTAGTTATTTCTGACTCAGACTTTGTTATTTTGAGCTCCTTGCCAAGGGTATCCCGTTCAGCAATGGTCGAGCCCAGTTGATCTTGAAGATCCTCATTTTGTTGAGCCCGTGCATCGGCCTTCTCTTTCACCACTTGGAGTTGATTCTCTGTAGATGCCAGCTGCGCCTGTGCGGTCTCCTTCTCCGAAGACAACAAGTCCATTATTCCGTTCATTTCAGCTCGGAGTTGATCGATCCGATCAATCTTCTGCTGAACTTGCGAGGTTTGGGTGTTAGTCACCATGGCTAAGTCTTCGTTTCTAACTTCGAAAACCTTTGCCTATTCCACCAAGTCGGCATGCTCCTTCTGAGCCGCGTCCAACTCGGTCGGGGATTCTTGACGGCCCCTTTGTGTTGTTCGCTAAGAAGCTTATACATGTCTCTTTTCTCAGCAAGCTCCCTATCCTCAGCATCGAGCTGGTTAACCTTATCCCGTTACCAAAGAAAGCTTTCATGATGGAGTACCGAGGCCTGCAAAAAGATAAAAGAAAGAAGACGTGAGAAATATTAAGAACCAAGTCAAAGGATGAAAGAGCGTAATGATGCCTTACCCGATTCAGCATCTGCTGCGCTTTGTTGAACAGGCACGACATGCCCACCTCATTCATTTTCGCCTGGTCTTCTTGGGTTTCCAGGCACCGGAGGTAAATCACTGCTCCTACAGGAGCAAAAAGAACTCGGGCATCCTCCGGGATGGTGATGATTATTGACCTCTTACGGTCGGGATCCGTACTCGGGGCGGGGAATTGGTTGATCAACTTTGTGCTCGAATTCAGCCCGCCATTTTCTGAAGATGGTTTCTTCCTCGGCACCTCCAGGTCGCCCAACCCAGTGAAGTCTTCCAAAACGGCCGAGTCCATACCCTCGAAAAAGGAATGAAGGACATCGTACGCACCATGAGCCCCTTCGTTGGATCTCTCCTTCATCATTCTAGCCTCCTTGAGCATGTACTCGGTATAAGAAGGCGACCCTGAAATATCTATTACTCCGGGCGCCTTCTTTGGGGCGTGACCAGGCTTCCCGGGAAGTCTCAGCCCCAGTCTCCTCATCGACCTCCTTAATCTGAGGGAGATTGGCTTCATGGATCTCCTGTTCAATAGCTAGCCATTCCTCGGGGGACGTTGGCCCGTGGGCCACGAAAAAAATCCTCCTCTTCGGGCTTAGCTCTAAGCGAAAAAGCGAGTCTGAGTCGGGTGCTCTAGAGCTGGAGCTCTCCTTTGGTTTACAGGCCAAACTTCTCTTTGGTTTCTTCTTCTCTAAGCTCGGGGAGCCCGGAGCCCGGAGCCTTCCTTTCCTTTTTATCTCCTGATGCAACCCCGGGCTGTCCTAAAGCAGAGGGATCAACGGATAGATCCTCGTCCCCTAATGAAGGCCTAAGTTCAATGGTCTTAGGCAACTTGTGAAAGGAAAGTGACGAAAAGAAGATGAGTATGATACGAATGGGAGACCCAGATGTTACCTATTCGAGGAAGGGTCTTACCATGAGAACGGACTTCCCAACAGTCCCTCGAGAGTTTGCACTATGAATTCTCGGAATAAGGCATTTGTGAACAAATGCCCTCGATCTACTCCTTGAGCCGAGGGACAACATTTGGGACTCGAGCAACAGCTGCACCACCACAAGTAATAGTAAGGAAAAAAGAGATAAACATAAAATCGACATTTAAAGGAAGGTTGTGCTTACGTGATGCATTCCACCTCTCGGGGAATGGCATGAACTCAGAAGGGATCAAGTCTTCGGTCTTTACCCAAATGAAGCATCCCTGCCAGTCCTGATCACGGTCTTTATCGATACTCGAGAATGGGGCTTTGGTTGCCCGGCGTGTGAGCTTTATTAACCCCCTCGGAAGATTCAAGGACTGTATAGGCGGAGTAGGTGATCGATGGTGAACCGATGTGATTCAGTCTTGTTCACCAAATATCAGAGGAAGATCACGAACCTCCACAGTGATAGATTAATCTGACCGAGGCACACTTCGTACCTCTTACAGAAGTTTAGAATAACCGGGTCCACCGGGCCCAAAGAGAAGGGATAAGTGTAAACACTTAGATATCCCTCCATATGGGTGGTAATGTCGTCCTCAGGCCCAAGGACTACTATGTCCTTACCTACCCAGTTATAGTCCTTTCGGACCTCGGGAAGGACGTCTTCGGTGATCAAGCATATATATCTTGATGCCACCTCACCCAGGCCCTGCACCGCCGAGGCTTTTCAACCTTGAAGTCATCGGCAATCGAACAACCATCAGGGACGAACATTTTCAAGGGAGGCTCGGGCCGGTTCGTCGGTAGCTATAACAAGAGAGGACCTTTTGAGGACGACTACATCGGGAGTGATTTCCTCGAATTTAGCAGTCGGTTGTAAAGAAGAAGAGGCGACTTGGTGCGGAACATATTTTGAAGTTATAACCATTGTTATCTGGAAAGCATGAAAAATATGGGTGAGACCGAGCACGTGGGACACCTCGATTTTCGATGAAGTAAGCGGAGTAGAGACATGACTGTAAGAAATCGGAATCGGAGCAAGGAGTCCCTCGAGTCGAGGTCCGGCCAAAACACCTGCCCCCGGAGGAATCAGAGCCACGTCCCCCAGGACCGATTCGAATCCCAGAACTTCGGAGAGCATTACTAGATAGTCGGGAATGACTAGCAAAGGGTCGTGATATTCGTACCCGGCCGGATGTCACAACGTGAATCTTGGCACGTATCGGCAGAAAATCAGTGGTTAGTAAAACGGAAGATTTTTACCTTTTATGGATTTGTACTTGGGTTAAAACTCCCCTAATATATAAAGGGGAGTCTAAATAATCTTTAAAAGACCATTGTAACACGTATATCAAGGCAATATACTCTTATTTTCTTTGCTATTCAAAGTTTTTACTTTTGTTCATCAATTCTTCATTATTACGAGCCCGGGATCGAAGGCAGGCATGACATTAA
This sequence comes from Nicotiana tabacum, assembly GCF_000715075.1. Classification (NCBI taxonomy): domain Eukaryota; kingdom Viridiplantae; phylum Streptophyta; class Magnoliopsida; order Solanales; family Solanaceae; genus Nicotiana; species Nicotiana tabacum. The sequence goes on from NC_134095.1 coordinate 109,309,412, forward strand.
ATCTGTTACTAGTCTGACTTCACTCCCTTTGATAATTTATTACGTCCTTTATCTGTTTAATCTAAGGCAATTTATCATTTGTATTGAATTAATTTACATATTCTTAAAATCACATATAAATTTAATTGTTATCCATTTTTAGGGTAAACAACTATATCTCAGTTATCGCTTTTTAATGTGTCAAGTAATTAACACTCAACAGTATGAATGGGTTTTCGAAAATTTCTTATTTTTCTAACACATCAAGTATCTGAAATAACCAATATTTGAGAATAGAAGGAATATCAACTGTAATAAAGAGGGATGAAAGCAACAATACCCTATAGAGTATAACGTGTATATATATATACTTAGAGAAAAGACAATATCATCCACGTAATTGAATTTGCCCGTTGTACTTGGCTTTTTCTCTTGTTGGACGAAATCGCACCTTAATTAATGAACAATAGTTACTAAGCAGATGAAGCAAACAATTAGAAACAACAATAGAAAGAACAACAAAACTGTTATTGTAATAAAATAAAAGTAATGCACTAAAAGTTAATAAGAAGAGATAGAAAGAAGGGAGAAGTGTTTTCTTCTTTCACTTTGGTGTATTTTTCCATTGCAATTACATGGCCTTTTATATGCATAAAAAGTAAAGATGATGGACATAAAGTAGAAAATTTAATCTTTAAGTTATTCACAACACGGACATCCAATGTAGCATCCAATGTAGTATCCAAAGTAGTATCCAATGTACAAACTATTCATAACACTCCCCCTTGGATGTCCATGTAAGGTAATGTGTGTTGATACCCAATTTTTTCCTATGTATTTTATACCCAAAATATTTTTCAAAATAGCATATATGTGCATATATAAGCACACCCAAGAGTTTTGGTATTTTTTGTGATTTTTAAACCAATTTACTGCCTATTTAATACCACTAAATCCAATAACTATTCTAAAAAATTATCATTTTTGATGAATAACTTATTTCATTCTCATATTTACACCAAAATATAATTAAGGTGATTTTTGCATATTTTTACCAATTTATTTGGCATTTTTTAAGCTAAATTGCATATAATTGCAATTATAGCCTATTTTGTAATTAATAGCATTTTATAACAATAAAATTTGCTACAGTATTTTTAAACTAATATTTATATTATATTTGCCTACCTAGTATTTTTAATTTGCTTTTAAATCGTTATTACTATTTTTATAAAATAGAAAAGAGAAAAGTGGCTATTTAAAACCTAGCCCCAGTTGCATTTCAATTACAGCCCAAATTGCACCCCAATTCGACCCAATTTCAATTGAGACCCGACCCCTCATTTCTCAGAGATCGGTCTCTATCTCTATCTCACTCTCTCTCTAAACGATGCTCTCCCTTCTCTCTAGAACCTTGTGGTTCCCTCCTCCTTCTCCGACGAGCTTCATGGCCTCTCCGGCCATGCTCCGTCCTCACTTCTCTAGACCTCTAGCCACCATGGATCCTGTATCGTTGCTTCTCTCCAAGGTTTGAAACCCCAGAAGCCTCCACCATGAAGATGGTCGTTGAAGCCTCGCCGGGGGTCTGATTCCGGCCTTTCTCCGATGATTTTGGTTCGATGATGCTAAAGACACCATTATCTTTGAGTTTCACGGCCAGGTTTCTCTTACCCCTCTCACTGGTTTCTTATGAAACCTTAATCTTAACCCAAACCCCTCAAATCTCTGATTTTTTTAATGATTTTAACTTGTACCTTTATGTTTTGCACTATTTTCTATTCGATCTTTACGATTACTCCAGTTTTAAACGATTTTGTTCCCTTTTTGAAACTAGGGCTTCTGACCCCTTTTCGAAATCACTTTATTTTTTATTTTGAGTACAAATTTGTGATTCTCAGTACTATTTTCTAAACATTTTTGCTTAAGTCTGATGAAACCCTAACTTTGTCTGCTTGTGTTTGCGTTATTTGTTTGTCTTGTGTTCTTCTGGGTTCTTCTCCAAGTTCTATGCTCCTTGCTTTGATTTTGTTGTCAGTGTTTCATTCCCCTACCATTCTGCGTTCTTCACTTAAAGTTTCTCTTATTGCTTGCATGGTGATTTTTATACTGATTCTTCGAACCCTCATTGAGAATGTGATACTTGTTTTCAAATGGTGATTCCGCGTATTTTCCTATAGTTTGAATTTCTTCCTTAATTTATGGGATACTTTCCTCAATTAATACTGATTCCCTAAGGTTTTCAATCTCGATCATTATTTTGAAAACTATTCTTTCAGAATTACGATGATATTTTGCCTTATATATGTACACCAATTTGTTGATTGATTTGCCTGACCTATTTCCTTAATTAGATGGTCATGTATTTAGTCTTTATTACATGCTTTAGGCTACTCTGTTTTCTTATGTGATTATACCTTACTTTGTGATTTATTTCCTTTCAAATGACTGATTATTACCGTTTGATTTGGGATCCCTTAATTAAAGGGCAGTCCAACTACTGACTGGATTGTGATTGATACCAGTCCCTTAATTAAGGGACTGCTGCCTTGTTTGTTTACTCATATTCAGTACTATAATTACCCCTCCCCCATTCTCTTGGCAGGACATCAACAAACACATTGCATATCACTTACATACAGACGCGAATAAAACTCCTCATTCTGAACTCTCTCTTTTACACACAAAACATATTGCTCTCTATTGTTTCTACACAACTTCTCTCGTTTTTCTATTTGAATGTTGATCACTCAATCGGCTGAAGGCCAAGATTGAGTAATCCTGGTTACTTTTACCACTTTGCTGGCCTCTACTAAGCTGCTTACTTTGGTCTGCCTGCTGCTCACTTCTCTGCACACTGCTTCCCTTCTCTCTGCATACTCTCTGCACACTATTGCTCACTTCCTTGCACCTTATTGTCCACTATTTGCTCTGTGTTGCATTATCTTCAACTGGTATGTCTTCTGTTTAAGTTACAACCTCAAAACAATATGCTTCTACTGGTGTTGCACTTCTTTTTGTTTCTTGTGCGCTTCTACCTATGGTTCTGTTGTTCTTACTGCAACTAGCATGTATCTGTGTTAATTAGTATGCTTAGCTTGACTTGGCATGTTCACTACCCCCTTTTCTATCTCAATGTATGTTTTTCCTTACTCCTGTACATTACTAGTATGTGTTGAAGGCCCTTTTGGCTACTTAATAGCCCTAAAACCTCTTCCTGAGGTTGACTTTAATTGGTGTCTGATGCTGTAAGAACCAGACTCCTAGTTTGAAGCATACTTGTTTGCTATAAAAGAACTTCTCTTTAATGTGCTATGCTTGTGTGACTGGTTTTCTTGTTTGAGAGCTATCTGTTCCCTTTCCCTTGCCCTTGTTTGTGTTCCCTGAATATTGTATGACTCTTTGTTTTCAAAACTGGTCATCTTCAATTGACTCTTTCACTCTTCTGTTACTGTCTTCTCAAATTGTTCTTCATGCAAAACCTTTTCCAACTGTTTTCAACTTAATTCCTTCAAATTCCATCACAATCACACCACTCTTAGAAATTAGGTTCTACCTCCTTAGTGTAAGCATTGCTTTGGGAGCCTTGAGCACCCACTGAACTTTGATGCACAAGGTTGACAATTCCACACTCACACTTATCAAGGGTGATTTGTTTTGGGTGCCTGGTATTTGGGTCTCAAGAAACCCCTAGGGAACTTTGCCGCACCCAAACTCTTGGTGAAGGCTGTGAAACTCGAAAGAAGTGAGGATTATTTGGGCCTGGCTAAAGGCTCCCTATAGATTAACTTCTTATTTTTTACTCTTCACTACTGTAATTTAATCACATTATCTGTTACTTCTACTCTTCTTAAAGTCACAACTAAGTACAGCTGGGAACCACACTAGTGGATCTTGAGGGGTGCCTAACACCTTCCCCTCGAGATAATCTCAAGCCCTTACCCGAACTCTGGTTTTTCTTCCAAAAAATCTTCTTCTTTTCTCTAAAAGTGTCCTAATGCACTATAATCATTAGGTGACGACTCTTCAAATTCCATAACCCGATTCCTCAAAAGGGAATAAGAGTTGTTTTGCCCATAATGTCGTAAACCCGATTTCGCCTTCTTTTAGGGAGGGAAAAAGGGGGCGTCGACAATGTGCCTCATTACAAACTTAAAAAAATAATATTGGGATGTACATAGTTATTTATAATATGCATTGCTTGCTGCCTCATTAAAATCTTACCAGGAAAACCCAGTGAGACAAAACCTTGGTTAAGGAAAAGAGTGCAGCGTGTAGTTACTCCCCCTGATGAAAAATCACTTAATGTCTCGAAAACGACGTATTCCAATCTTATATATCAGCTTTTCAAATATTGAAGTTGGTAACGCCTTAGTGAATAGATCAGACAAATTATCACTTGAACGAATTTGTTGTACATCTATTTCACCAGTCTTCTGAAGATCATGAGTGAAAAAGAATTTCGGTGAAATGTGTTTTGTTCTATCTCCTTTGATATATCCTCCTTTCAATTGAGCTATGCATGCAACATTGTCTTCATACAATATTGTTGGAATATTCTCTTTCGAAGAAAGACCACATGTTTGCTGAATGTGTTGAGTTATAGATCTTAACCAAACGCATTCTCGACTTGCTTCGTGAATGGCTATTATCTCTGCATGATTTGAAGAAGTAGCAACCATAGTTTGTTTTGTCGAACGCCATGATATGGCTGTACCTCCACTTGTAAATAAATAGCCTGTCTGAGATCGACCTTTGTATGGATCAGACAAATATCCTGCATCTGCATAACCAATCAATGGTGGCTTGGATTCATTTGAATAAAATAAACTCATATCAATGGTCCCTTGGAGGTATCTGAATATATGTTTAATACCATTTCAGTGTCTTTGTGTTTGCGAAGTACTAAATCTTTCCAATAAGCTTACTGAGAAAGCTATATCTGGTCGGGAATTATTGGCAAGATACATTAATGCCCCAATTGCACTAAGATATGGTACTTCGGTACCAAGAAGCTCTTTATCATTTTCATGAGGTCGGAATAGATCTTTCTTTATATCAAGTGATCTCACAACCATCGGGGTACTCAATGGATGTGCTTTATCCATATAGAATCGCTTTAAAATCTTTTCGGTGTATGTTGATTGATGGACAAATATTCCATCTTTCATATACTCAATTTGTAGACCAAGACAAAATTTTGTCTTTCCAAGATCTTTCATTTCAAATTCTTTCTTCAAACAGTCTACTATTTTTGGAAGCTCCCCAGGAGTTCCAGTGATATTTAAATCATCAACATACACGACGATTATAACAAATTCAGATCCAGACCTTTTTATAAAGACACAAGGACAAATTGGATCATTCTTGTACCCTTCTTTCAACAAGTATTCACTCAGGCGATTGTACCACATACGACCTGATTGTTTCAATCCGTATAAAGATTTTTGAAGCTTTATTGAACAAGTTTCTCGAAAACTTTTATATGCTTCTGGCACTTTAAATCCCTCAGGTACTTTCATAAAATTTTTGTTGTCTAATGATCCATACAAATAGGTTGTAACAACATCCATTAGATGCATATCAAGTTTTTCTTACACTGCCATATTTATGAGATACCTGAAGGTGATAGCATCCACTACAGGAGAATATGTCTCCATATAATCAATTTCAAGCCTTTGGGAAAATCCTTGTGCCACAAGTCGCGCTTTATATCTAACGACTTCATTTTTATCACAAAAACCCATTTATACCCTACTGGCTTTATGCCTTCATGTGTTCGAACTATGGGTCCGAAGACTTCATGTTTTCCAAGTGAAGTTAACTCTGCCTGGATAGCGTCTTTCCATTTTGGCCAATCATTTCTCTGTCTACATTCATTGACAGATTTTGGTTCAAGATCCTCATCTTGTTGCATTATTTCAACAGCAACATTATAAGAAAAAATGTTATCGATAACAATATTATTTCGGTTCCATCTTTTCCCAATTGAGACGTAACTTATTGATATCTTTTTATTTTCATTATTTTCAGGTACCTAGACCTCTCCTAAGGTCTTATTATTTATTACGTCTTGGGGCTCTTCTTGAGCCACTACCTCTGTGTTATGTTCACTTTGATCACTTGCTCATATTCTTCTTCGAGGATTTTTATCTTTAGAACCGATTGGTCTACCACGTTTCAAGCATGGCTTAGACTCATTTGCTTTAATTAATTATCCTGCCGAGATATCAACTCGAATTGGAGCACTAGCAGCTGGAATATGTGATTAGTCACCATTGGTAGGTCAGTGAATGCATATGGCAATTGATTTGCAATATTTTGTAAATGAATAATCTTTTGAACCTCTTGTTCACATTGATTTGTTCGAGGATCTAAATGAGACAGTGATAATGCATTCCAATCTATCTTCCTTTTCAGCTGCTTATTTTCTCCCCCTAATATTGGATATACTGATTCATCAAAATGGCAATCAGAAAATCTTGCCGTAAATAAATCTCCAGTCATCGGCTCTAGATATTTTATAATAGAAGGATATTCATATCCAACATATATCCCCAACCTTCTTTGAGGACCCATCTTTGTGCGTTGTGGTGGAGTAATTGGAACATATATCGCACAACCAAAGATCCTAAGATGGGAAATATTTGGCTCATGACCAAAAGCCAATTGCAATGGGGAGACTTTATGATAACTTGTGGGCTTTATCCGCACAAGTGCTGTTGCGTGCAAAATAGCATGACCCCATACTGAAATGGGAAGTTTTGTTCTCATAAGCATTGGTCTAGCAATTAATTGGAGGCGTTTGATCAATGATTCTGCTAGACCATTTTGTGTATGAACATGAGCAACCAGATGCTCAATTGTTATCCCAGTTGAAATACAATAATCATTAAAGGCTTGGGATGTAAACTCACCAGCATTATCAAGACGAATTGTCTTAATTGCATAATCTGGAAATTATGCTCTTAGCTTTATTATTTGAGCCAACAATCTCACAAATGTCATATTGCGAGTTGATAGTAAGCACACATGTGACCATCTTGTAGATGTATCTACCAAAACCATATAATATTTGAATGGTCCACATGGAGGGTGAATGGGCCCACATATATCACCCTGTATACGTTCCAGAAATGCAGGGGATTCCATCCTAACTTTAATAGTTGATAGTCTAATAATTAATTTTCCTTGAGAACATGCAGCACAAGAGAATTCCTTAAATTGAAGAATCTTCTGATTCTTCATTGCATGTCCATGTGAATTCTCAATTATTTTACGCATCATATTAGAACCAGGATGGCCCAACCGGTCATGCCAAATAATAAAATTATCTTGATTAGTAAACTTCTCGTTTACTATGGCATGTGTTTCAATCCTGCTAATACTTGTGTAGTATAAGCCGGAGGAAAGAGCAGGTAACATTTCAAGCACATATTTCTTACCGGACATTATTGTAGTAATATAAAGATATTCAATCTTTTCATCATTTGTAGTCTCAATATGATAGCCATTTTGGCGAATATCTTTGAAATTTAATAAGTTTCTTTGAGATTTACTACAATATAGTGCTTCATCAATAGCCAAATTTGTTCCTCCTGGTATTAATAAATTGGCTCTTCCAGAACCTTCAATTAATCTTGTACTACCAGATATTGTATTAACATTCGTTTCTTTCATTACCAAATAAGAGAAATATCTCTTATCTTTTAAAATAGTGTGTGTTGTAGCACTATCCAGAAGACATATATCATCTTTATTAATCTTGAGTCCAACTGAAGACTGGGGAATTTTCATATTCTTCATAAAAAAAACAAATAATACATCATAAGAAATATGAAAGACAAGCGGAAAAAACATTAAGAAATACATTAGGAATTTAGAAACTAGCAACATATGATGCATTAGGAAAATACACTCAAGAAAAATAAACTAGTTGCAAACATAAAAATAATAACTTTTATAGCTTCATTCCCCAGTAAGATGATTAGTTCTTCAGTCAATATCCTCAAAGAAGTCTCCAACTTCTAAATGAATAATAATTGTTAGGCCTTCAAAATCATCATCTTTATATGAAAGATGTGCCTTAGAATCATATTTATTTGAGGGACCTGCTTCATCAGCATTATTTTGAAAGGTCAGGTGTGCCTCCACATTATTTTCTTTTTTCTTGAGGGAGGCTTGATAAAGTTTGACAAAATGTTCTGGCGTACGACAAATGCGTGCCCAATGACCTCTCATATCACATCGGTGACATATACTAGCTTTACCTTTTGAATGACTAATTTGAGAACTCTTATTGTTCTCCAATTTATTTTCACCATAATGACGATAATTGTTTCGCCCCCTGCCACGTCCACATTTACGACCATATCCACGACCACGGTAATTATTTTATTTTCTTTCAAACTTATCATATGTTGCTACAACATTCACTTCCGGAAATGGAGCTGACCCGGTGGGACGAGCTTCATGATTTTTCATTAATAGAGTATTATTCTGCTCAGCCACAAGTAGGCATGTGATTAATTCAGAATATTTCTTAAAACCTTTTTCACGGTATTGTTGTTGTAGCACCACATTTGAAGCGTGAAAAGTAGAAAATATTTTTTTCAATAAGTCCTCATCTGTGATAGTGTCTTCACATAATTTTAATAGAGAACTTACTTTAAAGATAGCAGAATTATACTCACTTACGGTTTTAAAGTCTTGCAACCTTAAATGTATCCACTCATATCGAGCTTTCGGTAATACCGTAAGTTTTAGATGGTCATATCGATCCTTCAAATTAATCCATAATTCAAGTGGATCTTTTACGGTTAAGTATTCAATTTTTAACCCTTCATGTAGATGATGACGAAGGAAAATCATGGCCTTCGCTTTATCCTGATTTGATGCTTCATTTCCTTGTATAATAGTATTTCCAAGACCTTTAGTGTCAAGGTGAATTTCAGCATCAAGAACCCATGATAAATAGTTCCTTCCGGTGATGTCAAATGCCACAAATTCAAGTTTTGATAAATTTGACACAGTGAAAACTATCATAAAAGATGAATAAGTTAGAGAAATAATTATAATAAGAAATAATTAATGAAAACAAAACGATTAAGGTAAAAGAAATGAAAATAGAGCTATATCATGTTAACAATCTACTATTTCATTTTAGTCTTGCCATAAAGTAGAAATTACATACTTGTTTCATTTCACTTTATATTATTGATATATATGTGTTAATAGAATTGAACGTGACTAACATTATTTATATGTTCCAATAAATATAAAATAATTAAAAAATTATTGCTTGTCAATTCATTTCTCACAGTTTTTCAAAATGCCTTAAAGATATGTTTTGATCCAGGGAGTCCATGACATTAATGCATAGCTAGTTTGATGACTTTGAGGTCCTCTAAGAGTTGAGCACGGAAGGAAATAGTTATTTGATCACTGCAATGTACTTAAACTATTTAAGATACTCAAGCGCACAAGTAATCTGCAAACATTGAGCATATGATATGTACTGCCATAAATAAGATGATTATAATGATACATACTTAATAAAATATGGCTCAACTTAGCGGGAGCTAAGAATAAAATTAGAGCTTCATGCTGATAACGTGTAATAAAATAAAAGTAATGCAGTAAAATGTATATAAGAAGAGATAGAAAGAAGAGAGAAGTATTTTCTTCTTTCACTTTGGTGTATTTTTCCATTGCAATTACATGACCTTTTATAGGCATAAAAAATAAAGATAATAGACATGAAGTAGAAAATTTAATCTTTAAGTTATTCACAACATGTGCATTAAATGTAGCATCCAAAATAGTATCCAAATTACAAACTATTCATAACAGTTATTCCTTTTCTGAATATGTCCGTACATACAAATCCAATGAATCACCCAAAAAATTTCCAATCAATGGAACCACCAACATATTCTAATCCCCACCAAAAAATTAAATCATCAAAATTTCAACCATGACCCACTAATTTCCTCTTTCAACTAATCAATCTGTACAATGCTACCAAAGAATCACCCAATAAAAGAAAATAGAAAAATAAAAAGAATCCGAATTGATGAAGTTTTCACTTGGTTCTGCTGATTGGCTTGTACAAATCATAAGGTTCCCAAAGATAATCCAAGGGACAAGGTTTCTTCTCATCGAGCCGAACCCACGGCTTCCCCTTTCCACTCCAATGCAATAGGCTCACCGGACCAGGGTGCAGTGACCTACACGAGCCCTTCACATTATCCCCACCGAGCCCATGTTGGTTCCATTTATGGTCAATTGGCTCAACATTTCCACCAAAAACCAACAGAAATGGTGGCAATGAACCCAGCTCATAAATCCTTGTCCTTTTCTGTAATTTCATCCAACTCTCTATCTTCATTCTGTAATTACCTTCCCTCCATTTCTCCAAATCCATCACCATTACACCCGTATTGAAGTAACACGGGTTTCTTGACCCGAATACCCGGGGCAAAATCGGGTCGAACCAGAACGAGTCTGTGAAGTACTTGGTGAAATTCGCGTGGCAGTATTCGGGTGCTCCGATGACCCGTGACCCGGTAAGCTGAACATTCCAAAGCTTGTGAACATCGTCCACGAGGATTACATCGGAATCTAAATAAATGACCCGGTTCACACACGGGTCAAGTATATCACCCAGGTAATTCCGGGCGTAGTTTAACGGGTTTTCGAGTGCAAGTCGGATCGAAGATGAGATGAGACTTAATACACCGTCTTCTCTGAAAACGTACACTTGAAAGTTGAGAGAAGGGAAGATGGATCTCACGAGTCGGGTCAGGACCCGCGGGTTGGATTCCGGATCGAATTCAGCTGATATGAAGTGGAAGAACACGTGCTCTGGACACGACGCGTGGCGGAGGACTGAGTGTACAGCCGCCATTGATCCTCGTAGGTACTCCGAGTCAAGCGTCATCGCTACGTGAATCAAAGACGGGTCGCAATACGACATCGTTTCAGCTTGTTCCGTTACTGGACAAGCCGCTCCATTCCTGTAATCCGGTGCCTCTGTAAATCCGAACAATCTGTCACTGTTAACTGGACGAATCGCAATACACCCAAAAGGAAAAACGCCAAGAATCAAGAGGCAAAAAAGTCCTGTGACTGAATGAAACAAATTCATATCTGGGTTTTTCGATTTTGTGAGTGTTAAGTTGTGTGTATATATATATTGGGGGCTACTGGTACAGCATTGTGGAGGTGAAGAAGGAAGGAATAATAGGTGGACAAGTAGCTGGAAAAGGAGATGACCAAAGAATGGTCAATAAACAACCGTATATATACATATTAAAGAATCGTCAATGGTAAAAGAATAATTCAAATTGATTTTGTTACCATGTAGAGAGAGAGAGGAGATTTGCGTTGCTGTTTGCCGTCACTTTCTACTGTAAATTTTGGAAAGGTATGGGCAGTTTTATAGAGGACGGGCTAATGCGAAACTGCTTTATTGTAAAGTGAAAAACTGTGAGCGCGTGATTCAGTTGAACGAGAGCTTAGCCTAGGGGGAAGAATAGATTATGGCTTATTAATTTATTTTGCGCTAATATACGTGGAGGTGATTATAAATTAAAGGTTGGAATAAAAGGGTTTCAGCAGTTGGTGTTAGTTATTTTAGGTTGGGGTGTACGAACCCAATCAGAAAACCGCACCAAATCGAAAAATCAAATCAAACCGAATAAATTTAGTTTGATTTTATTTGGTATTGAATAAAAAAATCCAAACCAAACCGCCATATAAATATATATTTTTTATATATACTTTTAAGATTTTTTATAGAATTTTCTTCAAAAAATGTCTAGAAATATTTGCGATTCTCTTATGGGAAGTAATATTTAGTTAAATATGAAGTGCTCCATATTTATTAACTTTAAATAATGGGTTGTATGCTCACTTTCTTATCAAGTGTTAGTGAAATGCGTCAATCTCTTTGTTCTTCCATATTTATATGTCAAGATCCATTGAATTCTTATATTTTTTTCGAGTTTGAAATAGTATTTCGATAATTTAAAATTAAATAGAATGTAGCCACAAGGGGTTTGAGAGTCTTGTTTAGGGGGAGAACTTTACGGGACAAGTGTAAATATGTCACTTGTGTTTGCCTACTCTTATATTTTTTTTACTCTCTTTAATACAGTGGATTGCTTATCTCCGACGTGGGCGTAGATCAATTGACCGAATCACGTTAAATGTTTGTGTCTCTTTTGATAGATTTCTCTTTTATTGTTAAATTTATTATTGTTCAAGGTTTGCTTTACTGGCTCCTGCATTATAGCTTATTATTTCGGACCTAACATTTACTAGCTTGTTACAAGTATGCTAAAAGCCTAAAAGGAGTAACTATTTATAAAGTGGAGGAAAAAGTTATTTTTAACCATTGAGAGTTCGTACCATTTTGAGATTGTATTCACTTTCTTTCCAACAACACTTAAATGTCCGAAGACGAGGTTTTCAAAATACTGAAATTCGACCACGAAATTGAAAGAAACTAATACTCCGTTTTTCCAATTTAATAGTATTATTATTTGAAAATTCAAATATTTTTTCCTTACTATATTACAAATATTTTGAATTACAAATAATTTTAATGTACAGTACGTCTATGCTATTTCTGTACCTGCACTAAACTTTTTTTTAGAAATTTTGCAACACTTTCCAAAATACGCACGTACATTATCATGTTCGCTCATGTTATGAACCTAATAGTAATGGAGTTACAGGGGTGTTTGTTAGTCGGTACGGTACGATATTTAGACATTTCGGTTCGGTATTTTCGGTATTCAGTTTCTTAAAATGCTATACCAATACCGTAAGTAATTAAATTCGGTATGATACGGTTTTTTTTCTTTCGGTTTCGGTTTATTCGGTTCGGTCATTTTGATTTATTCGGTTAGAATACTAACTAGTGCATAGAGTCATAGATAGTAATATTCTTAGTTAAAATACTCAAAAGTACAAAACTAAAAATATTTGTTGATAAAAGTTTTGTCCAAAACCTACAAATATCAACCTAGAGAGAGAAAATTGCACATAAAGGATTAAATTTGATTATTAGAAATGTCTTGCTACTTGCTTAGAGTTAATTGATGATCTTGGAGAATAAAGAAAAGTAAAGTTTTAGATTTTTATATTTATGTATAAATAATATGTGTTTTGTGTAATATAATATATATTTCGGTACAGTATCGGTATTTCGATATTTTATTTAAAATACCAAATATCATACCTAATATCAATCTTTTTTAAAACTTAAACCAAATATCATACCGAATACCAAATACCAAAATATTTGATTTCGATTTAATAATTCGGTATTTACCAAAAATCCAAAATGCACAGCCCTATGGAGTTCTAAGTAATTTTTTAGTACAAAATAGAGTTGTGGGGTTAATGAGTAATTAATGAAAAAGTACTCATATGGGAAGAAATATTCAGTTCTTATAGTACAATAGTAAAAAGTGGAAAGCTGAAAGAAACAGTAGGGCAATGCAGATTACAGCTGGGATTGTGAGCTGTAATTGATGGTGACTGCTGCCTATCATGTGCTCCCCAGTCTTCCTACAACCCTCTGCCCTTTGCCTTCTCTCAATCTCCAGGTAGTAGCCTCATCGCACTGGTTGCCTTGAATGTAGTAGGATTGTTGTCACTGTATGCTACAACAGAGAGCGCTAAAATAAATTTCTAATATTTGATCGTCTTAAAATGAATAAGATGCTGTCTAAAAGAACCTATTTTGCTCCTAATTTAAAAAGTTAATTACGTGCGCAAGCCATTTTTTTCTACAACTGTCTCCTGACACTTACTTTTACCAACAAGTACTTTAAACCTTTAACTCAAAATTCTTGTTATAACCCCATACGGTATTCTCTACTCTTCAACTACAAAGAAAAGCCCAAAAAGTAGGTTTTCAAGGTAATCTTATCATCTAGAATTAACATTTTAAATGATCACTTTGAACCCAAAAAAAAAAAATCTTATCACTATATGCACCCGTTAAAATAACCTTTATGGAGAAGAATTGTACAGGTCCAACAAGCACTGTTCTAAATATTTACTTGTTTTAAGCAGGATAAAATTAAGTGGTTAATGAAGTAAACTATACGACATAATCGGGAATAGGGAATGACAGTTAAGTCTGATTTTAATTGGCTAGCTATTCGATCTTTTCTGCCAACTTGTTATACAATAATCATTATTCCAAAGTTGGTAATGTTCAAGATATCATTTGGCCAACTGTTAACTAATGATAGTATCATAGTAATGTATGAGTCCAAATTTGATCGACCACATCCGACAAGAGTATGACGATTGACGGAGCCTCCTTGAATTGATGTCCTGAGGGAGACGACCCTGAGACAAACCAGAGATTGAACGACCCTTGTAATAGTGTATGACCATTAGGGGACATTAAGAATATTCCTCCAAATATTCCTTGTATTTTGTCTTTTAAAGTTTAGAAGAGTTTCCCTTTTAGTGTAAAAGGAGGACAATAACCTTGTAACGGGGACTTGGAATTTTGAACACATTAATATTTACGAATAAACAGAAACCTCGTTACCATCTTCTCTTGATCTATCGCTCTTTCTAGAGATTATTATTCTCAGCTAAGATTTACCCCTTCATCTTTGATTGATTTGTTCAAAAAGGTTTTAATATCTTTTGAGTCAAACAAGTAACATAATATTAATTAAATTGGGACATACTAATATTTCAAAATTCCAAAATATAGCTACTCATTGGCTTCATAGATATGGTCCTCTTCCCCACCTTGAACTTTTACACACAAAAAACAAAACAAAAAATTTAAAAGATTAAACTATGCCTTTTTAACGACCCGATAAGTCGTTTTGAGTACTAGCCCTTATTTCCGTGTTCTCAGACCTCCCTAGCTTCATTTGACATTTCTTAGTTTACGTGCGTGCTTCATGTCGCTTTTCGAAAAGCTTTTATATGAAATTTCGATAAAAGTAAAAATTTTGACTAAAAATGAGGCTAGAATTGACCATGGCCAATATTTTGGGTAAACGAATCCGGATAAGTGTTTTGACGATTCCTATTGGTTCGTATTGTAATTTTGGACATTGAATTGAAATTTGAGGTCCTTAGGTTGATTTAGCTTGTTTTGCAGAAGGTTAGCAATTTGAAAGTTTGGAATTTTCCTAGGTTTGACCGTAGGTTGAATCTATGGCTGTAAGCACGTGATTTTTGCCCTATGAAAGAATTACTCCCAAAAAAAAAATTCAAAATAAAATAATTTTCCTTTATGTGCAATTTTTGTTATTTTTGTGTGGTATTTTTGTATAATTATTTGTATTTTTATGAGTGCATGTTTATTTGTTTTAATTAATAAAAATATAAAATATATCACATTTTCATTTAGTATTTAATTAAGTTTGTTTTATAAAAAATGAAAGTCACAAAAATAGGAATATTTTGCATTGTTAGCATTTAATGTTAAATTAAGCAATTTTATTTTTATTGGTGTTTAATTGTGTATGATAATTTTTGTTAGGAGTTTAATTAGTATTTTTGGAGTCAATTTAGTTTGTAGCTCAATTTAGAATTTTAGTTTTATCAAAATAAAAAAATAAATAAATATATATATATATATATATATATATATATATATATATATATATATATATATATATATATATATATATATATATATATATAGTTCTATTAATGTTTTGTAGTCCTTTTAATTTTGAAAAATACAAAATAATAAAAAAAATATAGTACTTCATATTTTATCTTTATATAAAAACGAAAATTACAAAAATAGTTTTTATTAATATTTTGTAGCTATTTTAATCTTGAAAAAATATTTAAAAAGATATAGTTTTGTCTTAAATATTAGTCTTTTGGTAGTTATTTTGCTTACATAATTAGTTGAGCAACGTCGTGTTCTTATTTCTCGGGTCCAGGCAAAAGAAAAATATTCGGGTTCAAACTACCCGTTTTTAGGCCTAATTTTCGGGCCTAGCCCATAATAATCCGAGTCCACCACACGTGGGGAACACGGACGGAACCCGACACACGGGAAACCCCACCACGCGTGGGGGACACAAGTCTTGAACCCCACCACGCATGGGGGTCCATTTTCCTTTGCACCTATACAAAATACACGGACTACTTTTGGAAAGAGGGGGATTTTAAAAAGGGACTTTGAAAATTTTGAAAGGGAGGAACTGTTCATCTTCTTCATTCTTTGAAGAAGATAGAAAAAAAAAACGAACAAAACCCTACTGTCCAAAAGCTACCGTCCGCAACCTCCTCGTCGGAGCTCCAGCTCCAGTCCGTCACCTTCCCATCATGACCCACCTCCGACCAGCTTCCTTGTCGTCACCACTCCGAACTTCCCCTACTCCGGACCTCCATAGCTGCTCCTTCCTCAAGCCAAACGACCATCGGAACCCTAGCAAAACCCTACCCCAAACCAGTCGCACTCCCCCCCCGACCCATGCCATAACCATCGTCGACCACCTGCGTCCGGCTCCCTCTCCGTCTCACGACCACCATCAACAAAGCCCGCCACCAGCTCCCTCCTTGAAACCACCATTGCTGCCCGCTACGAGCTCCAGCTCCACCCAAACCAACCCACTGCAGCATCGACGACCCACAACCACTGCTCCATCTTTTCTGTCCAAACAGCCCGCCACTAGCACCCTCCATAGCTGCTACTTCCTCAAGCCAAACGACCACCGGAGCCCCGTCGAGCAGCAGTTGTTGCTGCTGCATCTTCACTGTCCCCCGACCCTACTCCCCCACCACCAAACAACCACCCGTCAAGCAGCAGCCATTGCTGCTGCATCGCACAGCAACCACCGTCAAGCAGCAGCTATCGTTGCTACTCCTCGACGCCACGACACCCTCGTCCCTCCATGCTAATTCGCCATAGTCCAAACATCCAGCTGCTGCTTCGTCCTTTTTCAACGTCCACAAAACAGTCTGTTCAACCTCCAATAGTTCAACTCCGAGCTCGACTTGGGTTCGTTCAAGTTTTAGGATTTTCTTTCAAGATTATTTAGTTCTTTTGATTTATTTTCCATTAGGGTTTTTGGTTTTAAGTGTTGTTCGTAATCTTGTTTTGTTCGTTCTATTTTTTTCGGATTATTGAATCTTTGTTTAAAGTGTTTATTTTTGTAAATCTTGTTTTGTTCATTAATTCTCCTTCTTCTTCAAGACCTTTTTATTTGGTCAAGGTTTTTCTTCTGTTTGTTTGAGTTATAAGCTACATTCGATTTGAACAACTTCGTCGAATAGTTAGTTTGTGACTGCTTTGTTTGGACGAATGCAGCATGAATCACTTTGTTGGTCTGTTTTGATGCTTGAATCTTTTGTGTGAATTTGACTTAAGGATTGGTTGTAGCTGTGTAGTGATTTGGTGTGGCTGTAAATCAGAGAGGTTTAAATACATATTGCTAAGAGTGAGGGCAAGGCAATAATAATAGGGGATTTTACAGGGGTATTTTTGGGTGTTAAAAGATTTAAAATGATTAGTGTTAGTAGTCTGCCAGTTAATATTCAGTGTATAATTAATGAATTATTTATTGAAAAGGGAATTAGTAGTGCAGAATACACCCTGTCTGGTATCTTTAAGGGTGGAAAATCAGAAAATAAGCATGAGATTAATGATAAAAGTGTATAGATGCACATGAGAGGGAATATACAGGCTGGAAGTGAAAAGCTTTGAATAAATAATGTTTAGTTCTAGCCTATAAATAAGGGGAGTTGATATAGAGAAGGGGATTGGAAAAAAAAAGGATTGAGACTGGAAGTTGAGAGAACAGAAATTTTCATAACTTAAAAGTGAGAGATAGACTAATTTTTCAGAACTAAAAATCAGTCTTTGAGAGATAAAAACTGAAAGTGAGGTTCTTTTCTTTACTGTTGAAATCAGAACTTTGTTACTGCCATCTGTTGGATTGCGTTTAGTACTACTGATTTTCAGTCAAGCTTTCTGGGGTTTTCAGTTTGGTTCTGACCATTGTTACATTGGTTATTGCTGTTTTGTTGCTGTTATTTGCTGTGGGATTCTGTTACTGTGCTACTGCTGTACATTGTTGCTCCTAACCTCTCTTCTCTATTTGTAGTTCGAATTCCAGGTACACATTCGAATTTTGTAGTGATAAAGCTTTGAAGTTGAAATGCAGCAATAAAATCGAACCGCTTCAATAAAGCAGATAGTAGACAATCTGGTCTATTTAGTTTTTTTTTATGAACTGTTTTATTTTTTATATTTTTTTTTATTTTTTTGTATAATTGGATTGAAAAGAGAAGAAATCGTATAAATGGTCATGCGCTGATATAACATGAACCTTTCAATTTTATTAGATTAATGGGGTAAATCATGATAAGTAGCATATCTCTAGTTAGTTGTTTGTTTCCATGCATATATTCAAGTAGTCCATAAATGAGATAGAGTATTTAGTCAGAACCCAATTAGTATTTCGTTTAGATGGTTAAAACTAATTTTCCATTAGTCCTCTTAAGTGATTATACTCTCATCAGTATTGGCATTAATTCATGTTACAAATAATCTCACATAGATAGATTGTGGACTTGATAAAAATGTAAAAATAAGGTGGTTGGGTAGTGTCAACATTATAGCTCCAATAATAATAATAAAAGTAAATAAATAAATAAATAAATAAAGGTCGTAGTCGATAATTTTATGTATTAATAATTAAGTATACTTACACTAATGTAGAGTAGTTTCAATAAGGTATAGTTAAATTGCGAATCCATTAGGGTTAATGAATTAGTCTATAGCTTTGATCATTTAGTTAACCTCACCACAGTTAAAAATGGCTAATTGTAGTAACGTTAGTCAATCTTGTACGTTTTTTATATACATATTTCCATTTTTAGTAATATTAGCTTATGGAATAAGGCGCGAAACAATTTTTCATTTTTACAAGTTCAAGTATAATTTTCGTTAGCATCTGTTGTAATCTATTAATTAAATAAGTTACGGTTTTTTTTAGCATGTAATTAACTAGGATTTTTCTTTATTTAGAGACAAATAAAAATAGAAATGTAGTTACTTTCCTTTTAAAAATAAATAAATAAATAAGTGAGACGAGCTTCGTCAAATAAAAAATAATAATAAAAAATTTGCAGGACCCTCAGTAAAGGTTTAAGAATTTTTTTTTTAGTTGGGAAGGGCCGTTTAGCAAATTTCACGGCCCTACCCAAAATAATAATACGCTAATCGCTTTAGGCGCGTATTTAATAATGTTATCTCCTTAAACTCGGGTGCACATTTATGTGACCCAAATCCAAATCTCAAAGAAATCGAAATGTGTCTCTAATCACGGGTACATTGATTGTAACGTGGTCTGAGATGCATTTCCATGACGTTACAAATTCTTTTTAATAATGAATGAGACGAGTTTCGACAAACAAAAAATGCACAAGCTGCGGGGCCCTCTAAATGTATATATTAAAATACTTAGAATTCGAGGACAGACCGTTTAGCGAATTTTACGGCCTTCCCCAAAATAACAAGACGCTAGTTGCTTTAGGCGCGCCTTTAATAATTTATTTTTCTTAACTCGGGTGCATATTTATGTGACCCAAATCCAAATCTCAACCGAGTCGAGATATGCCAAACAACTACGGGTGCATTGATGTAACGTGGTTCGAGATATGTTTCCACGACATTGCAATTCTCGTAAAATAATAACAATAAGTAAGAAAGCGATAAAAAGATAAAATTTTGCACATAAGTTCATATTTGTATAAAATCAGATAATCAAGCCGAATATAACAGTTGAGCGACCGTGCTAGAACCACGGAACTCGGGAATGCCGAACACCTTCTCCCGAGTTAACAGAATTCCTTATCCGGATTTCTGGTGCGCAGACTGTAATATGGAGTCATTCTTTTCCTCGATTCGGGATTAAAATTGGTGACTTGGGACACCCTAAATCTCCCAAGTGGCGACTCTGAAATAAATAAACAAATCCCGTTTCGATTGTCCTTTAATTGGAAAAACTCCCTTGTACCCTCGCGGGTACGGAAAAAGGAGGTGTGACAGCTTTGGCGACTCCGCTGGGGATGAATGGCCCAGAACCACTGGTTCAGGGTTAGAAATTCGAGCTTGGAATAATTGTTCTATTTGGCTTTATTTATTATCTGATATTCTTATATGTGATTCATGTGGAAAATGATGTGTGTTACCGCTTTGATATTATTTGATTGTATATATAAACTGCGCCGAAACCCTTCTCTTCTTACCTCCAGGGAGAAGCTCGCTGGTCGAGACTCCCTATTCTGTTAGTGTCATACCCAAGTAGAAAGAGGCTCGGATAAGTTACAAAGCCGAACGACCCCGCGGGTCCTCGGTACATAGCCCCCTCCTCAACTCGAGTTGTCCGCTCGTGTAAGCCAGGTCTAGAACAAAGCCCAGTTTGAAGCTTAGTAAAACATAACTTCATGTCGGATCCCTAGTAGGAAAGCGCTTATTTGCATCACGTTGCATTTGACTTAGGGGGCTCAACACAGGGGTTGGGCCCGTCTAGGAATAGCAACCTGGAACAAAAAAAAGACCATCATGTGGCATTTTATCTGTTATCGCATTAATTTGCTTCAAATTTGCATGTTGACCAGCAGGTGGTAACGAGAATTTTGAAAAATAAATAAATAAATAAATAAATAAATGAAAAAAAAATGAAAAAAGGAATTTCAAAATTTCTCGCTTAAAAGGCAGTGTCCAAATATTTTTGAAAAACCGTGATAAATTTCTTACCCGAACTACGTCGGTTTGATTCCCACCGGATGTGGGATACGTAGGCAACCCTTATCGGGTCCAACTCCCCGATTTTGTTTTACCAAATATTATATATATATGCCCATGTATGTATATACATATGTTATTTCTTTCACCTTAATAAATTTCTTTCAAAAAAAATGTTTGGAGTCATCTGAGGCCATTATAAACAAAGTTCCTCTGGGCTTACGCATGTGGTGGAACGACTTGGGAGGATCAAGGCAAGATACAGTCAAAATATACTTGGGAAATTTGGTTGGATTGCTGGACATCGATCTACGAGGGGACATTATCAGGGCTCTAATTTCATTTTGGGACTCGGCTCACAACGTATTTCACTTCTCAGATTTCGAACTCACCCCGACACTGGAGGAGTTGGCAGGGTACATTGGATGTCCTAACATCCCTATGAAAGAGCAATATCTCATTGCACCAAGGACCGTAACCATACACAAATTCCTAGACATCGCAAAGATCCGCAGAACGGTACATAACCCAGAGTTATCAAAAGGGTTTTGTAGTTTTGCATTTCTGTACGACAGGTACGGTCATCTGGGATGGTTCAACAATCCCGAGAATAAGATTTGCAGTGGGGAAAGCCGTTTGAAATGGGAATGGCATAGATGTATTGCTTTCATGATAGTCTTTCTAGGTTTTCTGGTGTTCCCTAGAGAGGATGGGAAAATTAACATACAAATCGCTGGGGTCGTCAGCACTTTGCTCAAGCAAGAAAACATCACTCTAGCACCAATGATAATAGCAGATATTTTCCGCGCACTCACTATTTGCAAAACCGGAGGGGTTTTCTTCGAAGGATGTAACATACTACTACAAATGTGGATGATAGAGCATCTATGTCATCACCCTCAATTGCTGAAATATGGGTCATCACAAAAGACTTGTATAGAAGAGTTTCCCACCAGGATCGACGGTTTCAGATTGCCGGAAGGGGTCGCCGAATGGGTCACGCTACTGCGCTCTATTTCAGCAAACCAGATAGAGTGGGCATTCGAATGGCTACCCATAGAGGAAGTCATACACATGTCAGCCACCAAATCTTATTTACTGTTGATGGGTCTCCAAAGTATCCAGCCCTATGCACCATGCAGAGTATTGAGACAGTTGGGACGATACCAAATAATCCCAAAAGAAGAGGATCTCAGTAGTCAGGTGATCGAAATCGGGCCTGGTGGGCAGTTCCTTGAGGCGGTCGTTCGGCGAATCTGGAATGAATGTCAAACCCTGAAGGTAGATACTTGTGTACGAGACAGGGCCAAGGGCGAAGTGTCGCCAAAATACCTCACGTGGTACCGAAGAGAGCTTGAGCACCAGAGACCAACTAAGAGAGCTCACATCCAAGACTTTGAGGAATCATCACATGCACAATGGGGCTGGTTAAAAAGAGAGGAAGGTTACCGGGCTGAAATCTGGAAGCTAAAACAACAAGTTGAAAAGCTTGTATTTGAGAACAACGTGCAAATCGCCTCCGAGCGGGTTGAGAAGAACAAGTTAGCCCAAGAAAACCAGACACTAAAGGCCCGCATTCGCCAAGCCAGTAAGAGTAACATCGACCGACAGAAGCGTCGCTCCGACGAAAGATTGATAAAAAGTTTGAGAAATCAGGTCATCCAAAGCCAAGGAAAATTAGAACAATCAGAAGCTTGCGTAGCAAGGATGAAGGTCAGATGGGCAAAATGCACAATGGCCCGGAGGCAGCGTCTGCAACAGGTCATAAGGGATTATGAAGTGAGCATCGGGATATTAAGGAAAATGAACTCCACTCTTCATGATCGGATCATCAAACAAACACGAGATGCCCAGGCCGATAGAAGACATTGTTACGATGCAATGGCCTGCATGGAAAGACAAATGGAGTTGTTCCAGGATCGACTTGCCGACAATGCTCAGCCACTGGGATTGAAGAACCGACAAATCAGGCAATTGTTCGTTGAAAGGGACAACATTCGAGGAAGGATCGACGAAATTGGGCATTACATCTACATGAAATGCCTATCATGTGAGCAAATACCTCGGAAGACCCTCCTTATTTCCGTCATGGGCTGCATCCACCGGATTATGAACGAGCTGAAAAGCTTGCAGAGAGACCTCACACCAAGGGCCGCGGAAAGGCCGAATGATGCCTCGCGGGCCCCTAAGTTGGAAAATTAATCTTTGGTCGAGTCCTGTTTATTTGACTTTGTTGCTTTCCCATATGTTGTTTTCTTTTCTTTTAGTCAAATCGGGTTAAGAACTGTGGAGTCTGTACCATTGTTGTTCCTTGTTTGAAGTAATTTGTAATAGCAAAATTTTGAGAATGAATTTAATGATTCCAAAAGAATTTTGTGTTTCTTTACTTTATGGCAGAACTACGCCTGGTCTGATTTGCGCGGGGACGTGATACGTAGGCAATCCCCATAAGATTCGACCGCCTTTAATAAAGAAAGAAAGGAAGAAAAAAGAGAAGAAAATACATAAATAAAATAAAATACTGGGTTTCCCAAAATACTTTAAAAGGACAAATGAGCAAGCTGGGATGACGCATGTTTGAAGTAAAGCATGTAGAAACGGTTAACTGCCTAGGAGCATGGCATCCTCAATGTGTTGTTGTTATCAAATCTGTTAAACTCTAACGCTGACAAAGTTTGTTGTTGTCTGAATCCAGACAGTTAGTTGTTAAAGAATTCTGGCAACACACCCTTACCAAACCAGATCCAAAGGACCAGTAGCAACAAGCATGACTACTTCAGAGAATAGTACCGAGGGAGAAAGGCCGATGAGCCAGTTGTTAAAAGAAGCGATGGAAAAGATTGAAAGGATGGGACAAGAGATGAATGCAATGCAGCTAGCTTTAGCCAAAGCACAAAAGAACCCTGAGCCACTGGGGCACATGCCGGAATACCATCACTCCGGCCCTTCAACAAGCCTCACAAATCCCCGTTATCATCAAGAAAGAAGCCCCCACGATTCCCAAGCTCCACCACCGCATCAACCTCTCCCAACACCAAATGTTCCCACTTTTGCGGGACCCACATCAGCCACCCTGCAGAGAACAGCCAGCGAGCCATTGTTTTAGGCTCCCGATAAGCAATACTATCCCCCTGAGCCTACATTCCATGCCCCCGAACCACATGCCTACAATCCACATTTGGAGGTACCGACAGAAATTGAAAAGCCAGTTAAAGCCCCAGAACAAGATGAGGTATTGAGGAAATTCAAAAGCCTGGAGCAGTCCTTCAGGAACCTGCACGAATTGGGCAACCAGGTCAGCGTGGCCTACAAAGATCTATGCCCTTTCCCGGATGTCCAACTCTCGGCTGGGTTCAAGATGCCTAAGTTTGATTTATATGAAGGGCACGGTGATCCCATGGCGCATTTGCGGGGATTCTGTAGCAAAATGAGAGGGGCAGGTGGAAAAGATGAGCTGCTGATAGCTTATTTCGGCCAAAGTCTGAGCGGATCGGCACTAGAATGGTATACCAGGCAGGATTCCAGCAGATGGTACACTTGGGATGATCTGGCGCAGGCTTTCGCAGGTCATTTCCAATACAATCTCGAGATAGTCCCTGACCGTCTCACATTATTGAGGACCGGGAAGAAGCCCGGGGAAAGTTTTCGCGAGTACGGGTTCCACTGGAGAGAACAAGCAGCTAGAGTGGATCCTCCCACGAGAGAGGGAGAAATGGTGGACTACTTCTTGCAAACACTGGATCCAACCTACTTTGGTCACTTGGTGACGACGGTTGGAAAATCCTTCAACGAGGTAGTAACGATAGGGGTCATGATAGAGGAGGGTTTGAGGTCTGACAAAATCCTGAATTACTCGGCACTCAAGGCCACAACCCATGCTATTCAGAGCGGCACGGGAGGTGCGCTGGGAAGAAGGAAGAAAGAAGAAATTGCCACGATTGAGGCAAGCAGTTGGCCCAGGTCTGGCAAACCCCACTACAACCAACCCAGGCCCCACAGGCCAAACTACCCATACAGTCCAACACAGCACTATTACCCACCTCGAGAACCACATTTCTCCATACACCAAGCCCAGACATACACTCAGCCTCCGGTTCGCCCGCAATGGCGTGCGCCGGCTCCCCAGAACACATATGCACCACCACAAAACACCTATCCTCCACCGAGGGCATATAGAAACTCTCCAGGGGCAGGCTTTCGGGGAAATCAGGATGCTAGGAATGACAGGCTGCGGAAACACAGAACTTTCACCAAGTTGGGAGAAACCTACACCGCTTTGTTCCACAAATTGAGGCAATTAGGTTTGGTTAGTCCTGTCCAGACTCGAGAACCAAATCCCCCACCCCAGAATTTAGATCGATCAGTAAGCTGTGAGTACTGCTCAGGGATGCTGGGGCATAATACCGAAAAGTGTTGGAAGTTGAGGCATGCCATACAGGATCTTATTGATACCAATAAGATCGAGATCCAGACACCGGAGGCTCCTAACATCAACCAGAACCCATTGCCAGCGCACCACGAGACTCACATGATTGAGTTGGTGTATGAGGGAGGAGAGTTGAGAAAACCCTCACAAACAGTGATGATGATCCAGGCCGCTCCGAAAGAAGGACCGACCAGTGGAGGAACGGGGGTACAGTCCCAGGGAGAAGGCATCAAGCCGGTAGTGATATTGGGAAAGAGCCCGTCCGCCATAACAAGCAAACCCGAGCCAAACAAGTTGGTAATATCAGGGGCTCCGCCCACACCTGCGGTTGTGTTGAAAGTGGTATATAGGGAACTAGTCACCATAAAGCCTGTAGTTCAGTTGCCGATGATTGATAGCAAGGCTGTGCCTTGGAAATACGAGAAGGCAGTGGTGATGTACAAAGGAAAACAAGTGGAGGAAGTTAGTTGTGAAGCGCAAGGGCTGACTCGATCAGGTCGGTGTTTTGCTCCGGTAGAGCTGAGAAGAGCCAACCCCGCTACAACCAAGAAACATGTGTCCGAAGAAGAGGCTGAGGAGTTCTTGAGGAAGATGAAAGTATAGGACTACTCCGTGGTCGAACAGCTGAGGAAAATACCGGCCCAGATCTCGCTGCTGTCATTACTAATCCATTCTGAGGAGCATCGTTGGGCCCTAATGAAAATATTAAACGAAGCTCATGTACCCAACGAGATTTCTGTAAACCACCTGGAAACCATTGCCAACAAGATTTTCGAGGTGAATAGGGTAACATTCTCAGATGATGATCTGCCAGTGGAAGGTACGGAGCACAATAAAGCTCTCTACCTAACTGTCAAATGCGAAAACTCGGTAGTTGCTCGGGTATTGGTGGATAACGGTTCGAGTGCCAATATTTGTCCATTTTCCACTCTGAACCAGTTAAAGATCGACCGCGGAAGAATCCACAAGAATAGCATCTGTGTCCGGGGATTTGACGGAAATGGAACAGCTACTGTGGGGGATGTTGTGCTTGAATTGACCATCGGTCCGGTCCAGTTTACCATGGAATTCCAGGTATTAGAAGCCACAATATCTTATAACATGCTGCTAGGATGACCATGGATCCACGCAGCCAAAGCAGTGCCTTCCACCCTACATCAGATGGTCAAGTTTGAGTGGGATAGACAAAAGGTCGTACTACACGGCGAGGACACGTCATGCACCATGGGTGGCGCCATTGTGCCATTTATAGAGACCGATGATGACAAAGGTCCTTGGGTCTACCAGATTTTTGATACAATATCGGCAAACAAGATTTCTGAGGGTGAGATCCTTCAGTACCCTAGGGTAGCTTCCGCAACAATCATGATGGTCTCGGAAATGTTGGGCAACGGGTTCGTGCCGGGAAAAGGCATGGGAGTTGAGCTTCAGGGGATTGTCCAACCTGTCTCCCTGCCCAAGAACTTGGAAAACTTGGGTTTGGGGTTCAAACCAACCGCGGAAGATAGGAAGCAAGCGCGAAAAATGAAGAAGAGAGTTTGGTTTCTGCCCAAGCCGGTGCCACGTCTCTCAAGGTCTTTTGTTAGAGCAAGCGCCAAGGGGCCGCCAGTCCCAAATATTCTAGGACCATTGATTGGTATGGATGGGGACCTGAATCAGAGTTTCGAGAGGCTATTCGCTGATGTCAGTATGGTAGAAGCTGGAGAGAGTTCCAGCAGAGCGGAGATACAATTTGTGGGGCCTGAGGCCAAGACCAACAATTGGACGGTTACTCCTCTTCCTGTCCGAGGGGAGTCTTGGTAGTAGGCTTTGATTTATGTTTTTTGTTTGTTTTGTTTTGTTCGGATTATTCCAGGGTGTAATCCAAATTTTACTTTTGTTTTGTAAAAGTGTGAACCCTTTTATCCCGCAATTTTAATAAAGTTTTCTTCTTTTGTCTCATTTTAATTTTGTCTTGTTCTTTTTCTTTCTGAACAGTTCTCTTTTTACTGGTTCTAATGACATGGCATGCACAGCGGATCTTCGACCTAGTCTAATAAATCAATCTGCATCCGACTTAATGATACAAGAGGTCGTTTGTGACGATGAATCTGAATATGACGAAGATAAAGCCTTCGAAGAGGTAAACCGAGAACTGTGCCAATTTGAAGAAAAACCCAAACCTAACCTAAATGACACTGAGGCTGTGAATCTAGGAGACGCTGATAATGTCCGAGAAACCAAGATCAGCATCCATATTGAGCCGAATGTCAGGGAAGAATTGATCAAAACCCTCGTGGAATTCAAAGATGTTTTTGCATGGTCATATGATGATATGCCGGGATTAAGCAACAATTTAGTGGTTCACAAATTGCCCACTGACCCGGCATACCCTCCGGTCAAGCAAAAGCTAAGGAAATTTAAAACAGAAATGAGTGTAAAGATCAAAGAAGAGGTGATTAAGCAGTTGCAGGTGAAGGTCATTCGGGTCACTCGATATCCCAAGTGGTTGGCCAATGTGGTACCAGTTCCAAAGAAGGATGGGAAAATCAGGGTGTGCGTCGACTACCGCAACCTCAACAAAGCAAGTCCCAAGGATAATTTTCCATTGCCCAACATCCATATCTTGATCGATAATTGCGCTGGGCGCGAGATCGGATCCTTTGTGGATTGCTATGTGGGTTATCATCAGATCCTAATGGACGAGGAAGATGCGGAAAAGACAGCATTTATCACGCCATGGGGAACTGTGCCAATTTGAAGAAAAACCGAGAACTGTGCCAATTTGAAGAAAAACCCAAACCTAACCTAAATGATACTGAGGTTGTGAATCTAGGAGACGCTGATAATGTCCGAGAAACCAAGATCAGCATCCATATTGAGCCGAATGTCAGGGAAGAATTGATCAAAACCCTCGTGGAATTCAAAGATGTTTTTGCATGGTCATATGATGATATGCCGGGATTAAGCACCAATTTAGTGGTTCACAAATTGCCCACTGACCCGGCATACCCTCCGGTCAAGCAAAAACTAAGGAAATTTAAAACAGAAATGAGTGTAAAGATCAAAGAAGAGGTGATTAAGCAGTTGCAGGCGAAGGTCATTCGGGTCACTCGATATCCCGAGTGGTTGGCCAATGTAGTACCAGTTCCAAAGAAGGATGGGAAAATCAGGGTGTGCGTCGACTACCGCAATCTCAACAAAGCAAGTCCCAAGGACAATTTTTCGTTGCCCAACCTCCATATCCTGATCGATAATTGCGCTGGGCGCGAGATCGGATCCTTTGTGGATTGCTATGCGGGTTATCATCAGATCCTAATGGACGAGGAAGATGCGGAAAAGACAACATTTATCACGCCATGGGGAACTTACTGCTATCGGGTAATGCCGTTCGGACTGAAGAATGCCGGGGCAACGTACATGCGAGCAATGACTGCTGTGTTTCACGACATGATACACAAAGAAATTGAGGTGTACGTAGATGATGTGATCATAAAGTCTTGGCGTCAGGAAGACCATGTAGCAGACCTAAGGAGATTCTTCCAAAGACTCCGAAGGTATGATATCAAGCTTAACCCGGCCAAATGTGCATTCGGGGTTCCATCAGGAAAGCTGTTAGGATTCATCGTCAGTCGACGGGGTATTGAGTTAGACCCATCTAAGATCAAATCCATCCGAGATTTGCCACCGCCAAAGAACAAAACAGAGGTAATGAGTCTGTTGGGTAGACTCAATTACATCAGCAGGTTCATCGCTCAACTCACAGCAACTTGTGAGCCCATATTTCGGCTGCTGAAAAAGGATGCTGCGGTAAGTTGGACGGCAGAGTGTCAAGAGGCTTTCGACCAAATCAAAGGGTATCTGTCTAATCCACCCATGTTAGTCCCGCCTAAGCTAGGGAAGCCCTTAATTCTTTATCTGACGGTCCTGGAAAATTCATTTGGTTGTGTATTGGGGCAACACGATGACACAGGAAGGAAGGAGCAGGCCATTTACTATCTTAGCAAGAAATTCACAGTATATGAGGTCAAGTACACTCAACTCGAGAAAACATGCTGCGCCCTAACTTGGGTAGCTCAGAAGTTGAAACACTACCTGTCCTCGTATACTACTTATCTCATATCCCGTTTGGACCCATTGAAGTATATCTTTCAGAAACCTATGCCCACAGGGAGGTTGGCAAAATGGCAAATTCTGCTCACAGAGTTCGATATCGTCTATGTGACGAGGGCAGCCATGAAAGCCCAAGCGCTGGCCGACCATTTGGCAGAGAATCCCGTTGATGAAAAATACGAGCCTTTAAGAACGTATTTTCCCGACAAAGAAGTGATGCATACAAGTGAGCTGGCGTTACCCGAGGAATCGGGTTGGAAGATTTTCTTCGATGGAGCTGCAAACGCGAAAGGGGTTGGAATAGGAGTAGTACTCATTTCTGAAACAGGACGCCATTATCCTGTTACGGCTCAACTACGCTTCTATTGCACCAATAATATGGTCGAGTATGAAGCTTGCATTTTGGGTCTGCGATTGGCTGCGGACATGGATGTCCAAGACGTTTTGGTCTTGGGAGACTCGGACCTCTTGGTACATCAGATTCAGGGCGAATGGGAAACACGGGACTTGAAACTCATACCTTATCGATAATGCTTGCACGATCTAAGCAAGCAATTTCGATCGGTGAAATTTAAACATATCTCGAGAGTTCATAACGAGGTTGCGGATGCATTGGCCACCTTAGCATCAATGTTGCACCACCCTGACAAAATGTATGTTGACCCTCTGCACATCCAGGTTCGTGATCAGCACGCTTATTGCAATGCGGTGGAAGATGAAGCAGATGGCGAGCCTTGGTTTCATGATATCAAGGAGTACCTCAGAATGGGGATATATCCGGAACAGGCCACTAGAGACCAAAAAAGAGCCCTTCGGCGTTTGTCGAATGGTTTCTTCCTCAGCGGAGGAGTTTTGTACAAAAGAACCCCGGATTTGGGATTGTTAAGATGTATAGACGCCGGTCAAGCCACGACGGTCATGGCAGAGGTACATGCTGGAGTTTGCGGGCCGCATATGAGCGGATATGTATTGGCAAGGAAGATCCTTCGAGCAGGGTATTATTGGCTTACCATGGAGCATGACTGTATCTCTTTCGTGAGAAAATGCCATCAGTGTCAGATACATGGAGATCTGATTCATTCTCCGCCAACAGAGTTACATACGATGTCAACACCCTGGCCGTTTGTGGCATGGGGCATGGATGTCATTGGACCTATCGAGCCGGCAGCATCCAACGGTCATAGGTTCATTCTAGTAACCATTGACTACTTCACCAAATGGGTTGAGGCTAAAACCTTCAAGTCGGTAACTAAAAAGGCAGTGGTGGATTTTGTGCACTCCCATATCATCTGCAGATTTGGGATCCCAAAAGTAATCATCACGGATAACGGTGCAAATCTTAACAGCAGCCTGATGAGAGAGGTATGCCAACAATTCAAGATTACACACCGCAATTCCACCCCATATCGTCCCAGGGCGAATAGAGCGGTCGAAGCAGCCAATAAGAACACCAAGAAGATACTGCGGAAGATGGTGGAAGGGTCCAGACAATGGCATGAGAGATTACCCTTTGCTTTGTTGGGTTATCGCACTACCGTCCGGACTTCCATAGGTGCAACTCCTTATTTGTTGGTGTACGGAACTGAGGCCGTAATACCAGCGGAGGTCGAAATTCCATCCCTCCGGATTGTCGCTGAAGCCGAAATTGATGATGATGAATGGGTCAAAGCTCGACTAGAACAGTTGAGCTTGATAGACGAGAAAAGATTGGCAGCAGTGTGCCATGGTCAGCTATATCAGAAGAGAATGGCAAGGGCATACAATAAGAAGGTACGCCCCAGGAAGTTTGAAATAGGGCAGCAGGTATTGAAGAAGATCCTCCCACATCAGGTCGAGGCAAAAGGCAAGTTCGCCCCAAATTGGCAAGGGCCTTATATCGTGACCAGAGTATTGTCCAACGGTGCTTTGTGTTTGACGGATATCGAGGGAAGATGTGTTGACATGGCTATCAATTCGGATGTAGTCAAGAGGTATTATGCGTAATTTCTTTGATTATGGCAATTATTGGTTCGTTTGTTTGTACTTGGTACTTATTGGATAATGAAATGACGGAGGCAATTCTTTCTTCTATCCAAACACTTTTTACCCTTGTTTCCCCCTTTTGAGCCTTAAGTTATTCTTTCATATCCCTCTTTTGGAATCACTAATGAAAAATAAAAGAAAAAAAATAATAAATATAAAAAGAAAAAAAGAAGGAAAAAGAAAATTGTAAAAGAAAATGAAAAAGAAGAAGATAAAATCACAAGAAAAACAAAACCGTGGGAACTACGTTTGACCTGATTCCTCAAAGAGGATACGTAGGCGCCTTACGGCTCGGTCATAGTGTGCATAGTGTACATAGTATGCATAATAGGCACAGTGTGCGTAACACACGTAGCTCAACATAGTGTAAAAAATAAAATCCCCCAAGCAAGAAAATTGGGGCAGAGGTTATGTTTTAAAGTTCCAACAAAGGTTTGATTCCAAAAGTTGTAGCGGATCACCCATCAAAGTTATTTCATTTTTTGATAGCCTTTCTTTTAGCCCCACACCAAACCAACATCGACGTCCAAAAGACCTCCCGATCAATATCCAAGAGGTGCCAAGTCAGGCAAATAAAGCCGAGAATAATACACTGATCCCCGGCGAAGAAGAGGATCATAAAACTGGAAATGAATTGATAGTCCAAAGGAATCTCCAAAAGAGAGGGTCATATCGACAGCACTCCAATTCTCCGTTGAAGAAATAAAATGAGAGAGTCTTGGCAGTGAAAACCTTCACAGGCACCACAAGGCGACGAAAGATGAGAGATATAAAATGAGAGAGTCTTATCGGTGAAAACCTTCACAGGCACCATAAGGCGCCGGGAGCTGAGATAAAAGAGAGAGTCTCATTAGTGAAAACCCCTCGAAGGGCACTATGAGGCGACAAGACAGATCAACAAAAGGGTCCGCGTTCGCAAAGAAATGGACACCCATTTATCCCCAGCAAGTAAGGTCATCAGGCAAGTTGATTGATACAAATAGACTGGGTCAGGAATCTACGGTGCATGTCATGATCACAAGGACCAGTCATGTCTTCCAGATAAGTTCTTCTCTTTTCCTTTTTTCCACCAAGTATTGGTTCAGAGAGATTTTCCTCCTTTTCTATCTTTTTCATTTTTCTTGCTAAGAATTCATTTTGAAAAAGATTTTTCAAAGTTTACTACCAGAGGCCGAAGGGGTACAAAAGCAAAATACGAAAGGATAGGCCAAGAGCCGAGGCAATAAGACAAAAGGCATCGGCTGCAAAACCAAAGGACGAATTGTGTAGAAAGAAGGGTGACGTAAAAAGAGCGGAAAATGAGGGGTGAAGGACTTGTGGACCAAGTTCCGAGAAGGTTTCCCCGCAGAATGTTGATAAATCCCGGACCTAAATCCGAAGTGGTCAGACGCAACAAGAAAGGGAAATCAATCCGGTGCAAGATATCCCCAGACAATGCAATTCTATGCCTTGCCATTCCGTGAGGAAATAAAACTCCTAAAGGAGTGGTTTCGGGAGGGAAGCGGACTCCCACAGTTTGATTCTGTAAAGAGAAAAGCAGAAAAGGGGGAAAACCATCCCCATCAGACAGGTCACCCCCAGCAAGCAACTTTGTCCCCCAACCAGTGGTGGGGGCACAGAGCAAGAAAAGAAAACCGGAAAATTAACACTAGGATTAAAACTAACAAAGTCCTTTTGTCTGCTGCAAGAAAATAAAGGTTGATGATGGCAGAAGGACGCGATGCCAAAAAGGTCACCAAAACCGGGGCAGAAAATTTTCTGTCGTTGTCAAAAAAAATTCTCGGAGGAACGAGGAAACAAATACATTTCTGTTCTAGGTCGCCCACCAGTATAATGCGGGAATACATTTCTGTTCTAGGTCGCCTACCAGTATAATGCGGGAATACATTTCTGTTCTAGGTCGCCCACCAGTATAATGCGGGAATACATTTCTGTCTTTTCATTTCTGTTCTAGGTCACCCACCAGTATAATGCTGGAATACATTTCTATTCTAGGTCGTCTACCAGTATAATGCGGAAATACATTTTCTGTTCTAGGTCGCCCACCAGTATAATGCGGGAATACATTTCTGTTCTAGGTTGCCCACCAGTATAATGCGGGAATACATTTCTGTCTTTTCATTTCTATTCTAGGTCACCCACCAGTATAATGCGGGATTACATTTCTGTTCTAGGTCGCCCACCAGTATAATGCGGGAATACATTCATGTTATAGGTCGCCCACCAGTATAATGCGGGAATACATTTCTGTTCTAGGTTGCCCACCAGTATAATGCTCTAGGTCGCCCACCAGTAGAATGCGTGCATACATTTCATATTTTTGCATTCAGGCACCCACCTGTATAACGAGAGGAATACTTTTGAGTCTTATACTGCAGATCTTGAAATCAGTAACCCACCGGAAGGTAGAAGGTTACAACAGGAATCCCCAGCAGGAAACAATAAAAATCCCCAGCACCGGAAAGCAGAAGGTTGCAACGAGAGGTCCCAGCACAAGTTCAAGCGCATGAGTCAAAAGGAAGAAAAGACGCGTCTTGAAAGAAGCGGCTTGTGAACATTAAATTATGCCCAGCATAACAGATCTGATGAAGAGAGCCGTATCCCCAGAGGAACCGCCAAAAAGCTTAATGAAGGAAGCCATGTCCCCAGCGGACCGAACAAAATGATGAAAACTGGTATTCAGAAAAGCAAAGGGCCAGTGTCATCCCCAAATTCACGGAAGAAAAGCACCGGAGGAAACACAAGCCGACAAGAAAGCAAGGCAACAAGAACAAATTGCAGTCTAGCCTAGTTTCTTGTTTTCTTTTAAGCACGATGTAACAAGGAGATCGGTAAGCAGTGGTAATAGTATGCAACAACAAGTAACATTGCAGTCCCACGATAGTCCCAGCTACCAAAACTTCCCGAACTACATTGACCTGATTCCTGTTTAGCCCAGGATATGTAGGAAACCTCTAGAGCAAAAGTTCGGTCAAATCTTTCAAAAATGCTTCACGTGGAGTACTCGGATGGGCAAAAATCGCTCACTTTATCTTTGCACGAAAACCCTTCGTGTTTTTCGGGCAAAGAGGGGCAGCTGTATGCACGTGATTTTTGCCCTATGAAAGAATTACTCCCAAAAAAAAAATTCAAAATAAAACAATTTTCCTTTGTGTGCAATTTTTGTTATTTTTGTGTGGTATCTTTGTATAATTATTTGTATTTTTATGAGTGCATGTTTATTTGTTTTAATTAATAAAAATATAAAATATATCACATTTTCATTTAGTATTTAATTAAGTTTGTTTTATAAAAAATGAAAGTCACAAAAATAGGAATATTTTGCATTGTTAGCATTTAATGTCAAATTAAACAATTTTATTTTTATTGGTGTTTAATTGTGTATGATAATTTTTGTTAGGAGTTTAATTAGTATTTTTGGAGTCAATTTAGTTTGTAGCTCAATTTAGAATTTTAGTTTTATCAAAATAAATATATATATATATATATATATATATATATATATATATATATATATATATATATATATATATATATATATATATATATATATATATATATATATATATATATATATATATATATATATATATATATATATATAAAATACAAAATAATAAAAAAATATAGTACTTCATATTTTATCTTTATATAAAAACGAAAATTACAAAAATAGTTTTTATTAATATTTTGTAGCTATTTTAATCTTGAAAAAATATTTAAAAAGATATAGTTTTGTCTTAAATATTAGTCTTTTGGTAGTTATTTTGCTTACATAATTATTTGAGCAACGTCGTGTTCTTATTTCTCGGGTCCAGGCAAAAGAATAATATTCGGGTTCAAACTACCCGTTTTTAGGCCTAATTTTCGGGCCTAGCCCATAATAATCCGAGTCCACCACACGTGGGGAACACGGACGGAACCCGACACACGGGAAACCCCACCACGCGTGGGGGACACAAGTCTTGAACCCCACCACGCATGGGGGTCCATTTTCCTTTGCACCTATACAAAATACACGGACTACTTTTGGAGAAGGGGGGGATTTTAAAAAGGGACTTTGAAAATTTTGAAAGGGAGGAACTGTTCATCTTCTTCATTCTTTGAAGAAGATAGAAAAAAAAAACCGAACAAAACCCTACTGTCCAAAAGCTACCGTCCGCAACCCCCTCGTCGGAGCTCCAGCTCCAGTCCGTCACCTTCCCATCATGACCCACCTCCGACCAGCTTCCTTGTCGTCACCACTCCGAACTTCCCCTACTCCGGACCTCCATAACTGCTCCTTCCTCAAGCCAAACGACCATCGGAACCCTAGCAAAACCCTACCCCAAACCAGTCGCACTCCCCCCCCGACGCCATAACCATCATCGACCACCTGCGTCCGGCTCCCTCTCCGTCTCACGACCACCATCAACAAAGCCCGTCACCAGCTCCCTCCTCGAAACCACCATTGTTGCCCGCTACGAGCTCCAGCTCCACCCAAACCAACCCACTGCAGCATCGACGACCCACAACCATTGCTCCATCTTTTCTGTCCAAACAGCCCGCCACTAGCACCCTCCATAGCTGCTACTTCCTCAAGCCAAACGACCACCGGAGCCCCGTCGAGCAGCAGCTGTTGCTGCTGCATCTTCACTGTCCCCCGACCCTACTCCCCCACCACCAAACAACCACCCGTCAAGCAGCAGCCATTGCTGCTGCATCGCCCAACAACCACCGTCAAGCAGCAGCTATCGCTGCTACTCCTCGACGCCACGACGCCCTCGTCCCTCCATGCTAATCCGCCATAGTCCAAACGTCCAGCTGCTGCTTCGTCCTTTTTCAACGTCCACAAAATAGTCCGTTCAACCTCCAATAGTTCAACTCCGAGCTCGACTTGGGTTCGTTCAAGTTTTAGGATTTTCTTTCAAGATTATTTAGTTCTTTTGATTTATTTTCCATTAGGGTTTTTGGTTTTAAGTCTTGTTCGTAATCTTGTTTTGTTCGTTCTATTTTTTTTCGGATTATTGAATCTTTGTTTAAAGTGTTTATTTTTGTAAATCTTGTTTTGTTCATTAATTCTCCTTCTTCTTCAAGACCTTTTTATTTGGTCAAGGTTTTTCTTCTGTTTGTTTGAGTTATAAGCTACATTCGATTTGAACAACTTCGTCGAATAGTTAGTTTGTGACTGCTTTGTTTGGACGAATGCAGCATGAATCACTTTGTTGGTCTGTTTTGATGCTTGAATCTTTTGTGTGAATTTGACTTAAGGATTGGTTGTAGCTGTGTAGTGATTTGGTGTGGCTGTAAATCAGAGAGGTTTAAATACATATTGCTAAGAGTGAAGGCAAGACAATAATAATAGGGGATTTTTCAGGGGTATTTTTGGGCGTTAAAAGATTTAAAATGATTAGTGTTAGTAGCCTGCCAGTTAATATTCAGTGTATAATTAATGAATTATTTAATGAAAAGGGAATTAGTAGTGCAGAATACACCCTGTCTGGTATCTTTAAGGGTGGAAAATCAGAAAATAAGCTTGAGATTAATGATAAAAGTGTATAGATGCACATGAGAGGGAATATACAGGCTGAAAGTGAAAAGCTTTGAATAAATAATGTTTAGTTCTAGCCTATAAATAAGGGGAGTTGATATAGAGAAGGGGACTGGAAAAAAAAGGATTGAGACTGGAAGTTGAGAGAACAGAAATTTTCAGAACTTAAAAGTGAGAGATAGACTAATTTTTCAGAACTAAAAATCAGTCTTTGAGAGCTAAAAACTGAAAGTGAGGTTCTTTTCTTTACTGCTGAAATCAGAACTTTGTTACTGCCATCTGTTGGATTGCGTTTAGTACTACTGATTTTCAGTCAAGCTTTCTGGGGTTTTCAGTTTGGTTCTGACCATTGTTACATTGGTTATTGCTGTTTTGTTGCTGTTATTTGCTGTGGGATTCTGTTGCTGTGCTACTGCTGTACATTGTTGCTCCTGACCTCTTTTCTCTATTTGTAGTTCGAATTCCAGGTACACATTCGAATTTTGTAGTGATAAAGCTTTGAAGTTGAAATGCAGCAATAAAATCGAACCGCTTCAATAAAGCAGATAATAGACAATCTGGTCTATTTAGTTTTTTTTTATGAACTGTTTTATTTTTTTATTTTTTTTTATTTTTTTTGTATAATTGGATTGAAAAGAGAAGAAATCGTATAAATGGTCATGCGCTGATATAACATGAACCTTTCAATTTTATTAGATTAATGGGGTAAATCATGATAAGTAGCATATCTCTAGTTAGTTGTTTGTTTCCATGCATATATTCAAGTAGTCCATAAATGAGATAGAGTACTTTAGTCAGAACCCAATTAGTATTTCGTTTAGATGGTTAAAACTAATTTCCATTAGTCCTCTTAAGTGATTATACTCTCATCAGTATTGGCATTAATTCATGTTACAAATAATCTCACATAGATAGATTGTGGA
This sequence comes from Nicotiana tabacum, assembly GCF_000715075.1. NCBI lineage: Eukaryota > Viridiplantae > Streptophyta > Magnoliopsida > Solanales > Solanaceae > Nicotiana > Nicotiana tabacum. The sequence continues at coordinate 109,347,148 of NC_134095.1, forward strand.
CTTGATAAAAATGTAAAAATAAGGTGGTTGGGTAGTGTCAACATTATAGCTCCAATAATAATAATAAAAGTAAATAAATAAATAAAGGTCGTAGTTGATAATTTTATGTATTAATAATTAAGTATACTTACACTAATGTAGAGTAGTTTCAATAAGGTATAGTTAAATTGCGAATCCATTAGGGTTAATGAATTAGTCTATAGCTTTGATCATTTAGTTAACCTCACCCACAGTTAAAAATGGCTAATTGTAGTAACGTTAGTCAATCTTGTACGTTTTTTATATACATAATTCCATTTTTAGTAATATTAGCTTATGGAATAAGGCGCGAAACAATTTTTTATTTTTACAAGTTCAAGTATAATTTTCGTTAGCATCTGTTGTAATCTATTAATTAAATAAGTTACCATTTTTTTCAGCATGTAATTAACTAGGATTTTTCTTTATTTAGAGACAAATAAAAATAGAAATGTAGTTACTTTCCTTTTAAAAATAAATAAATAAATAAGTGAGACGAGCTTCGTCAAATAAAAAATAATAATAAAAATTTGCAGGACCCTCAGTAAAGGTTTAAGAATTTTTTTTTAGTCGGGAAGGGCCGTTTAGCAAATTTCACGGCCCTACCCAAAATAATAATACGCTAGTCGCTTTAGGCGCGTATTTAATAATGTTATCTCCTTAAACTCGGGTGCACATTTATGTGACCCAAATCCAAATCTCAACTAAATCGAAATGTGTCTCTAATCACAGGTACATTGATTGTAACGTGGTCTGAGATGCATTTCCATGACGTTGCAAATTCTTTTTAATAATGAATGAGACGAGCCTCGACAAACAAAAAATGCACAAGTTGCGGGGCCCTCTAAATGTATATATTAAAATACTTAGAATTCGAGGACAGGCCATATAGCGAATTTTACGGCCTTCCCCAAAATAACAAGACGCTAGTTGCTTTAGGCGCGCCTTTAATAATTTATTTTCCTTAACTCGGGTGCACATTTATGTGATCCAAATCCAAATCTCAACCGAGTCGAGATATGCCAAACAACTGCGGGTGCATTGATGTAACGTGGTTCGAGATATGTTTCCACGACGTTGCAATTCTCGTAAAATAATAACAATAAGTAAGAAAGCGATAAAAAGATAAAATTTTGCACATAAGTTCATATTTGTATAAAATCAGATAATCAAGCCGAATATAACAGTTGAGCGACCGTGCTAGAACCACGGAACTCGGGAATGCCTAACACCTTCTCCCGGGTTAACAGAATTCCTTATCCGGATTTCTGGTGCGCAGACTGTAATATGGAGTCATTCTTTTCCTCGATTTGGGATTAAAATTGGTGACTTGGGACACCCTAAATCTCCCAAGTGGCAAATCTGAAATAAATAAACAAATCCCGTTTCGATTGTCCTTTAATTGGAAAAACTCCCTTGTACCCTCGCGGGTGCGGAAAAGGGAGGTGTGACAATGGCTATCGGGTTCAAATTTTGATTTGAGAACTTGAAATAGGTTCGTTTTGCTATTTGAAACTTGTCTGCAAATTTTGGTGCAAGTCAGAGTTGGTTTGATAGGATTCAGATGCTTGGTTGTGATTCTAGAGACTATTGAGTTTTCCTTTGAATTTTATTCATTTTGATGTGCGATTTGTAGTTTTAGATGTGCGATTTGTAGTTTTAGTCTTCGCATTTGCGAAGAAATGTTCGCAATTACAGACATCCCACAATTCACATTTGCGATGGCTTTGTCGCATTTGCGACTGAGCCCTGGGCTTAGACAGGTTCACAAATACGAACCTTTGGTCGCATTTGCGGTTGGATGGGAGATCACATTTGTGATTTTTTTTACAATTGCGACCTGTTTCTCGTGTTTGCGATGCTCGCAATTGCAAAAAAGAGTTCGTAATTGTGACATCCGCAGCTGGGTAAAAGAGGAAAAAATCAGGACTTAGCTCATTTTACACCATTTCTCAACTCTAAGCACTCTAGAGGCAATTTTTCAAGAGATCTTTCTTCCCAAATTCATTGGTAAGAAACTTTAATCCACTTCCTTTCAACATCAAATGTAGGATTTTCATGGTAGAAATTAGGGATTTGAATAGAAATTGGATATTTTGTAACACTGAAATTTAAACCTCAAATTGAGGCCGAATTTCGAAACAAATCACATGGTCGGGCTCGGGGTGAATGGGTAATTAGTTTTGGTCGCCAAGGGTTGACTTTTATTGACTTTTTTCAAATTCATTAAAGTTTGAACTTTTCCTTCGTAAGTAGTTTCTAAAGCTTATTTTAAATTGTTTGATCGATAATTAGTTAGATTTGGTTGGTTTGGAGGCTTGTTCAAAAGGCAAGACCGTGGTTGGTTGATTGACTTGGTTCTAGAGTAAAGTGTCATGGTTAACTTTGACTTGAGGGATTAGAACTTGTTGGTTTATTTGCTACATGAATTATGTGAGAGGATGGCGTTTATGTAAGGTGACAAGTATATATGCGTTGTCATGGGGTTAAAGCATGCGAGCGGAGATTGTTCTGTTGCATTTTGTTGTTTCAATGATTGTGCTTTCCATGCCTTAATTAGATTTCTACTTCTTTAATTGTTCGCCTTCTTATTTATTGATTACTTTGAAGTTGTTGGGAATTAAAAGCTGAGTTGGAGTATCCTTAAACTATGATTGAAGTGAAATTACTTTCCACCTTGATTTGTTATTTTGGATTACTGTTGTTATTTGATGAGGAAGACTGAAAATCACGAAGGGTGTTTTCGTGATTTGTTTGCATACAATATCATTTATTTGATAGATTGTGAAGATAAATCACGAAAGGTGATACTGTGCATTTGAATGCTTACTATCATTTATCATATCTTGTGAGGAAGAGAGTAAAAGCATGGCCGGTGATGTCGTACCATTTTATTATCATATCATTATCATATGGTGAGGATGAGAGTAAAATCACGAAGGGTGATGCCGTTCCATTATTAATTTTATTGCTTTATTTTGTTTCCGAATTGATGATTTAATTGGTTGCATTGTTGTTGTTTTCGAAAAAGGCTATTTGGTGATTTTTGTACTTGTCGTACTCCCCTTTCTACATATCCCCTCCTAGTCAATATTTTAATTGTCCTACTTGTTATTTTGTTGCTTTACGTATATACTTGTATAGGATTTACATAGGTATCTTGTCATAGCCTCATCACTACCTCGGCGGGGTTAAGCTCGATACTTACGAAGTACATTGCGTCGGTTGTACTCATACTATACTTCTGCACTTCTTATGGAGATATTTGTGTTGATCCCAGTGGTGTCTAGTTGTGCTTCTGCTCGAATGATATCTACTGTAGACTTGAGGTAGAGCTGTTGGCGTTCACAGTCCTTGAAGTTTATGTCTATTTTAATCTTTACTCTTTATCTCATTTCGAATAGTTGTATTTGGTTCAAACCATACTTGTAGACTTCTAGTTGATCATGTTCTGGTGACACCAGATTTCTGGGATAGAATAGACTGTGTTGTGTTGTGGGATTATTCATGTGATACAACTTTACTTAAAATGTTAAATTTGTTATATAATATTGGTTTGCCTAGCAAGTAGACGTTTGGTGCCTTTAGGCCTCGAGGTTGGAAATCCGAATCGTGATAAGTTGGTATTAGAGCACTATATTGCTTAGGTCTCACGAGTTATGGGCAAGCTTAGTAGAGTCTGGAGGATCGATAAGGAGATGTCTGTACTTATCTTCTCGAGGCTATGGAGGTTTAGGAAAATTTCACTAATTTCTTTCTCTATCGTGCGATTTTATTATATCACTGAAGTTTGAATCATTCCATTTTGGTTCTCTCACAGATGATGAGGACACACACAACATCCATGGCAGGTTAGGAGCTGAAGCCCTAGGGTGCTGGCACTACCAGGGGTAGAGGCCGGGGCCAAGGTCGAGCCAGAGGCAGAGGCAGAGGCAGAGGCAAAGCTCAGCCTAGAGCACGTGCAAAAACACCTATTCTGGAGACTCAGATCGAGCAGGAGGAGGAGGTTCCTGTTCAAACCGTGCCAGTTGGACCAGCTTAGGTCTCGGATGGGTTTATTACTACCGCGGTACTTCAAGATGCTCTAGTCCATTTGGTGGACCTTATAGAGAGCGTGGCCCAGACCAGTGTCTTCCAGTGGTACCAGCTCTATCTCAGGCTGGGGGAGGAGCACAGACTCCTGCTACTCACATACCAGAGTAGATGGATCACGGATATCAGACTCTGGCAATTCCACCAGTTGGAGTGGTTCAACCTATTATTGCTGCACAGACCGGGGAAAGGCCTGTGATGTCTTCTGAGGGGTTGATGAGATTGGACAAGTGCACAAAGTTATTTCCTATTCACATTTGTGGCACACCTTTTGAGCACCCTTAGGATTTCATTGCCTACCACGAGGTGTTGCACAATATGGGTATTGTGGAGTCCAATGGAGTTGACTTTGCAGTGTTTCAGATGACCGGATTTGCCAAGAGATGGTGGCAGAATTATGAGCGAAGCAGACCAGCAGGTTCACCGTGACTCACTTGGGATCAGTTTTCGTAGGTATTTTTGGAAGAGATCATTCCTTTTACTATGAGAGAGGAGTACCATAGGCAATTTGAGCGCCTTTTGTAGAGTAGCATGACTATTACCCAGTACGAAACTAGATTCGTGGATTTAGCTCGCCATGCAGTTGTCTTGCTTCATACTAAGAGGGAGAGAGTGTGGAGATTCATTGATGGCATTGCTTTTGGTATCAGGATATATATGGAAATGGTGACTAGGGATGATATTTCTTTCCAGCGGGTAGTAGAGATTACTAGACGAATCGAGATGATTTGTGGTCAGGGTAAGGAGGCAGTATCTGAGAAGAGGCCTTGTCATTTTGATAGTTTCAGCGGTGCCTCGACTGGAGGCAGGGGGTTCATTTGGTAGGGGCCATCCTCCCAGGCCGATTCAGTCAGTGCTTTAGGCATCCAATGGTGTTTCAGGTAGTCGTAATTCTTATGGGTCTCATCTTGAGTATCTAGCCTACAACATATCTTCAACTCTTATTAGTGCACCTCTAATCCAAAGTTATCAGGGTGGTTATTCTGGTCGATGGGGTCAGTTCCAGGGTCAACAGTCACAGTAGTCAAGGACTTGTTATATGATGAATGGTGATTTTACCACTCATTCTAGTCTCTTCTCTTTAGATTTTGCGTCATTTAATTATAATACAAGGTCGTTTATGTTATGTATTGTCAGATTTTCAGGTAAATGATGCCATGAAGTGATTTGAATTCAATTGAGCAAAAAAGAGTGGAAACAATGCAAAACTTTTCAGTGATTCCGCATCTGTGGAACACTGGTCGCTTTTGCGACCTCGCATCTGCAAGGAAATGGCCGTATTTGCGGAAGAAGACCTGGAAGGCAAGAATCGCATCTGTGATCTAATCAACATATCTGCGGAAGCGTAGCTGCGCTTGAAGTCCGCATCTGCGGTCGCGCATCTACGCATGCAAGTCCGCTTCTGCGGATCCAGAGTTTCCCTTCAAAGTTTGCATCTACGATAGGCGATCCGCATCTGTGGAGCCACACATGCAAGGACATAACCACAGGTGCGGTCAATGGGCTTCAGACTTGGGTAGATTTTGTGTATGCGGGGAAGTCAGAGGAGTCTATTTCTTGCCACTAAGGTGCATTCGGGGAGTCATATCAGCATCTCGAGGCTACAGGATTACGGTCGAGCTCCCTCCCTCGAAGTTCGTTTGCGACCCAGCAAAGGTTCCGAGGATTGGGAATTCATCCGCGACCCAACAGATGTTCTGAGGACGGGGAATTCACGAGGCGAGCAGCCAGAATCAGCGGAGTCTAGCACTGTGCCTAGCCGTCCTATCCCCGTATCTTTACATTTAATGTACTTTGTACTATTGTATTCCCCCTCCTATATAAGGGGAGTCCATGCCACTTTGTAAAGGGCTGATGTTTCTCCAACTATTTTCTCCATAAGATCAATAATATCTCTCTCTCTCTCTCTCTCTCTCTCTCTTTCTCTCTAAATCGCTCGTTCTTACTAGCTCAAAGCCACTCTAGCATCTATCAATCTCTCACTTGTTCTTCATTTATTGCTTGGTATTGGCCATATAGAGCCTTGTTTAATCATATCTTAACTGTTATCCCATTCCCGACTACCCCCGATAACTCGAGATCGAGCCCAGGTATCGACCCCGAGGTCCCCCGTCGACCAGTCCGAAGCCAGGTTAGTAAGCCCCTCGGTTTGATTACTGCCTTGTTTAAGCTTGCATTTCATCGTTAAACTTCATATTCCTAGCATGATATTCTCTAACAACTAGCATTAAAATAGATCACGTATTTTTAGAATCCCATTTACAAATTTAATTGGTGTTACCATTTTCACGGTAAATAGTTTGGCGCCCACCGTGGGGCTAAAACAATAGTGATTATTTTCTTGCTAGTTTCATTGCACAAATGCAAGTTATCTCTCACACTTTTTCTTGTCCAAGATCTCTTGATTTCAGATCAAAATGTCTGGCTCGATAAACAGAGTCGAGAATGACAACCTCGAAAACCATGGGGAAAATGGCATGGCTGTCCCGGCTGCCGAAACGCAACCACAGAACCCCAACAATGCGCCCGGGCCGACCTTAGAGGACGCGGACTCACAGGACGCCCAACAAGTCGACGAAACCTTGCACACCGACAGAAGCATACGACATAGCGATCGACAGGGAGCCCAAAGAACCCCAGTCCTGGAAGAACAGGAAGTTAGTCTTCATGTTATTTTTAAAATGTTGCAGGTACAACAGTTGGCCATCGCTTAGTTATAAAGCCATCCGAAGAATCCCAGCACAGCAGTGCCGGAAACAGCTCCCCCAGCCAAACAAGTACCTGAGAGATTAGGCAATAACGGATCGATAGCCGACCCTACCATAATAAAGATGCTCGAGGACCTCACCAAAAGGATCGAGTCAGGCTTGAAAATGATAGCGGCCAATGATAAGAAGGCCAAGACCTATAACTTTAGAGTTGACCAAATCCCTGGCGAACCCCCGGTCCTCAAAGGTGTAGACTCGAGGAAGTTCGTGCAATGGCCGTTCCTAGAGGAAGTGGCTCCGAAACCCATTCCGAAGAAGTTCAGAATGCCAGAACTCCCAAAATACAACGGGACCTCGGATCCCAACGAGCACGTCACCTCCTACACGTGCGCGGTGAAGAGTAACGACATAAAAAATGATGAGATCGAGTCAATCCTACAAAAGAAATTTGGTGAAATGCTCTCGAAAGGGTCCATGTTGTGGTACCACAACCTAGCTCCCAACTCCATAGATTCGTTCGCCATGCTGGCAGATTCCTTCGTAAGGGCGCACGGAGGTGCCATCAAGGTAGCAACAAGGCAGTCCGACGTGTTCAAGATTAAGCAGGGGAGAACGAAATGCTACGGGAATTCGTGTCTCGTTTTCAGACAGAATGAATGGAGCTACCCCCGGTCTCCGATTACTAGGCAGTATAGGCATTCACTCAAGGCCTGAATGAACAAAGCGCGGTGGCATCAAGGTAACTGAAAGAAAATCCGATTGAATATCCCACCGTAACCTAGTCGGATGTTCACAACCGATACCAGTCAAAGATCAGGGTCGAGGACGACCAGCTGAGAGCCCCTTCGGGCTCCGTTTATCCAAATAGATTGGTGGTTAAGTCCCCGAGGGATATAGACATGAGGTACCAGCCATACCCCGATGATAGGAGAAACGCTCTAAAGTGCAATCCGCACCATAACGACCGATTGGTAAACCGAGGACAGAACCTTCGGGGACCCCTCAATAGAGGTGGTTTTGACGGATACGCAGGGTCAATAGGGGCGCCCCGCCTATCAGAGTATAACTTCAATGTCGATGTGTCAGACATCGTGTTCGCCATTAGCAAAATCAGAGACGCCAGATGGCCTAGACCGATACACTCAGACCCTTCACAATGGAATTACAAGTTGATTTGTGAGTTTCACAACTCGCACGGGAACCGAACCGAAGATTGCAGGCAGCTCCGAGAGGAATTGGCCCGATAACAAGTACCTTCGGTAATTTCTCAGCAACCGGGCTAAAAACCAATCCCGAGAAGGAGAAACAGCCAAAAGGTACAAAGTAGACGAGCCCCAACACGTCATCCATGCGATTTTCTGATGGTCGCCCCAGTGCATTCAAATGAAGTACCACTTAGCAACCTCCAAATAAGCGCCAGAACTCGAGAGCGCCATCGCCACCAAGGAATAATCACCCATCCCTCTTTTCATCTTCTACTTTACGATAACTCTTGTGCAGGCCGCCGAGCAAGGTAATCGGGATGCCACTCCATCTCGTAGACCTTGAGGCTTCAAAGTATCCATTGCACTCTTTTCCTTTGATCGGTTTTTTATCCCAAAATAGGTTTTTACCGGTAGGGGTTTTTAACGAGGCAACACCCATGCACTTCCCAAGAAGGATTCAACGAGCCTAGGGGACTTTCTTTGCAACCAGCCCCGCTCTGGAAAATGACAAATGAAGTTCCAATAGGAAATGATGCACCGAACCAAACGGTCCAAGGAGCCGCGCCCGTGTGGGCCGAGCTCGCAACAACAAAACAACATGTATTTATGCCAAGCAATAAAGAATATCTTTCGGCATCTCGTACTCTAGAGAAGGGAATTTCAACATGCTCACGGTAGGGCCCCTCCACCGATTGCATCCCAAAAACTCGGAGACTTAGCATCAACAATTTGGCGCCCGCACGACCCCAGAGTCGGAACTCTGGGCTCATAAGACCCCAACAAGGCAACTCCGAGCTCACGAATAATGGCCTTTGAGCCTAAGCAAACTCGATGACTCGGAGACTTTCGTCAATCGCCATATACTGGAAAACCCGAGGCCATAAGACCCCGAGCGGATAGACTCAGTACAAACAGATCTATTCAACATAGCAACAAAAAACTTTAAGACCTCAATAAGCATGACAAACTGTAAGACCTCAACAAGCATGGCAAATTGTAAGACCTCAACATGCATGAAAATTTTGTAAGACTATACTACAGGGGTAAAACTCAATCCCGAAGTTTAGGCTATACGTCGCATTTGTAAGAATCCCGAATGGGCATACCCTATGTGTAGACACCTAAACTATCACTCGGGATAAAAAATTGCTCCGGCCAAACATATATGACTACGGTCAAAACGACTACTCCAGTCAAATTAACGCGACTCGGGGATGCCCGACTGTTGCTAACGAAATCGCAGGCCATTACTTCGAATATACTTTGAAAAGAACCGGTTAAAACAGGCTTCCCTTAACAGGCAAACGAGCTTCGACCATGTCAGCTCCAAATCACAAGGCTTCGAGCTACTTAGCCTACGAGCTATGAACCTTCTGAGGTGCTCGAACATCGCCGCTAACGACTTGAAATCAAGGTTCTTCCAGAACCGACGACGGGTTAGGCAAAATCATTTCAAAAAGACCTTAATGAGTGGAAAACAAAGCCTAGAAAAAGCTCATGGGAAAAAGCGTAAGAGCCATTATCGCCAGCCAAATGAGCCTCCGGGCCGCACACTAAAAGGTCTCAACGACCAAACAACGTAAGAGCCATTGTCGCTTGCTTAATAATTGAAAACTTGAGGATTAAAATGAGCTCGAGTCATAACCCGATACAGAGACCGGATCCAAAATAGTTACCTATATATGCCTAAGGTCCACATATACAAAAGGTTGCTCCGACCCGAGGCTTAAGAGCCACTACCGCCAGCCCATGCAAACGTAAAACTCGAGGGTAAATTGAGCTCGAGTCGGATCCCAACTCGGAGACTGAACCCGAAGAAGGTTAAAGCACGCAAGCCTAAGGGAAAAAATGAAAGCCGCTATCGTCAGCCTAATAAATATCGGGGACATATCACAGGTCCGGAGGTTTATGTCATTCCAAGGTTAAATCGACTCAATTGAAATCCCGACGAGCATAAATACAGAAGATACAAATTGCGGGGTTCCCCCTCTTATTTTTACATATTAGTGGTGGAGAACATATCTCAACCTATGACATATAATATACACAACGAAGAAGGCAGGGAATAGGCGTTCTCCCTTTTCGGCAACTATGGCCCGATGGTCTCCTCCTCATCATCCTCAGCATCGGGCAGAAGGAACTTGGCATCATACTCCTCTCCTTTGGCTTGCTCGATCTCCCCTGAGAGATCGAAACCCCTGGCATGAATCTCCTCGAGGATTTCCCTAGGGGATCTGTACCTCACATATTCCTTGCTATTGTTTGCACGATCAAGGGTTTCCTTCAGCTCAGCTTTAGTAGTGGTAGCACTTCTTGAATAGGCCGCCATTTTTTGTCCCGCCCTGGTGTTGTTTATCACAAACTCGGCCCGGACATTTACCACCTCGGTTTTCGCCCTTGAAATCTTAGATGAGAGTCTTGCGATCATCTTCGCCTGAGCAGAATCATTCGCACGGGCAGTCTGAATTTGTGCCTCAAGAGTGGAATCCCCGGCCTGAGCCTCTCTTTGGCCACAAAATGGGCATTCACATGTGCCTGCAGCTCGGTAAATTCGCGTTTGGCTTTGCCAACCTCACCCCAGAGTTGTTCCAGCTCATGTGCCTTATCCTTCAACTAAAATAGCAAAACATCAAGGTGCTAATACAAAAAGGGAATGCAGGCCAGCGTGAAATGCAGGGTACCTGTTTCTCCAAGAGGGCCTCCCAGGCCCGGCTGCAGTCCGCCTCATATCGTAAAATCGTTTTCCTTTGCCGCACAAAGAATCTTGAGGGATTTCTCCCTATCCCAAGCCTCCCGCAACGGGGCCTCGCAATGAAGAAGCTCGGCTTTAAGCCTGTCGAAGGCCTATGAAAGGAAGCCTGATAAATAAATAAAAAAAGGGAGCACATGGCCAGAACATTCTTATAACAGTCGAAACTCACCATATGGACAAAGCGATGAGCCTCGCCGAAGGCCGAAGCAACGTTCAATGGTGTACCACTCCCTAAAGGTTGCTGATAGACTAAATCGCTTCCCCTTAACCACTGCAAAGAAGTTGCCTCACTACAAGCCTTCTCGCACCCCAGAACATTTTTCCTTTTACCGGTGCTCCTTGACCCCATGGCCAGCAACCTCTCCTCCTCCCCCGGAGGACTTGGCCTCGCCTTAAGAGGACTCCCGGCACCTGTAGTAGATAAATCAGATAAGCCGGCAAGAAGGAAGCCATCTCTTAGGAGGCAAAACGCCGGGCACCTACCATAATGCTTCGCCTCCCATCTCCCTTTTGACAGATCTCGCCACCAGCGCCTATCGTAAATCGAGCAAGCTTCCAACTTACGAGACCATTCGGCTAAATTAGGGACCTCGTCGGGCAACCAATGAGTTGCAATAAATAAAGACCAGAAAGATATCGTTACGGAGCCAACCTCAGGTTGAGATAAAGGCAGTTCAAACGAAGCACTTACGTGTGAAGTTCCATTTCTCAAGAAACGGCAAAAATTCTCCAGGGATAACATCGGTCGAATGAATACATTCATCTATCCACGGTCCTCATCCTCCTCGCTGCCGATTACAGGAGCTCGGGTGGATCGACGCTGAAGAGCAATCAGACCCCGGTAGCGCAATGGCTGGTACAACCTCACGAGGTGGCTGAGGGTAAATGCTATCCCAGCCTTGTCGGTGAAATATCTTATCGACTGCACTATTCTCCAAAGAAAGGGATGAACCTGCACCAATGTTACTTGATATCTTCTACAGAAATCAAGTACGACCCAGTCTGGGGAACCCGATGCAAGAACATGAATATATACGCTCAAGAATCCTCAACATATGTCATGACACTCTCCTCAGGGAAAGGTACTTGAAAAATCGCGCCTACCCCCTATCCGCAATCTTTTCTGATCATCTCGAGGCTTTCCTCCCTCACCGATGAAATAATCCTTGACACATGCTCTCGATAGCTCGAAACATTGGGAGGTTTCCCCAGTGTGACAGCCCTTCTCGAGGAAGGACACCCCGAGCCTGGCTCTCCCGACATCGGAGGCGAGCCACTGGTACCGACCGAATATGAAGCACATGAGAGACTCCCCTCCGTCCGATGATCAGATGTCGAAGCAGCGGCCATGACTACGGCAGATTTAGGGGGGAGAATGTGAGGATCCGAGCAAAAATTTTCTAAAATAGGGAAGCGTAAGGACTAACACAAAGCGCCAGGCTCTGCAGAAGAGATAGCCTTACCAAGAACTCTAAAATCGCCACTTAAGATACAAATGAGCAAATATATAAGGGCAAAGCAACAACTACCCACTTACCCAAGAGGGCCAATTAATTCTGGTCGCATTAACATCACCCTCTCCTACGGGAGTATGCTGGCGGAATCACTCCGGCTTCCACGTGACTCAGAAAACTGCGGGACCTCGAGCGATCCCCGACGTTATAAATATTGGTTCGGGAGGAGCTGTCGATCCAACCTCAGGACATGGCCAATTTTAGGGCCCCGGTTTGTCTGAGAGCAGGCCCCGAAGGGCCGACGCCGAAACGCAAAAGCAAAAACGCAAGGAGAAGAGCTGACAGAATGAAAACTCCTTTTCTACAGTGACAAAAAGAAAAATGTTTATACACTGTCCATTTTCCAGGGGGTAGCATACAAAGCAAAAGGGAATGCATACAAAAAAGACTCAGAGACTACTCCTCGTCAGTATTGTCTTCGCCCTTATTGGGGGCAATCAAAAGCGCCAGTCATTCCTCCACTGCACGGGCCTCCTTAAGATCGGCTGACAGGTCGATGCCTCTGGCCCCGAGTTCCTCCAGGGTCTCTCTCCTTGCCTCCGCCTTAGCATGCTCGATAGCTCTGATTAGTTTCTACTCAGCTGCTATGGATATGTCACGAGCCATTATATGCGATGTCGTCGCGTCCTCCCGATAAGTAGTAGCATCTTGTTCGGCCTCGGACTTAGCCACAGTGAAAGCAGCAATCTCCATGTGAGTATCCATGAGAAGATCCCGAGATGTCACCAACTCCCCGGTCTCTATTTCATTTTGCTTTCTCAACCCGGAGATCTCCGCATTCAACTGATTAATCTGCGAGGCACTCTACTCGACCTACGGGAGAAGGGTAAGCCAATGAATATACGAATACGGAACATATGTGAATACGGGGTAAAATGTCGGGTACGGGCAAGACAAAATACCTGAGCAACAAGATTGTCCTTCTCCCTGAACGCTGTCTCTAAAGTGACACAAAGTTCTCCCAGCTCTTTACCTCCTGGGCAGAGCAAGCCTCCGAATCCTACAGCTTCAAAGTAACTTTCTTACGCTCCTTTTCATGATAAGAAATCTCCCTGCAGAGCTGGAGGATGGAATTATCTTACATTTCCTTACACTACGGCACAACGAAAATGTTAGAAAGACGACGGATGATGCTTGAGGACGAAAGAAATGTGCAAGGAATAACTATCGCCTTCTGTCGATAGTGCGAGAAATGTACATTTCCATATCTTTAACGGTGCCAGGAATATCAAGATCAGCTCTGTCGATAACACCATAAAAAATGTTGGCAATAAAGTCTCCCCTTTTTGGGAGGAGCCCCAGCTGTGGCGCCGATCATCCCGTGGGCATCTCGCAGTTCCCCTGATGAAACCGAAAAGTACGAAATAAAGTTGCTCAAGTCGCCAATTTCCCCAAGTGGCAACCCATGTTCCTAGAAGGCCTCGAGCTCCGATCCCTCAGGATCAACGCCTACGGTCCCCCTAGAAGAAGCTGCTTCAAATCCGACTACACGACTCAAAGCTATACCCACATCCTCTTCAAGGACCCCCGGCCCATGAGCCCCACCAGAGCCAGCCATTCCGGACTCAGCAGCCTTTGACCGGGGCACTTGCAAGTCTCTTGCACTCGACCTCGTTCTCTTTCTTAGCGGGCTTCCATCATCGTCCTCTCATTCGGTATCAGGATTTGACCCTGAGGTTAGAGCAACAGTCCCGGTAGTGGATCGACACTCGAATGACCTGGTTCTTTGTCGCAGGATGGGCAGCAGCTGCCCTGCTTTTCCTCTTCTTGCTCGTGCTAGGCTCCAAGGCCCCTGCTTCACCATCGGGGGGGCGGCCTCATATGTATATTCTCACCAAGACCTGCACCAGCAAAATAACCGCAATACGCTTTCGCTAAAGGGCTCAGAAGGAAACACAAAATATAAAGCATAGGCGGTAAAGGAACCTCACCATGATTCTTGGACACCCAACGCTTCTTAGCCAGGCCGGTCCACGACCGAACACAGTATGGGAATTTCTCGCTCAACCGCCCGATCCATCCCGACAAATCTAGGACCACCTTCAGGTACCAAGCAGCGGCTGCAGAGAGCACAAAAAGATTATTATGTCAAAAGGAAAAGTAGTTGAAAAGCGGTTGAGGGGAAAATCACTTACGTAAAGTGTTCCACCTCTCCGGAAAGGGCATCCTCTAGGCCATGATGATATCTGAGGTCCTCACTCGGATAAACCTGCTCATCCACTCTCGATCCTTTCCCTCATTGATGCTCGTGAAAAAAGATTTTTTGGACTGATGACGGAGCCTGATTAAGCCTCGATACAATCGAGGGATGTACATCCTTATCAGATGATTGAGGGTAAAAACCTCACCCTCAACCCCTTCGGTGAAGTGATGAAGCATCAACACTATCCTCCAAAAGAAGGGTAGATCCGACCAAGTGTCACCTAGTATCGATCGCAAAAGGCAAGGATAACCTAGTCAATCTCCAGGGGAGGAGACTCGACGGATTTATCAGGGCCCAGGGTGAATGGGTAGGTGTATATTCAAGGGAAGCCAGCCTTAAAGTCAGTTATATTATCGTTGGGACCAGGAATCTCCACCTCCATTGCCTCGCTCCATCGGCAGTGCTCCCTCACCTTTCTAAAATCGGCCACGACGCTAATGTATCGGGACACATCCTCACATCGGCCTATCTTAGATGAAGTAGTATCGACATCAAAATCCTCTGACGTGTTGAGATCAAGTGGGATACATTGTTCCAAATTGGGAATCGATCTGGTTTCTTCCTTAGGTGATCGGGACGACAATGCAGTGTTGTTCCATCGGGGAACCGTCCTAGAAGTTCAAGCCATGTCAATGGTAAAAATCCTTCTATGAAAAGGTGAAAGAGTGGCAAATACAATATTCTGACTCGTGGGCTTGTGAGTAGGGTGAAAGTGGGAAATGTCTAGCAACCAGTGCATTTATAGGAATCCTTGGGGAAGCGGAAAGGACGAGCCGATGGCCGTTCATGGGTTTCTCGATTACCGCATCTGACGGCGGCCTTGCACAGTTCTCTGGGGAATGGCATTTAATGCTCTTAGATAGTTGAAGTAATGACAATGATGACCTCGAGACGACGGTTCAAAATCATTTCCTATTACTTCACTCTAGGAAACGCGGAGACTATCTGTATGCGGGGAAATTAGAGGAGTCTATTTCTTGCCACTAAGGTGCATTCAAAGAGTCATATCATCATCTCGAGGCTGCAAGATTAGGGTTGAGCTCCCTCCATTGAGGTTTGGCTGCGACCCAGCAAAGGTTCCGAGGATGGGAAATTCATCCACGACCCAATAGAGGTTCCGAGGATGGGGAATTCCCGAGATGAGCAGCCAAAATCAGTGGAGTCTAGCATCGTGTCTAGACGTCCCATCCCTGTATCTTTACATTTAATGCACTCTGTGCTATTGTATTCCCCATCCTATATAAGGGGAGTCCATGCCACTTTGTAAAGGGCTGATGTTGCTCCAACTATTTTCTCCACAGGATCAAAATATCTCTTTCTTTCTTTCTCTCTAAATCACTCGTTATTACTAGCTCGAAGCCACTTTGTCATCTATAAATCTCTCAATTGTTCTTCATTTATTGCTTGGTATTGGCCATATAGAGCCTTGTTTAATCATATCTTAACTATTATCCCATTCCCGACTACCCCCGATAACTCGAGATCGAGCCCAGGTACCGACCCCGAGTTCCCCCGTTGACCAGTCCGAAGCTAGGGTAGTAAGACCCTCGGTTTGATTACTGCCTCGTTTTAGATTGCATTTCATCGTTAAACTTCATATTCCTAGCATCATCAGCTCTAAGAACTAGCATAAAAATAGATCACGTATTTTTAGAATCCCATTTACAAATTTAATTATTGTTACCATTTTCACGGTAAACACTTGGAAATTCACTTCTCCTCAATTCCAAACCCACAAATACACGACCTAGCAGATCTTTTGCACATCTTTGGCTTATTTTCAGTCCTTAGATTAGAGAGAAACAAGTTTTGGAAGCTAGGGCACACACTTTGGTCTTGAAGATTTGAAGCTTTTTGTTGAGATTTCTTACCTATTTATGTAAATTTCTTCATTTCCTTGCTTTGTATTGTATATCTAAGTATGTAATATTTTTTTCCAACACTTGAATCTTGTTTATGGGAATATTCATGTTTAAAGTGTTGATTAAATATCTTGTTGTGTTTATGTATTGAACGATTTTTATTTATTATGGGGAGAGTTATTGTTTCTTTAATTATCCTTGTTCTCTAATATTTTCAAAAGGATTAGCTAACCCTAGGACTTGCCCATTAACTTTGAATTAATTTTGGGAATAATTATTTGGAGTTGGGAAAGATTAATTAATAAGAACTTGAGGCTTTAACCCTTATTTTATAGATTCTGCCTAGGGATAGGATTGAACTACTTGTAGCCATATTTGAGTGTGCTTAATCTCTTAATTATTTTAGGGATAATTCAATTAGGAAGTCTTGCTAGTCTTCGGAAGAAGCTAATATAGAATTATTACCCGATGCTAATTAACATAAACTCGCTCATATTTGTTAAATCGTGAAATACATTGGATTGTTACTTGAGTGTAATTCCCAATGCATCCATACTTGTAGCCATTGATCATTTTACTTGCTTTCTAGGTTAGTTTACATTTTTGCATTTAGACAAAAATATTTTCTCAAAACTATTCTTAGTGTTTGGCATTGTATAACAAGTAATAATTCTCTTACACTCCTAATCGCCTACGTATTGTTCTCTATGGGATTTGACCCCGACTCATAGTTGGATAAATTATACTACATGAGATCATGTTCATTTACTTTTTAGTAGTGGATATGGACATCATCAAAATTGGTGACATTGCCGGAGAATAATTTGGCGTATTTAGGTTGTTTGAGAAATAAGTGTAAGTGCTTTGGTCCAAACTTGTGAATATTTGTGTAATTATCATTCTTACCTTGGTCTATTTTTCTTGTTTGTTTCTTGTTTATTTGTCCTTGTACTTATTGTGGAGGACCACACTCGTGGAAAAATTATTTAAATTCTCCTCGGGGTGGATTGTGCGCACAATCTCAAACCTATGAGTGGAGTATTTGTGATAAGTGTGGTCGTCAAAATGGTCATTGGGATTATTGTGCTTATTTGTCCTTCCCTTCCCCAATCCCCCGCTAAAATGATTCTACTTTTTGTGATGACAAGTGTAGGGAAATGGAAGTGGAAGAAGTTAAGCATGGTCAAAACGGAGAGTTCAAGCTCATGTTAGAATGCCTACTTGAAGGAGGAAACAAAGAGCAAAATGCCTTGGAGGAGCTTTTGGAAAATAGTCTCCAAAATGAATTGGTGCTTGAAAGGTTGAACTTACAAATGGGATAAATGCTTGAAGCTTTAGAGGTCCGAAAAGCCTCGGAAGTGAATGATAGCCAAGAACCTTCCTTAGAGGTTGAAGCCGAAAATCCTTCTTTGGTACTTGATCAAAACAAATTAGAACTCTCAAATGCTCAAAATGAGAAGATGATGCTCATGTTGGAGGCCATTCTTGAAAATGTGGAGAAGCACAACTTTACACTTGAGGACTTGAAGCAAGTCTTGACTCAAAATGATGAGAATATCTGCACTTTAGAAGATCAAATGAAAATATTGGTTGAGGCTCACTATGCCTACCAACTTGAAAGTATGGAAAGTGATCAAGAAGGAAGAAAGTGAGCTTTACTTTGAGGAATTAAGAATTGAACATCCACCAACCGACTCCATTCTTGTTTGTGATGCCGAAAAATATGGAATTAGAGTCAATCGGTATAATTGAAAATATGGCGGAGATTGACTCTAGTCCGGGGGAAAAAGAGGATATCAAAATCCGGAAAGAATTGCAATTTGAAGGTTTGATGTCACATTCCAAGCATTTTTCAACATTGGAATTGTATGGTGATATGGGTATTAAACTACACGAGTCAATAAGGGATTACAAGGAGGAAATACAAACGCCATACATCTTACAATTTGAGGAAACAAGAAGGCAAAATGACATTCCTCATATGAAAGCCAAGAAATGCAAAATGAAGAAATTATACTTTGGCTTGATCATCAACTTACGACCCCCCACCGCTCGTGGTCACAAGCTTGATTCCAAGTTAGGTTCCCAATTCATATCATCCAAGTGGTGAGAAAAGTGGTAAAGTTGATCCGTGTTGTGCCACGACGTTAAATGCGGCGCTTGGTGGGAGGCAACCCATTGTTTACAAAATTTTTAGTCATTTTTAAAATTTTTTTTTTGAATAGTTTATTATGCTATTTTTGACTAATCTGTAAAGTTTTAGATTTTTTGGAGTTGAATTAAGGGATTTGAGGTGTTGGAACAAGCCAAAGCAGTGGCTGCCCAGAATTGGCTTGCTGTACTCTGGTTCAACCGTACCTGCGGACAATTCACGTAGGTGAGCTTCCGCAGAAGTGAAGGAACCAGGCGCATATGCTCAAAGCTTGCAGGTGCGATTTTTTTAGCGCAGAAGTGCTTCTGGAGTCGCAGGTACGGGTATCGAGTTGGTTTAATGAAATAAACCCTATTTCATAAGGTATATTCTAGCCTTTCTTCCACCAAACTCAAACTCCTCTTATCTCTCACACCATCTTCTCACACTCGAATTCTCACGCACAAGACCACACAGGTACCATGTCTCTCAGCTACTCCTCTCTTCTACTTTTTTTTTTTCTTCTTCATCTCATCTATTCTGCAATCACGTTTTCAATTTTTTTCTTTATTTTTATTATCACTGTTAGTTTTAGGAGTGAGGGAAAATGGTTGAGAGTGTCTGTGTGTGCTGCTAATGATGAAACAAATTTTTGGGAAGTCTGAGTACCAAATTAAATTGAAAAAAACATATCATCATCTCTGCTTGTCATGTGTTGGACAAATTGTCCTAAAGAAAATTGCTAGCTAAGTACCACAAAAACAGGTTTAATAGAATCGTATGTTCATGTAGTGCACTAATTTAGAAGTCTTGAATATAAATTATATGCTAAAAATCTTGTTTGAGAAGTAAAAGAGTCCAAAATTATGGGCTTTGGAACCCTTTGATTAACACCACAAAAGCGAAAAAACTCGCACTTGCGTTGACTGTTCTGCATGTGCAAACTCTAGGGAGATGGGAAAAACCGCGGAAGCGGATAAAAACCGGCAAAAGTGGGACCACACCTGTGATGGTTTTTCTGCTGGTGCGGAAACTTGGCAGAATTCCCAATTCTAGTAGCTTTGAATCCGGAGCTTCCCGGGCCCGTTCGATTCAATTATTTGGCTTAATTACATTGTTTTAAATTGCTTAATAAGATTCTAATGCCCGACTAACATTATTTTCATTTTTGAAGGTACTCTGAGCTTAAAATGTACCCGAACAGAACAAAAACGCTCCGCTTGATCATGAAATTGAGAAAGAGGCTGGAGAGGAACAATTTGATAATGCACGCTTCATGTCTGCTGATTGTCATTGCCGGTACTATGGCAATCTTCACACAAAAAGGATCGTGCTTGAAAAAGGGATCGCCGAGGATAAATTGGTCGAACTGCTTCCAGAATTCTGCGGCCATCTACAAACTTCCGGATGGTCGTGTTTCATGCCTACTTTGTGCAAAGCCAATGAGGAATGGGTACTTGAATTTTACGCTAACCTTAAGCATACAAACTTCGCCCACCCACAACACACAATTAGAGGCAAAACAGTGAGGTTTGGGACTGAGCAGATTAATGACATTCTCGGGCTCCCTGACCATCCACTTGAGTTAGTGCGATAAAAGGATTATTGCAACAACGGAGAATGGCTTGTTTCTAAACTCTATCCCGCAAGCATGAGAGAAAAATGGGCCAACAAGAGAAGGGGTTTGAAGTCGATCGACTTCACAGTTGAAGCCAAAATATGGCTCGACATCCTTTGCAATAGGGAATCACCCTGTGGAAATGTTTTAGATGCCTCATACACCAGAGCCTTGATCATTGCATGCATCCTAGATGGCATTCCTGTGAATGTTGGCCACTATATCCTGAGGGAGCTGAGAGAGGAATTGCTAGACGACAACGCATAGTTGATGTTTCCTTCGTTGATTAAATATTCGTGCAGGCGGGCAGAGGTTGAGGTGCGTAGCACCGATCGTTGGTTGCCAGCCGACAAATCCTTTCATCTATTGAGAGTAACGAGAGAGGGTAGTGAAATAAAGAGCAAGAAAAGGAAAGTCACCACTACTGTTGCCGGACCAGAGTCATCCTCACAGGCAGCTGTGCTTGAGGGGCCATTTGGGGTGGTAAACTCACAACTTGCATTCATTCATGACAGTGTCACAGCTCTCTAGTGGGCCC
Organism: Nicotiana tabacum; assembly: GCF_000715075.1. Taxonomy (NCBI): domain Eukaryota; kingdom Viridiplantae; phylum Streptophyta; class Magnoliopsida; order Solanales; family Solanaceae; genus Nicotiana; species Nicotiana tabacum. The sequence continues at coordinate 109,367,789 of NC_134095.1, forward strand.
TTATCCTCCCAGCATATGCCCTCATATTTCACCAGGGAAGAAATGAAGGCCTACCTAGATTCACAGAAAAAGCAAGTAGAGTCTTATGACAAGATGACAACTACTCTTGATAGACTCGAGGCAGCCTATGGCAACTTGGCCAAGGCACATGCAGATCTTCAGTTAGACTTCTAAAAGTAGAAGGTGCAGAATAAGAAGAAGAACATGTTTGTGATCAAGATGTGGAGAGGCATTAAGGCAATCTTCAAATTGGGACAGCCTGACAGGAAGATACCAGTTGGGGATGACGATGATAGCGAGGAGTATTTCTTCATGTCGAATGATGCTGGTGATGATGCTGAGGATACAGATGATGATAAGGACGAGAGTTCTTCACGGCAGTGATTAGACTTCCTCCCGCAGTCTGCTAGTTTGATGCAGACCTCAGGGAGACCCTCAAACTAATTTTCTTTTTATTTTGATATTGCGCAGTGAGGACACTACAATGTTTTTAGTTGGGGGCGGCTTTAGGGAGTACACTTTATTTATGCATTGATGCTTCACTTGTGCCCTTGCCGAGCTTATTGTTGTGGTATGGATATTGTATGCCCTTGCCGAGCTTTTTTTATTATTGCTTATAATGTGCTCTTGCCGAGCGTAGTTGTGAGTGGTTATATATGTACAGATTAGTCACTTTTGTTATTCTATTTTATTTTTCTTTCTTTACTTAATTTTAGTAGTTTTTAGTTTATGTTATTTTTTCTCCTTTAGTATTAGTTGCTTTTATTATTTATTTTCTTTAGTAGTTTTTATTATTTTATTTTTATTTATTTAGTAGTGTTTCCTTGGGTTTTTTTATGCTACGGTTCTTTCCCGAGGAACATTTTTATGTTGAACCGGGTGACTTTTCCCTATGATGGATGGTGTGACGACTTTCTTAAGGGAATTAATCTTGTTTTATTATGTGGAGACTTTTGGATTATTTGGTACTAAAACAATTAGTCTCTTGTATGTGAAGTGTGAATTAAGAATACCCCTTCAAATTTTTGTTTTAAATTGAAAAAGTAAGTTGCATAGGGAAGAATAATTTTAATGATAACTTTTTGGCTCTTTTGGTGACTCTTTGCCCACTAGTTGGCATGATATTGCTCTAAATGCTCTTATTAAAAAGTAAAAGTGATACATCTTGATAATTTCATGCTCCATGTGTGTTAGTTTTTGTTAAAAATAATTCTTGTGTTTGCTTATATCATCTAGAACTTGCCCGGTTGGTCATTCAATGCTAATGTTAATTATGTTTGGTTGGAGGGATGGCCTTAGGCATTCTTTGTGATCTTTGAAAAAGCATCTTTAGCCTTTCAAGCCTACCATTGGTATTATCACTAGTTTACCCCATTTGAGCCTTTAATCTTTTCTTTGGCCACCTCATTACAAGCCTTCACCCTTTTATGAAATAATTCCCTCTTTTGAACTTGTCCCTCCTTGAATATTGACAATGAGGCTAAAAGACTAAGTTGGAGGTGTTGGTGTCAAGTTGGATTGGTAAGTTTGTACATTGAGGGTAGAAACATATACCTCAAAGTTGCTCATATGAAGTTACTCAAGCTTCAAAAGAAAATAGTTATATAAACAAATGAGAAGTATATATGTGTGTGTATATATATATATATATGGAGTCTTGTGAAAATTAAAGAGGTACTTTAAGGTGGTTCTTTATTGGTAACTAGATGCCAATAAGGGCTATGAAGTTTATAAAGAAGCTAAGTGCAAAAAGAAAGACAAATATGAGTAGTGTTCAAGAAGGGTGTAGTAACTTGTATCCCAAATGTTTATCCAACCTTTCCCTAAACCTACATTACAAGCTCAAAAAGTCCTTATGGGATCTCCAACCGAATGTTCTTGAATAGGCGGCGAATTAAAATAAGGGCAAACTTATGGCATGATATTTTGTAACACTTAAAATTCTTTGTTGAGAGTGAGTGTCTTTGTGCATTTATCCCTTGTGTTGTAATTGTAAATATGGTGATTTTGGGACTTTCTTTATTGTGAGGGCATATGAATTAGGATGGATTGGTGACATTGATGTATCCCGAAATGAATAAATTGAGCATATGTAGTGGACTAATGCTTTTGAGTCACTTCTTGAGGCTTTTTATTGTCACTTGATTATTTTAAAACTCCTTTGCAATTCTTGAAAATATTTTTAAATGAGGGAGTTATTTTGTTAAGATTCATGTGCTTGAGCCTAATTATTAGTACCAACCAAATCCATAATTATGGTTCTTAATTGGATAGTGTTATTTGTAAATGATAGCGATACTACTTGTGCTTTAAATGGTAGAACCTCATTGAATTGTTGGTTTGGATTTGCATGAGGACAAACAAAAGCTTTAAGTTGGGGGTGTTGATGAGTGGTGAATTTACCACTTATTCTAGCCTCTTTTCTTTATATTTTGTGTCCTTTAATTATAATATGAGGTCGTTATGGTGTGTATTGTTAGATTTTCAGGTAAATGATGCCATGAAGTGATTCGAATTCAATTGAAGCGGAATTGAGCAAAACAGAGTGGAGACAATGCAAAACTTTTCAGTGATTCCGCGTCTGCGGAAAACTAGTCGCTTTTGCGACCTCGCATCTGTGAGGAAATGGCCTATTTGAGGAAGAAGACCTGGAAAGCAAGAATAGCATCTGCGATCTGATCAACGCATCTGCGGAAGCGCACCTGCGTTTGAAGTCCGCTTCTGCGGATCCAGAGTTTCCCTTCAAAGTTCGCATCTACGATGGGCGATCCGCATCTGTGGAGCCGCACCTGCGAGGATACGTCTATAGGTGCGGTCAACGGGCTTCAGACCTGGGCAGACTTGGAATTTCACTTCTCCTCAATTCCAAACCCACAAATACACGACCTAGCAGATCTTTTGCACATCTTTGACTTATTTTCAGTCATTAGACTAGAGAGAAACAAGTTTTGGAAGCTAGGATTCTTGTACACACACTTTGGTCTTGAAGATTTGAAGCTTTTGGTTGAGATTTTTTATTCATTTATGTTCATTTCTTCATTTCCTTGTTTTGTATTGTATATCTAAGTGTGTAGTATTTTTTTTCCAACACATGAATTTTGTTTATGGGAATATTCATATTTAAAGTGTGGATTAAATATCTTGTTGTGTTTATGTATTGAACGATTTTTATTTATTATGGGGAGAGTTATTGTTTCTTTAATAATTCTTGTTCTCTAATGTTTTCAAAAGGATTAGCTAACCCTAGTACTTGCCCATTAACTTTGAATTAATTTTGGAAAGATTATTTGGGGTTGGAAAAGATTAATTAACAAGAACTTGAGGCTTTAACCCTCATTTTATAGATACTACCTAGGGATAGGATTGAACTACTTATATCCAAATTTGGGTGTGCTTAATCTCTTAATTGTTTTAGGGATAATTCAATTAGAAAGTATTGTTAGTCTTCGGAAGAAGCTAACATAGAATTATTACCCGAGGCTAATTAACATACACTCGCTAATATTTGTTAAATCATAAAATACATTGGATCGTTACTTGAGTGTAATTCCCAATACATCCATATTTGTAGGCATTGATCATTTTACTTGCTTTCTAGGTTAGTTTACATTTTTGCATTTAGACATAAATATTTTCTCAAAACTATTCTAAGTTTTTGGCATTGCATAACAAGTAATAATTCTCTTACACTCCTAATCGCCTACATATTGTTCTCTGTGGGAGTCGACCCTAACTCATAGTTGGGTAAATTATATTACATGCGACTGTGTCCATTTACTTTTTAGTAGTGGATTTGCACATCATCATTATGCTTGTGGAGATCTGAGGTATGTTGCGAGGTTTTGCCTTAGGTTATACGGCAGCATGCCACAACAGAGTTCTCGTGCCATGGTTCTGGCACTGTTTGCTCCACCACTCGCTTAGCCAGCTTAAGGCGGGGGTCAGGCTGCTAGAGGTGGAGGCCAGCCAGCTAGATGTCGTCCTAAGATGCAGAGGTCAGAGTGGTGGGGCCCAGCCCTATTTTATGCATTTCCAGATAGACTTGAGGAAGAGTCATCTGATGCAATCACAAGTATTGTTCTGGTTTGCCATAGAGATGTCTCAGTTTTATTTGATCAGGGCTCTACTTATTCATACATGTCATCCTATTTTACTTCATATCTGGTTATGCTTCGTGATTCATTGAGTGTGTCTGTTTATGTGTCCACGCCTGTGGGAGATTCTATTGTGGTAGATCGTGTGTATCGCTGGTGTGTGGTTTCTCTCGGGAGATATCAGACTAGGGTAGATCTCCTACTTCTTGATATGGTAGACTTTGATGTTATCTTGGGCATGGATTGGTTGTCACCTTGTCATGCTATTTTGGACTATCACGCCAAGACTGTGACGTTAGCCATGTCGGTTGCCTCGATTAGATTGGAGAGAGACTTCTGGCCATTATACTAGTAGGGTTATTTCTTATGTGAAGGCTCGACGTATGATCGAGAAGGGATGTTTAGCATATTTGGACTATATCTATGATCATAGTGCGGACGTTACTTTCATGAATTCAATACCAATTGTGCGTGAGTTCATAGAGATGTTTCCTATAGATTTTCCAGGGATTCCACCCTACAGAGATATTGACTTTTGCATTGATCTGGTTCCAGGCACTCAGCCCATTTCTACCGCACCATACCGTATGGCCCCAGTTGAGTTGAAGGAATTGAAGGAGCAGCTTTAGGATTTACTTGATAAGGGATTTATAAGACCTAGTGTCTCGCCTTAGGGTGCACCAATGTTGTTCTTGAAGAAGAAGGGCAGTTCGATGAGGATGTGTATAAATTATCGGCAGTTGAACAAAGCCACTATTAAGAACAAGTATCCTTTGCCAATGATTGATGACTTATTTGATCAGCTTCACGGTGCCAAAGTATTTTCGAAGATCGACTTGAGATTTGGCAACCATCAGTTGAAGACCAGGGCATCAGATATCCCTAAGACAGCTTCTCAGACTCGGTATGGTCACTATGAGTTCTTAGTAATGTCGTTTGGTTTGACTAATGCCCTAGCAACATTCATAGATTTGATGAACCCGGTGTTCAAGCCCTATTTGGATTGCTTTGTGATTGTCTTCATTGATGATATTTTGGTTCTCCCGCGGTCAATAGGAGCATGAGTAGCATCTTCGTGTTGTACTTCAGACCTTGAAGTATAGTCAATTCTATGCCAAGTTTTTAAAGTGTGAGATCTAGTTGGACTTGGTTGCCTTTTTGGGCCATGTTGTATCTTCTGAGGGAATTAAGGTGGATCCTAAGAAGATTGAGGCAGTTCAGAACTGGTTAGACCTACTTCAGCTACAGAGATTTGAAGCTTCATGGGTTTGGCAGGTTATTATTGCCGGTTTGTGGAGGGGTTTTCGTCTATCTCAGTCCCATAGACTAAGTTGACCCAGAAGGGTTCTCTTTTTAGATGGTTCGACGAGTGTGAGCTGAGTTTTCAAAAGCTCAAGACTGCTTTGACTACAGTCCTAGTGGTGGTGTTGCCTACAGGTTCAGGATCTTACTCCATGTATTGTGATGCATCGTGTATTGGGCTTGGCACGGTATTGATGTAGAATGGTAGGGTGATTGCCTACGTGTCTCGGTAGTTGGAGGTTCATGAGAAGTATTACCCTATACATGACTTAGAGTTGGCAGCCATTGTTCACACGCGTAAGATTTGGAGACATTATCTGTACGAAATTCATTGTGAGGTCTATACCGACCATTGGAGTCTCCAGATACTGTTAAAGTAGAAAGACCTTAATTTGCAACATTATAGATGGTTAGAGTTACTAAAAGACTATGATATAACCATATTGTATCATCTGGGGAAGGCCAACATAGTGGCCGATGTATTGGGTAGAAAGGTGAAGAGCATGGGTAGTTTGGCATATTTACCAGTAGCAGAGAGGCTACTAGCCATGGATGTTCAGGCTTTAGCCAACCGATTTATGAGATTAGACGTTTCGGAGCCCAAGCATGTTTTTACTTGTGTTGTAGCATAGTCTTTGTTGTTGGAGCGTATCAAGGTTCGCTAGTTTGACGATCCTCACTTGTTGGTGTTGAAGGGCACGGTACAGCAGGATGGTTCCAAGGAGGTTGTGATTGGAGATGATGGTGTTATGTGGCATCAAGGCCAGATTTATTTTCCGAATATGGATGGGTTGAGATATTTGATCCTTGAGGAGGCGCACAGTTCGCACTATTCCATTCACCCAGGTGTCACGAAGATGTATTGTGAATTGAAACAAACACTATAGGTGGTGGAGAATAAAGAAAGACATCGTCGCTTATGCATCCCGGTGTTTGAATTGTCAATAGGTGAATTATGAATATCAGAAACCAGGTGGACTGACTCTGAGATTGGAGATACTAGAGTGGAAGTGGGAGGGTATCACAATGGATTTTGTGGTAGGCTTGAAACGGATATTGAAGAAATATGATGCAGTCTAGGTTATTGTGCACCGGTTGACTAATTCAGCACACTTCATTCTGGCGGTGACTTCATATCCTTCAGAGCGGTTGGCTCACATTTACATTTAGGAGATTATCCGCCTGCACGGCGTGCCCATTTCCATCATTTCTGACCGAGGCATACTGTTCAGATCATATTTCTAGAGAGTCGTGCAGTGTGAGTTGGGCACGCGGGTTGAACTGAGCATAATGTTTTATCCTCAAACGAATGGGCAGTCTGAGCGCACCATTCAGATCATAAAGGATATGCTACGTGCTTGTGTTATGAATTTTGGAGGTTTATGTGACCAGTTCCTCTTATAGAGATCTCCTACAACAACAATTACTAGTTGACTAGTTGAGTATTCAAATGGCACCGTATGAGGCCTTATATGGGAGGCGATACCGTTCTCTAATTGGTTGGCCCGGAGAGGCTAGGTTGTTGGGCAACAATTTGGTCCGTGATGGTATGGAGAAAGTTAAGTTGAGTCAGGATCGGCTCCATACAGTACACTCTAGGCAGAAGAGTTATGCTGATTGGAAGGTTCAGTATGTCACTTATATGGGGGGAGAGAGGGTCTTGCTCATAGTTTCACCAATGAAGGGTGTGATGAGGTTTGGGAAGAAGAGCAAGTTGAGGCCTAGGTATATTGGTCTTTTTGAGATCCTTGAGAGAGTTGGTGAGGTGGCCTATATACTTGCATTACCACCCAGCCTATCGGGAGTACATCCGATATTCCATGTTTCCATGCTTCGGATGTACCATGAGGACAACTCGCATGTTTTGGACTTTAGCATGGTTCATCTTGATGAGAATTTAGCCTATAAAGAGGAGCCGGTGGCTATTCTAGCCTGACAGGTTCGAAAGTTGAGATCTAGGAGTTTTCCATCTGTGAATGTATGGAGAGATCAGTCGATCGAGGCATCTATGTGGGAGTCAGAGTCCGATATGCGGAGTAGATACTCAAACCTTTTCACCAGTACAGGTACTTTTCTATGTCCGTTCGAGGATGAATGTTTCTTTTAGAGGTAGAGAATGTAACGACCCCATAGGTCGTATTGAGTACAAGCCCTTATTTATGTGTTCCGAGACCTCCCGTAGCTTCATTTGATGTTTCTTGGAAATTTTGACAAAAAATAAGGCTAGAGTTGACCACAATCAATATTTTAGGAAAATGATCCTAGATTGATATTTTGATGATTCCGGTAGATCCGCATTATGATTTTGGACTTAGTCTTATTCCCAAAATTAAAATCGAAGGTGCTTAGGTTGATTTGGCTTATGTTGCCAAAAGTTAGCAATTTGAAAGTTTGGAAACTTCCGAGGTATGACCGTAGGTTGACTTTATGGCTATTGGGTTCAGATTTTTATTTTGGGACTTGGTATAGGTCCGTTTTGCTATTTGAAACTTGTCTACAAAATTTGGTGCAAGTCGGAGTTGCTTTGATAGGATTCGGACGCTTGGTTATGATTCTAGAAGCTATTGAGTTTTCCTTTGAATTTCATTCGTTTTGATGTGTGATTTGTAGTTTTAGATGTTATGTTGATTTATTGATCGCACGAGCGAGTGTGTATGATTTTATTACAATTGTGTGCATATTTGGTTTGGAGCTTGAGGGGCTCGGGTAAGTTTCAAACATGTTTCAGATGAGTTTAGGTAGTGTGGGTACTGCTAGTGTGCTTCAGTTCTAGTGTTGGGCTGCAGGTCTCGCAGTTGCGAAGACCTATTCGCAAATACGAACTCCACTTTTGTGAGCTCCTAATTGTGATGGGGGACTGGGCAGGGTGGTCTTTGCATTTGCGAAGAAATATTCGCCATTGCGGACATCCCACGATTCACATTTGTGATGGCTTGGTTGCATTTGTGACTGAGTCTTAGGCTTAGACATGTTCACAAATGCGAACCTTTGGTCGCATTTGTTGTTGGATGGGAGATCGCATTTGCGATGTTTTTGTCGCAATTGCGACTAAAGAAGGCTGGGGACGCAATTGGCATTTGTGACCTGTTTCTCGCATTTGTGATGCTCGTAATTGAGAAAAAGAGTTCGCAATTGCGACATCCGCTGCTGGGTAAAAGAGGAGAAAATCAGGACTTAGCTCATTTTACACTATTTCTCCACTCTAAACACTCTAGAGGCAATTTTTCAAGAGATCTTTCTTCCCAAATTTATTGGTAAGCAACTTTAATCCATTTCCTTTCAATTACTCATTACTTTTCAACATTAAATCTAAGATTTTCATGGTAGAAATTAGGGATTTGGGTAAAATTGGAATTTTTTTAAAATTGAGAGGCTTATTCAAAGGGCAAGGTCGTGATTGGTTGATTGACTTGGTTGCATAGTAAGACAAGTATCGTGGTTAACTTTGACTTGAGGGATTAGGACTTGCCTGTCTATTTTATACGTGAATTATGTGAGGGGATGTCGTATATGTAAGGTGACGAGTATGTATGTCTTGTCATGGGGTTAAAGCATAAGGGTGGAGATTGTTCTATTGCATTTTGTTGTTTCAATGATTATGCTTTCCATGTCTTTGTTAGGTTTCTACTTCTTTAATTGTTCGCCTTCTTACTTATTGATTATTTTGAAGTTGTTGGGAATTGAAAGTTGAGTTGGAGTATCCTTACGCTATTATTGAAGTGGAATTACTTCCCACCTTGATTTGCTATTTTGGATTAGTGTTGTTGCTTGGTGAGGAAGAGTGAAAAGTACGAAGGGTGATGCCGTGCATTTAAATACTTATTATCATTTATCATATCATGTGAGGAAGAGAATAAAAACATGAAGGGTGATATCGTGCCATTTCATTATCATACCATTATCATGTGGTGAGGATGAGAGTAAAAACACGACGGATGATGCTGTGCCATTATTGATTTCATTGCTTTACTTGATTTCTGAATTGATGATTTAATTGGTTGCACTGTTATTGTTATCGGAAAAAGGCTGTTTGGTAATTTTTGTACTTGTCGTTCTTATCGTACTCCCCTTTCTACATGTCCCCTCCTAGTCAATATTTTAATTGTCCTACTTATTATTATTTTTTGCTTTATGTATATACATGTACATGATTTACGTAGGTGTCTTGTTATAGCTTCGTCACTACCTCGTCGGGGTTAGGCTCGACACTTACAAAGTACATTGGGTATGTTGTACTCATGCTACACTTCTGCATTTCGTGTGCAAATACTTGTGTTGGTCCCAGCGGTATCTAGTGGTGCTTCTGCTCGGATCATATCTACTGCGGAGACTTGAGGTAGAGTTGTTGGCGTTCGCAGTCCCTAAAGTCCCCATCCATTTCTATCTTTAATGTTTATCTCATTTCGAACAGTTGTATTTCGTTCAAACCATATTTGTAGGCTTCTAGTTGCTCATGTACTGGTGACACCAGATTTCTGGCATTAGAATAGACCGTGGTGTGTTATGGGATTGTTTCATGTGTTATAGCTTTACTTATCGTCAATAATTATTATTGTTCTGTTTTAAATTGTTAAAATTTAAAATTAATTATCTAATATTGGCTTGTCTAGCAAGTAGACGTTGGGCACCATCACGGAAGTTGAAAATTGGGGTCGTGATATTCTTTCAATCGGTTAAATATTGATTGTTCATTTAAAAGTTTGATTCCATTTTAAAGTCTATTAGGTCGTACATTCATAAAATAATCAGTGCTTATAATTTTTCTCGATAGAAAAAATCATTATGTGGCCTAATTGGATAAACTATGAATTTAGATTCAATGGTATCGATGAGAATATCTCATATATAATAAGTGTGAGATCAATTTTCAATATCCTCCCTTTCTTCTTTCATGATACTCTAGTGTAATAAACTTTTTTTAAGAAAACAATGCAATAAATTTATTTTGTATATTTTCAATTACTCTGCCTTCAGCTTTTTCACGATCCTCCTGCCTTATGTTATTAACTTGTATACCTAACTCGCGCTTCGCACGAGTGTGAAGAAAAAATTAAAGTTCAATTAAATATTGATGTCATAACTTCTGTAAAAGAAAATAAATCTTTCCAATCAATAGTTTAATTATTTTACCATCTTTCATAATTTTCTTTTTAACGGAAAAATATTTCAGGTTAATATGAAATAACTCTTTAAATCAATATTACATATCTTGAATATGATAAATAGGAGAAAAAAATTATGAAAAAGAGGAAAAATTGGTAATGAAAAATCTTGGAAATGGAAATCTGAGATGTCGCAGCTTTTTCTTTAGTTTTCTCTTCCTCTCAAACCTTCTTTGTATTTTGTTTCTTAATATGAATTATTGACTACTATGTTTCGTGACATTAACATTATTGTCTTCCTCTCAAATAACAATTTAAAGAAAATTCAAAAGAAAAAATAGAAATAAAAAGAAATAAGGAAGTATAGGAAGTTGATTTTTGGGTGTTTATGGGTGTGCAATTAAAGCCTTAAATTTTTGAAACGGTGCCTTTGTGTTTCCATATATGGAGGTGCAATTAAAAACTTTTAAAAAAAATATTAACAGGAGAAAATCCCAAAAATTTTGAGAAATTAGATAAATGCATTTCCTAATTTATAAGAGGTGCCACATCCCCTTGCCAAGTCCCACTTTTATATAAATATAAAGACTAGTCTTACTGTACGGGCGTTGCGCATGTAACCTATATAAATGAGTATAAAATTTTTTAAAAATCATATAAAGATTACGTTTCAATTAAAATAAATGTGTAAATTTATATAAAAAGATATTATTGATTTTGTATAGGTAATTCAATAAGGGATATCAATTTATGCCTTCATTCTCTGTGTTTTCTTTTACCTCGTTTAACTACTACATTTTGATTAAGTGCACATTCCAGCCATGTACGACTATACTATTTTTGCTGACATTTTTGCGTTATTTCCTTCTGCTTTCTGTTGTAACATTTGTATGTATTCCATCCTAGGTTGACATACTAGCGTGTTGCATTAAGATTTCAGCCCAGTTTGTATCAAATATGCCCGAAATATCTCGCCAAAAAAGGTGTAGCTAGTGTATTGCCCAGACCTGCACAGACCTACTACTTTTATATTCCATTTCGTGAGACCCCCAACTGAGTCTTGTTGGAACCTTTGTATGATATTGTTTCTCGGATATAGAGTTAATAAAGAGGTTCTAATCCATAATGCACTCATCGATCTCATTTTGAGCACCAAAATCCCACATCATAACTGATTATCGTGCACCTGGGCATTAGGTATTGCTCTTGAGTGTTTCTTCTGGTGTGAAAGGTAAGCTGCCTTTTATTCATGTCCATCATATGACAGTTGCAACTTACATTTTGGGGCAGTGACTGATATGTGCAACTGGCAAAGAATTCCAGTTTAATCCATTTAAGATCACCTTGCCCATCCTCCTCCTTAGCCTTCCTGCTTATGCTTACTATTGATCTTTCTAAAAGGGAATGAGCACTAGGTTCTAATACCACCCTTTGAAGTCGTATCAATAAGTAAGGCATGCTCACAGTAATGTTTCCTGCAAAAAAAAACTTTGTTAGGGTAAAAAAGCATCACCATGCTCATCTCCATAGGATTTGAACATGGCAAGTGAGTGTGTGATCTCCAGCAAAACCAAATGCACCCTCTGTAGTTTCTTTGATGAGGGCTTCGTGTACATTGCAGTGCAGTCTGCATATATTTTTGCCTGGATCCCTGTATGTAATGTTGAGGTAATGGAATGCATTAGATTGATCCACAACACATCCCATGATCCCATATTTACAGGCCCATACTACATACTTCTGGACAACATGTTCTTGCATTTCCAGTTTGGGGCAACCCTGTTGTGCAACTCATAATGAAAGCTATTGGAATTCACTATAGGGTCTGGGACATCAATGTGTATTGTATAGTGGTTTGACCTTCGATGCATGAAGGCATTGCTCAATATGATGCACCTTAACCTCCTCTTTAGGTCCTCCACTTCCATGCTCATGCTTATCATAATTACTCCTTCAAGGGAATGAGCACTAGGTGCTGATACCACTCATTGAAGTTGTAATATATGGTAACGCATGGAGATAGTAGCTTCTCCTGCAAAAAATAAAACAAGATTAGTGAAAAGGTTGATCATCATATTCTCCTCTCAAGGGATTTGAACATGGTGATCCAGTGTACTCTCCAACTCCCACCACTTCTTTCCTCCTTACTCCTTAATTCTTGGCAACCTTTACCCTCAATTAGGGACATTGCAATTTATCCTCGTTCACTATCCCCTCCCTTGAATATCCAGTTTTCATAATTCTTCACATTCTATATCACCAAAATCTAGAGCATAATTGGCAAGATGGTCAGCCAGTTTGTCCCCTTCTCTATAGATGTGTGACACCTTATTGATGCACCCTTCCAACAGCTGCATAATCTCCTCCACCTGATCAGCAACACACCATGGTAGCTTCCAGGATCCATCAATAATGTTCTTTAGTAGCCTCGAGTCTGTTTGGATCCATTCTCGAGAGTACTGTTGTGACATGCAGAACATCAATGCTTCTACAATTGCCTCTGCCTCTGTTTCTGTATTTGTAGCCTCATTTATTTGTTTTCCTACTACATAACATACATCTTCAGTTTCATTCCTTACACTATATCCAATTGCACTCCTTTCTGGATTCCCTCTGGATGCACCATCTGCATTAACTTTAATCCAGCCGAACGACACTTCGTTAAGGGGTCTCGTATTTTTAATATAGCATAGATATAGATATGAGAGACCACTCTTTGTTGACTCTGCACATATGTAAGAGAAATGCATGTCAGATAATGTAACGACCCGATCTGTCGATTTGAGTATTTGCACTTTGCTTGCTAGTTTTTGGGCATGACTAGCCCCGTATGATAAATTATGACTTATGTAAATCGTCGGTTTTGGTTTTCAGGTTAATCAAAATAGATATGGACGAATGATTCTCAGCTTGAAGCTTTAAATTTGAAAGATTTGATAAAGTTTTAACTTTTTAGTATTCGATCTCGGATTTGGATTTTTATGATTTGGTTAGCTCCGTTAGGTAATTTTGGTCTTGGGAAATGTGATTTGGAGGTCTGTGGTAGAATTAGGCTTGAATTAGCGAAATTGGAAATTTGGCGTTTCTTGGTCGACAGTGAAAATTTTGATGTCGAGGTCGGAATGTAATTCTAGAAATTTGAATAGGTCTGTAGTGTCAATTGTGATGTGTGTGCAAAATTTCAGGTCAATCGGATAAGGTTTGATAGGTTTTGGTATCATTTGCAGATTCGGAAGCTTGGAAATCCTTAGGCTTGAATCCGAGGGTGATTGGGTGTTTTGATGTTGTTTTGAGTGTCCCAAAGGATGGAATAAGTTGTAATGGTGATATGTGACTTGTTTGCATGTTTGGTTGAGGTCCCGAGCGCCTCGGGATGGATTTGGGTGGTTGACGGAAAGTTTGGCTTTGAGTTGATGTTGCTGATTTTGCTGCTTCTATCATTACCGCACCTGTGGATTGGGGACCGTAGGTGCGAGGTCGCATGTGAGAGCTCAGAGCCGCAGATGCAGACACTGTGGAGTTTGGTCCATTTTGCAAAAGTAGAAGATGAGTCGCAGGCGCGCACTGCAGGTGCAATGGTTTGATCACAGATGTGGAAAGTGGTTCATTAAGTGGGTTCCACACCTGCGATGGAAATTTCGCATGTGCGGTGATGCAGAAGCGGGTATTGGACTGCAGGTGTTGTTTTTGCTGGACAGAAAACCCCAGCTCGAGGTTTATTCTTCATTTTTCGATTTTGGGCTTAAGGAACTCAGGAGATAGGCGATTTTTCAAGGGATTTGAAAGAGCAACGTTGGGGTAAGTGATTCTAACCTATAATGGTTTAAATTTCATGAATCTATGATCTTATTCATCATCTAATTGAGAAGTTGGACTAGAAATTTGGAAATTTAGGGCTTGAAATGGGAGAGTGAATTTTGAGAATTTGAGTAACCAAATTAGGTCGGATTTTGGTAAATTTTGTATATATGGACTCGTGAGAGAATTAGGATTCTGATTTTATGATTTTTGTTGGATTCTGAGACTTGGACCTAGGGGTCGAGCTTGGCCAATTTCGAGAATTTTGATTTTATTTGATAATTTTCGCGTGGACTTTGTTCCTTTAGCATGTATTGATGATGTGATTCTGATTTTGGTTAGATTCGGGGCAATTTAAGGTCGAGTCAAGCGGTAAGGGCATCACGGAGTAGATTTTCGTCCCGTTTGAGGCAAGTAACGACTGTAAATCTAGATCTAAGGGTATGAAACCCCGAAATTTCGTACTATTTTGATAAATAAGGCGACACACATGCTAGGTGACGGGGCGTGTGGGCGTGCACCCGCAGGGATTGTGACTTGGTCTGTCCCGTGACAACTGTAAATTTGCATATTTTGATAAGCTCTATATGAAATCTATGTGTTTTAGAAATAACTCTATTAACTTGGGCTGAATGCCATGTTTGTGGCCTTATGTCGTACTGTGTGGACCGTCAGTGGTATTTTACTATTATCCTCACATTTTTTTTATAGAAAGCATATCCTCAGTCATGATTTATACCTACTTATTGTTTAATCTTGTTCATCACTCTATTTTAATATATGAAAGTTGTTTTGGGCTGAGTTCCCTAAGTTTGTATTGAAATGCCTGAGTGGCTTGTGAGGTTGATGATTGAGTGAGGCTGAGGGCCATATTGTGAGGATAGTTAGGGATCGGGCTGCACCCCGCAATGTTTTATATATGTATATATATATATATATATATATATATATATATATATATATATATATATATATATGGATCGGGCTGCATGCCGCAACGATATAGCGCTTGGGCTGAAGGAGCCTATCCGGAGTCTGCACACCCCCAGTGAGCGCAGTCGACTATATATTTATGGATCGGGCTGCACGCCGCAGTGGTTATTATAAGGTACCTATTAAGCGTGAGTTCTGAGTGTGAATGCTGATTGATGAGAGTTGAGTCACGAGTGATTGAGAGGTTTGCCTGAGGGGCTATATATATACACGCATATATATGAGTGATACTTTGCCCGAGGGGCTTGTTTTTATGAAATTACTGTCTTCACCCATCTTTTATACTGAGCCTCTATTGAAAATATTGAACAAATATTTTAAACAACTTTCATTAAAACTGGAGTTTTTTACAAGATGTTCAGAATTTAATTGCTGATTTGATCTCGTTATTTCCACTGAGGTTTTTATGTTATGAAATGTATATAATTTTAAATGCTCGTCACTACACTCAGCCTTTATTTATAATTGTTGCTTACTGATTTGGCGTACTCACATTACTCCCTACACCTTGTGCGCAGATGCAGGGATTGCTGGACGTGCTAGTGAGTGTTGTTTTCATCCGTCGTGGATCTGCTGGAGTTAGTAAAGTAGCTGCACGGCGATCACAACCCTACTTTTCTCCCTTCTATCTTGTCATGACCCCAGTTTGCCCTCCGTGAACTATCATGACAGCACCTAGTCTCTATGACTAGGTAAGCCTAACAATTTGCAAAAAAGGAAACAACAGATAAAAACTAATAGAAACTACAGATAAACATAATGAAAACGTTTAAGATGCCGCTCGGCATATAAAAATACACACTCTCAACTGAAAAGATATCACAAAACTCGGAATCTCATGAAATCACAAGCTAAGGATACTACGTAATGCTCTAACACTAGAATGTCTAAATCAAAGTAAATACAGAAGGGTTGTAACTAGAAGAAAGAATGGAGAGGGACTCATCGGTCTGCAGACGCGGTAGATATACCTCGAAGTCTCTAAAAAATCGCCTCGCCTCAAAGATGGTAGGGCTGAGTCGAAGAACCTGGATCTGCACATGAAAAACATGCACAGAAAGGGCATGAGTACATCACAGCGGTACTCAGTAAGTGACACGCCTAACCTCGGTCGGGTAGTGACGAGGAAAGTCAGGGCCTTACTGATTATAGATGAAAAAACAGGGTAAAACAGTATAGAATACGATAATATAATTAAGTTCTAACAGTATGAAGAACACAGGATAATATGAATAACAACAACTACAACAGAGAGAGAAAAACACAGAGAGAATATAATTCCACACATAAATAGCAACTGGGGGATCTCCCAGGATACCGCGCGGTAGTCCCCAAATGTAAATATCCAGTGGATCTCCCGGGTGTCGTCCCGTAGTCCAACTCAAAGTGCACGGGGATCTACCAGAATACTGATCCATAGTCCCAAATGTAAATACCCAATACTGGAGAAATCTACCGGGTGCAGTCCTATAGTTTTAATATAAATATGCAGGGGGATCTACCGAAATACAAATTCGTAGTCCCAAAGTAAACATGTAGGGGATCTCCCGGGATACCGTCCCATAGTCCTAAAGTAAACACACAGCAGCAACACGAATAATATTTAATTCAATCCAAATTCCATACCAAGGTAAAACATGTATTTCTGACCTAGCATGTTTCACAAAATTCAATTAAAGCAGTTTGAGCAAGTAAGGAAATTAAGTCAATTAGACATGCTTCCCTAAGCTAACATTAGGCTTAAATTGCAAGTAGCATAAACAGGGAAGGAAACACAGTTATAGTTACTTAATGAAAAGTAGATTTTCAACACTTAGCACAAGTATGCACTCATCACCTCACGTACAAGGCATTTCATATATCAACGATACCAAATCCTAAGGGGAGCTTTCCTTCACAAAAGGTTAGGCAAGCCATTTACCTCGAACCAGCTCAAACAACTCGAAACCACATTTTTGACACGAGTATCCGACTCCAAATGGCCCAAATCTATATAAAGTAATTGCATAATGTAAATATAACTTCAAGTAACTAGTTCAACTAATTAATTCGAAGCTAATATGCGAAATTAGGAAAAATCGCCCAAAAAGCCCCCCGGGCCCACGTCTCGGAATCGGGTAGAATTTACAAATTTGGAATCCTCACACTCACACGAGATCATATATACATAAATTACTCCAATCCGACATCAAATCCTTGATCAAAACTCCAAAATTAGGCCTAAGAACTTTTCCAATTTTCCTCCAAATTTTCACCCCAAATTCGAATTTAAGCATAGATTCGTGAAAATTAATCAAAACCAAGAATACTTACCCAAAATACCCCAGTGATAATCTCCCCCAAAATTGCCAATCCCGAGCTCCCAAATCAATTTCTAAGGTTTTGAGACTAAACCCTCGTTTATGCTCCTTTTCTGACCAGTAGAACCGCATCTGCGGCTCTGGGACCGCACCTGCGGTCCCGCTTATGCGGAGACCATGTCGCACCTGCGACTTTTTATAAAACCACTATTCCACACCTGCGACTCCCTTACCGCACCAGCGGTCTGACAGGTGTGTTCGATTTCTCGCACATGCAGCTTTTGGAGCCTGGGCAAAATTTCGCTTCTTCGAACACCAAGCCGCATTTGCAGCGCCGCACCTGCGATCCCACACATGCAGGTGCAGTTATGACAGGTTTAGCCAACTTCAGATTTCTCCTAAATCTAATTCAACTTCCGTTAAGCACCTAAAACTCACCCGATACCCCTGAGACCTCAACCAAACATGCCAACCAGTCCTAAACATCATACGAACTTATTCCCACCCTCAAATCACATCAAACAACTCTAAAACCACAAATCACTCTCCAATCCATGCCTAAGGATTCCCAAAACTTCCAAATTACGCTTTCAATCAAAAAGTCTATCAAACCACATCCGAATGACTTGAAATTTTGCACACACGTACATTCAACACTACGGAGCTACTCCAACCCTCAATATTCCATTCCAACCCCTAGATCAAAATCTCACTATCGAACCGAAAACTTTGAGAATTCAACTTTCGGCATTTCAAGCCATAATAAACTATGGACCTCCAAAACACAATTCGAACACACCCCTAAGCCCGAAATCACCCAACGAAGCTAACAGAACCAACGAAATTCTATTCCGAGGCTATCTTCACATTGCTCCGACTACAGTCTAAATTCTAAAGCTTAAACTCTCATTTAGGGTAGTGTCCCGAAACACTCCGAAATCTAAAACGAACCTTTCCATCAACTTAGAATTGCAGAAACAAACACGAGAAATGCAGTTAATAGGGGATCAAGGCGTTAATTTTTAAAACGACTGGTCGGGTCGTTACATTCTCCCCCTCTTAAAATATTCATTTGTCCTTGAACGAGCATAGAGGCACACCTGAAGTAGTGAGAAGATGGGGTTAACGGCTGCGTATATCCTACTCGGTCTCCCATGTCGCCTCCTTGACTGGTCGACCCCGCCACTGGACCTTCACCGATGCAATGTTCTTTTACCTCAGCTTCCTAACCTACTTGTCCAATATTGTCAATGTCTCCTTAACATAAGATAGATCTTTATCCAACTGGACTGAACTGAAATCCAATACGTGTGACGGATCACCGTGATACTTCCGGAGCATCAAAACATGAAATACCGGATGAACTCCTGCCAAGCTGGGAGGTAAGGCAAGCTTATAAGCAACCTCCCCAACACGTCTCAATATCTCAAAAGGACCAATAACCCTTAGACTCAACTTCCATATCTTCCCAAACCTCATAACGCCCTTCATAGGCGAAACCCGAAGCAAGACCCGCACTCCAACCATATAGGAAACGTCACGAACCTTCCGGTCGGCATAACTCTTCTGTCTGGACTGGGCTGTACAGAGTCTATCCTGAATCACCTTACCCTTCTCAAAGGCGTACTGAACCAAGTCTATGCCCAATAATCTAGCCTCACCCGGCTCAAACCAACCCACCGGGGATCTACACCGCATACCATACAAAGCCTTATACGGTGCCATCTGAATGCTGGACTAACAACTGTTATTGTAGGCAAACTCCGCCAGTGGCAAGAACTGATCCCAAGACCCTCCAAACTTTATCACACACGCATGAAGCATATCCTCAAGAATCTGAATAGTGCGCTCGGACTGTCTATCCATCTGGGGTGAAATGCTATGCTCAACTCCACCCGAGTACCTAACTCATGCTCTATGGCCCTCCAGAACCGTGAGGTGAACTAAGTACCTCTATCTGAAATGATGGAAACTGAATTACCATGCAGACGGACAATCTCTCGGATATAAATCTCCGCCAACCGCTTCGAAGAATAAGTAGTACACATAGGAATGAAGTGCGCGGACTTGGTCATCCGATCCACAATCACCCAAATGGCATTGAACTTTTTCAAATTCTGTGGGAGTCCAACTACGAAGTTCATGGTGATCCGCTCCCACTTCCACTCCGGAATCTCTATCTGCTGAAGCAAACCACCCGGTCATTGAGGCACCGAGCTACAAACCCAACTATATCTTTCTTCATCCGCCTCCACCAATAGTGCTATCTCAAATCCTGGTACATCTTCGTGGCACCTGGATGGATGGAATACCGTGAACTATGGGTCTCCTCTAGAATCAACTTCCGAAGCCCATTAATATTGGGTACACATACTCGACCCTGCATCCTCAATATCCCATCATCACTGATAGTCACATCTCTAGCATTACCGTGCAGAACCTTGTCCTTGAGGACAAGCAAATGAGAGTCATCATACTGATGCTCCCTGATACAATCAAATAAGGAAGACCAAGAAACCACGCAAGCTAGAACCCGACTTGGCTCCAAAAGGTCCAATCTCACGAACTGGCTGGCTAAGGCCTGAACATCCATCGCCATGGGCCTCTCTACTGCTGGTAAATAAGCCAAACTCCCCAAACTCTCTGCCCGGCGACTCAAAGCATCGGCCACTATATTGGCCTTGCCCGGGTGATACAAAATAGTGATATCATAGTCCTTTAGCAACTCTAACCACCTCCTCTGGCGCAAATTAAGATCCTTTTACTTGAACAGGTGTTGCAAGCTCCGGTGATCAGTATAAATCTCACAAGGAACACCGTACAAATAATGATGCCAAATATTCAAGGTGTGAACAATAGCAGCTAACTCGAGATCATGGACATGATAATTCTTATCATGTACCTTCAACTGTTTGGACGTGTAGGCAATCACCCTACCGTCCTGCATCAATACTGCTCCAAGGCCAATCCTTGAGGCATCATAATAGACAGTATAAGACCCCGAAATGGTAGGCAATATCAAAATTGGGGTTGTAGTCAAAGTTGTCTTAAGCTTCTGGAAGCTTGCTTAACACTCTTCCGTCCACTGGAATGGAGCACCCTTCTAGGTCAGCCTGGTCATAGGTGTTGCAATAGATGAAAACCCCTCAACAAATTGACGGTAATAACCCGTCAAGCCAAGAACACTTCAGATCTTTACAGCTGAGGATGGTCTAGGCCAACTCTGCACTGCTTCCACTTTCTTCGAATCCACCCGTATACCCTCACTCGATACCACGTGACCCAAAAGAGCGATGAAATCCAACCAAAACTCTCATTTCGAGAACTTTGCATATAACTTCTTTTTCGTCAAAGTCTGAAGCACTGTCTTCAGGTGCTGCTAATGATCTTCCCGACTCCAGGAATACACCAGAATATCATCAATAAAGATAATGATGAACGAGTCAAGATATGGACAGAACGCACTGTGCATCAAATGCATAAAGGTTGTTGGGGCATTAGTCAGCCCAAATGACATAACAAGGAACTCGTAATGACCATATCGAGTCCTAAAAGCAGTCTTCGGGATATTTGGCTCCCGAATCTTCAACTGATGGTAACCTGAACGCAAGTCAATCTTAGAAAACACTGGTTCACCCTGAATCTGGTCAAACAAATCATCAATACAAGGCAAAGGATAATAGTTCTTCATTGTAACCTTGTTCAACTAGCGATGATCAATGCACATACGCATAGAACCATCCTTTTTCTTCACGAACAAGACAGGAGCACCCCAAGGTGATACACTGGGCCGAATGAAACCCTTATCAAGCAATTCTTGTTACTGATCTTTCAACTCCTTCAACTTAGGAGGGGCCATACGATACGGAGGAATAGAAATGGGCTGAGTGCCCAGCAACAGATCAATGCCAAAATCAATATCTTTGTCGGGTGGCATACTCGAAAGATCGGCTGGAAACACATCAGGAAAGTCACGTACTATTGGAACTGAATCAACTGTAGGGGTATCAATACTAACATCCCTCACATAGGCCAGATATGTGTCACACCCCTTCTCAACCATTCGCTGAGCTTTAAGGAAAGAAATAACTCTACTGGGAGTATAATCTAAAGTACCCCTTCACTCTACTCGCGGTACACCTGGCATAGCCAGTGTCACAGTTTTGGCGTGACAACCAAGAATAGCATAATGGGGCGACAACTAGCCCATGCCCAAGATAACATCGAAATCTACCATGCTGAGCAATAACAAATCGGCTCTGGTCTCAAAACCACTAAGATCAACCAACCACGACCGATAAATGTGGTACACAACAAGAGAATCTCCCACAGGAATAGAAACATAAAAAAGGGAACTCAAAGAATCTTGAGATACGCCCAAATGAGGGGCAAAATAAGAAGACATATACGAATAAGTGGAGCCTAGATCAAATAAAACCGATGCACCTGTATGACAAACCAGGACAATACCTGTGATGACAGAATCAGAGGCAACAACCTTGGTACGGGCAGGAAGGGCATAATATTTGTCCTGGCCTCCCCCTCTAGGGTGACCTCCACCTCTAGCTAGCTGAGCAGGTGGGGTAGCAACTGGTGCTGTGGTCATAGCTTGGGAACTCTGCGGGGCACGCTGTGGCTGAGAAGTCTATGGAGGTGCACCCTTCCTAAGTCTGGGGCAATCCCTCACCATATGGCGTGTGTCACCACACTCAAAACAAGCTCTAGGAGGACGTGGCGGCTATGGCTAGCTCGAGCCAGGTCTACTAGACTGACCACTAAAAGCACCCCGCGCAGGAGGTGCACTAGATACTGAAGGTACATAATAAGGCTCTTGAGGCCTAGGAGGAGCTGGAATACCACTGGCTGCTAGAAGAGCTGAATGAACGGGGCGACTCATATAACCTCTACTATGACAAACTACAGTTGGAGCACGGGCACCAGAATAATGGCCCGACTATCGAGACCTCTTGTCCTTCCTCTCCTCTCGATCCCGAGCATGCATACCCTCCACTCTCCTAGCAATGCTCACCACCTGCTGATAAGAAATATCCATCTCCAACTCATGAGTCATGCTAGACCTGATGTTGGGAATGGGTCACTCAATAAACCGGCAAACTCTCTTACGAATAGTAGAAACCAAAGCTGGTGCATATCTAGCCAAGCTAGTAAAACAAACAGCATACTTCGAGATAGTCATAGTACCCTAGCGCAAATGCTCAAACACTACCCGCCATGCATCCATGAGGCTTTGAGGAACATACTCTCTCAGGAAGATATCTGAAAACTGAGTCCAAGTCAGGGAAGCTGCCTCATCCGGACTGTCTAACTCATAAGTACGCTACCACTCATAGGCGGCTCCTCGAAGCTGGAAGGTAGTGAAGGAAACCCCACTCGATCCTGATATACCCATGGTACGGAGGATACGGTAGCACTCCTCTAGAAATCCAAGGGCGTCATATCATGCTAGACCACTGAATACAGGAGGCTTGTACTTCTTGAACCTCTCAAGCCTTCGATGTTTATCCTCGGAAGCCGCTGCCCTGTCCTCTGGCTGAGTTGGGGCGGTAGGCTATACAAGAGTAATCTCTAAGACCTGATCAACATGCACTTACTGCTCGGGAGTGCGGGCGGCAGGAGTTTGTGCTCCTCCCCCGGCCTGGGATGTGGCTGCAGCAAGGGGAAGCAACCCTGCCTGAGCCAGACTAGCATACATGCTCATGAATTGTGCAAGAGTCTCCTGGAAAGTTGGAGTAGTAGTAGCAGTAGGCGTATCAGGCGCCTGGGCTCCGGCGGGAACTGCTGGTGGCTTCTCGGTGGTAGCTCGCACGGGTGCTCTGGCTGCACCGCAATCCCGTCCTCGTCCTCTACCCCGACCGCGACCTCTGACGGCTCCAGTAGGGGTACGGGTGCCTGATCATCTCTGGTAGTACGTGTCCTCACCATCTGTGAGAGAATAGAAGATAGAAGTTTAGAATTGTGATATCGAAATCTCGCACAACAAGGAAATCAAATGAAGTAGAATTTTCCTAACAGTTACATAGTCTCTCGTAGATAAGTATAGACGTCTCCGTACTGATCCGCGAGACTCTAATAAATCGGCTTGTGATTTATGACTCCTATGAACTTAGAGCTCTGATACCAACTTGTCACGCCCCAGTTCACCCTCCGTGAACTATCATGATGGCACCTAGTCTCTACAACTAGGTAAGCCTAACAATTTGCAGAAAAAGGAAACAACAGATAAAAACAAATATAAACTACGGATAAATATAATGAAAACATTTAAGATGTCGCTTGGCATATAGAAATACACACTTTCAACTGAAAAGATATCCCAAAAACCGGAATCTCATGAAATCACAAGCTAAGAATACTACATAGTGCTCTAACTCCAGAATGTGTAAATCAAAGTAAATAGAGAAGGGTTGTAACTAGAAGAGAGAATGGAGAGGGACTCCTCAATTTGCGGACGTAGCAGATATACCTCGAAATCTCTAAAAAATCACCTCGCCTCAAAGATGGTAGGGCTGAGTCGAAGAACCTGGATCTGCACATGAAAAACATGCACAGAAAGGGCATGAGTACACCACAACAGTACTCAGTAAGTGCTAAGCCTAACCTTGGTCGGGTAGTGACGAGGAAAGTTAGGGCCTTATTGATTATAGTTGAAAAAAATAGGGTAAAATAGTATTGAATACGAAAATATAATTAAGTTCTAAAAGTATGATGAACACGGGATAATAAGAATAACAACAACAACAATAGAGAGAGAAAAACACAGAGAGAATATAACTTCACACAGAAATAGCAACCGGGGGATCTCTCAGGATACCGTCTTATAGTCCCCAAATGTAAATATCTAGTAAGGTGTAGGGGGATGTACCAGAAGATTGATACGTAGTCCCAAATGAATACCCAGTACTGGGGGAATCTACCGGGTGTAGTCCCGTGGTTTTAATATAAATGTGCAGGGGATGTACCAGAATAAAAATTCGTAGTCCCAAAGTAAGCATGCAGGGGGATCTCCCGGGATACCATCCCGTAGTCCCAAAGTAAATACACAGCAGCAACATGAAGAATATTCAATTTAATCCAAATTTCATACCAAGGCAAAACAGGTATTTCTGACCTAGCATGCTGCATAGAATTCAATTAAAGCAGTTTGAGCAAGTAAGGCAATTAAGTCAATTATACATGCTTCCCTAAGCTAACAGTAGGCTTAAATTGCAAGTTATATAAATAGAGAAGGAAACACAGTTATAATTGCTTAATGAAAATAGGATTTTCAACAATTAGCATAAGTACGCATTCGTCACCTCACATACAAGGTATTTCATATATCAATGATACCAAATCCTAAGGGGAGTTTTCCCCCACACAAGGTTAAGCAAGCCACTTACCTCGAACCATCTCAATCAACTCGAAACCACGTTCTTGCCGCAATATCCGACTCCAAATGGCCCATATCTATTTAACGTAATTGCATAATGTAAATATAACTTCAAATAACTAGTTCAACTAATTAATTCGAAGCTAATACGCGAAATTAGGAAAAATCGCCCAAAAAGCCCCCCGGGCCCACGTCTTGGAATCGGGTAGAATTTACAAATTCAGAATCCTCACACTCTCACAAGTTCATATATACAGAAATTACTCCAATCCGACATCAAAACCTTGATCAAAACTCCAAAATTAGGCCTAAGAACTTTTCCAAATTTTCTCCAAATTTTCACCCCAACTTCGAACTTAAGCATAGATTCGTGGAAATTAATCAAAATCGAGTAAGAATTACTTAGCCAAAACACTCCGGTGATAATCTCTCCCAAAATCGCCAATCCCGAGCTCCCAAATCAATTTCTAAGGTTTTGAGACTAAACCCTCGTTGCTGCCCCATTTCTGACCAGTGGAACCGCATCTGCGGCTCTGGGATCGCACCTGCAGTCCCGCTTCTGCTGAGACCATGTCGCACCTACTACTTTTCATTAAACCACAATTCTGCACCTGCGTCTCCCTTACAGTACCTGTGATCTCGTAGGTGCGTTCGACTTCTTGCACATGCAGCTTCTAGAGCCTGGGCCAAATTTCGCTTCTACGGTCACCAAGCCGCATATACAGCGTCGCACCTGCAGTCCCACACACGCAGGTGTGGTTATGACAGGTTCAGCCAACTTCAGATTTCTCCTAAGTCCAATTCAACTTCCGTTAAGCACCCGAAACTCACCCCAGGCCTCGGGACCGCAACCAAACATGCCAACCAGTCCTAAAACATCATCAAACTTATTCCCACATTCGAATCACTTCAAACAACGCTAAAACCACATATCACTTTCCAACCCAAGCTTAAGGATTCTCCAAACTTCCAAATTTCGCTTTCGATCAAAAAGTCTATCAAACCTCGTCCGAATGACCTAAACATTGCACACACTTCACATTCAACACTACGGAGCTACTCCAACTCTCGGAATTACATTCCGACCCCTAGATCAAAATCTCACTATCGAACAGAAAACTTCAAGAATTCAAGTTTGGGCATTTCAAGCATAAATAAGCTACGGACCTCCAAAACATAATCTGAACACGTCCCTAAGCCCAAAATCACCCAACAAAGCTAACGAAACTAACGGAATTCCATTCTGAGGCCATCTTCATACTGCTCTGACTACGGTCCAAATTCTAAAGCTTAAACTCTCATTTAGGGACTAAGTGTTCCAAAACACTCCAAAATCCAAAACGAACCTTCCTGGCAACTTACAATAGCAGAAACAAACACAGAGAATGCAGTTAATAAGGGATCGGGGCATTAATTCTTAAAATGACCGGCCGCGTCATTACATATCTTCCTATAGATTGTTATTAGTTATTTTCCAGTCTGTATATGTCGTAGTGTTATCCGATAGTCCTTTGTAGATGTTCATGACTAGTGACACCCCGATGTCAGGCTTTTTTTCCGCATTATTGTTTTGACTCAATCCCTTTATGAAGGTTTATTGTTAAATAGCTTCGAATTTATCTTTAAAATGGAAATATTGGTTGGTTTTGTTAGTGTGTCGGCTTGCCTAGTACCATGATAGGCGCCATCATGACATGGTAGATTTGGGCCGTGACAAGTTGGTATCAGAGCCTAGGTTACATAGGTCTCTCGAGTCATGAGCAGGTTTAGTAGAGTTTCGCGGATCGGTAAGGAGACATCTGTACTTATCTTCGAGAGGCTGTGGAACCTTTTGGAAATCCCACATTCTTGAATTCTTATCTTGCGACATATATTCATCTTGAAATGTAACTCTTTGAATTCCTTCCACGCGATCTTATGCACGCATTGGCGCTCGGTATCAGTTGTGCATTGACGGCTTGTGATTCCTTGATCGAGGGGCGAGATGTGATTTCTGTGTGTTGATGTTGGTCCAGTCTGGATAACTTGAGGCCAGGCTTTGCCTGTAGCTATAGCACTGAGGTGTTGATCGTGTGACCACGTGCTTTTGGATTTATATGTTCGATAGTGTCCCTATTAGGGGAAGTAATGATTGGATGGCTACGTAATAAATATGATGTGATTGCGAGATGCATTCATATGATTTGAATGTAATGAGAAGGGCTTGCTTGAGGGTAGAAAGAACTATCTGGTGCTTAATTTCCATCACGATTTGAAGGATATTTTCATGTTGTCTAGTTGGGAAGTGAAGTAAATTTCATGTTGTGATATGAGTTCATGTCATGACCCAAACTGATGGGCCACGACGAGAACCCGGTACCTTACTCAACTAAGTACCAACATAACATATCGTTCCATGTCATACTATCATAGGTAACTGAGCTGGAAGGCTGCCATGAGATAAATAGGGTACAACATGTAATACCAACTTATACATAATACATAAGAGCCTATAAGACCAAAATAACCACTCGTATACTGAACATAGGCCGACAAGGCAATAAAATCTTTTACGTACATGACATCGGTCTACAAGCCTCTAAGAATACGTAATTTTCATAAAGGTCGGGACAGAGTCCCGCCATACCAAACAATACACGTCTAAATCATACTAACTAAAATAAGCAACTCCGAAGCAAATAGAGCGCACCAACTTCTTTCGTTGAGCTGATAGCCTACTTGGAGGGCTCTCGACCTATCTATCGGGACCTGCGGGCATGAAATGCAGCGTCCTCGGGCAAAAGTGACTTCAGTACGAATAATATACCGAGTATGTAAGGCACATAAAGAAGTACATAACAGACATGGAAGAAAAATAGAGTAAATAAATCAACCTGTAAGTCTGCAAAACTTTGTAAATCATGAAATACTTATAGTGTCATGCATATGCATATAAATGTCATACCATGCATAGGTATATGTGTATATAACATCATCAAGCCTCTGAGGGCATCCCATCATATCATCTCGGACACTATGGGCAAATCATCAACGTATACCAGCTGATCAGGCGGTGGTGCGTATATAACACTGTAACCTTTTTCCATATATATTCATATATATGCGTATATAATGCCATCTGGTCATGGGTCAATGTACATAAATGCAATGCATGAGAAGTACGTCAATAAAATCTCTTGGAGTGTCATAAGACCATTATGCCTTTGAATAATATCATGAAGTAAACTTTTTCAACTTACGTATTTTTCTGAGACCCATGAACAGACGATAGAATAATATGATACATGGAGAATCAATAACATAAGCATCTCTAGTATTTCTATGAATAGAGTCATTTATGGAAGTTGTGCATTTGCTCATTTCGTTCATGCCGTACAGATCATGCTAAAAAGAAGGAAGGGATAACATTAACATACCTAAGCCGATTCTCTTGACAATTCCTCTAACACACGTTAATTGAGACAAAACATGGAACATGTCGTATGAAAAACTCGAAGAAATCACATTGCTTATGCAAAGAAAATCTTGGCTGAAACGTTTCCTTAAGAATTTTGCAACAATGTTGCTATTTGGAAATAGAATTAACGTTGCTATGTTTTGGATTAGAAAGTTATTTGGATGGGTAACGTTTCTGTGTTTGGCTAAAGCTTTCATGCTACATGTAGAGATTTACAATATGACTTAGAAAGGATTTCTTAACCATTATGAGTGGACCCCACTTGATGGCTTAGTTGGCCACTAATTCCTTCAAATTATTGCCACATTTCATGTGACATTAAGAGTCATTAGTTTGCACATATTTGGCTGCCACGTTTTTTATAAGGCTTATCCAAAAATATTATCCACTTATTCCTTAATTACATGGTTAATTTTCTACCAAAAATCCACAATTAACCAAATATCCACATAATTGAGAAATATCTCAAATTACTTGAAATACTACTCACTTTTAACACACCTTATACACCTTACTATTATGATCATGTAGTGCCTTGTATGGTACTAGTCCATAAATATCGGGTATTAACGCTCGGCCCGTATTTTAACACAACATGCCAAACTTGGACGAAAAATTATTTTCTTTGACTTGCTTCCCTCTCATCTTCACGAATTTACTCATCACTTGTGAAATAGCATAATCCTTATAATGTTTGAATAATCTTTTGCTTGGACTGATGTCAATTACTTTACGACAAATTCAATGTACAATACTACAGGGTGCAATATCGTTATAATTTAATACTGTGAAGCATAACATCATCATAATGTAATACTGCAATGCGTAATATCATCGTAATATAATACTACAAGACGTAACATTATCGTAATATAATATTGTAGGATGTAATATCGATGTAATATTGCGGGCCGTAATATTATTCCCCCCTTTGGAACATTCATCCTCGAATGTTGACTGATGCTCTTATCATTTTTATAACTTATAGCTCTTGTGAATACCTTAATACTCTCCTTTCCATTTAGGTAGTTGTTCTGTGAATAAATTCAAAGGCCACATCATTCCCTCCTTTAGGCCTCTTTCCCACGCTATGACTTGTGATTGAATTCCTTCCAATCTCGTAACTGTTGCTACCTTCAATTCTGCAGCCTCTATGATACTGACCTTGTAAGTGTGCCTAAGCGACTCTTCTCTCCTTTTTCCTCCAACTTTTAGCCAATCTCTAGGCCTTACTTTGTAACGATACATAAAGCTTAATAGGATGCCTCTCTAGGCATCTATAGGTGTACTGAATGTCTTCGCTCGGTACTTTGTAGAACTTGCGAATATGGCAATATCTTATTTCATAGACCTGATTATGCATTCGTATGACTTTATCATTACTGAGATCTGCTACCAAACTAAAGGTTGCTTTTGTTACTTATCCCATAGGTATAAATCTAAGTCCTTTAATTCTTCCTTATTACTTGTTCATCTTAAGAACGACGGCCTAATCTCACCTCACACTTTGTGACTTGTGTCCATCTATTGTTGATTCACCTCAATATTGATCTACAATATACCACTGATAACTTGTAACCTCTTACGTAATCACTAGGACTGATGTTGCATCGTGGAACATTTGAAGTGATTTTTTGATCCACCCGGGTGATACGATACTATACTTCCATAACCGTATTTCATAGCATCCCAATGTGACTCACCTTACGTGGCTATTTTAATCCTGTCCAATTCATGAAATCCCTTTCTTTTCTTTGTCAGACCATTGCTCAATCGAAGGCCCAAATGTCTTACTTTATCTATCACAATCACACCCTCATTCTACTACCAGGGCAGCATTCCATCTCTTCTAAATTCTATTAGTCTTAGACTCCTTTGAGTTCATTCAGGCTATAGTGAGCTTTGTATAACTTAGACAAACCATTTTCTCTTCTTATTTTCATGGGCTTTATCCCGAGGACTTATCCATTTTTGTTACCTTCTCATTCACCTTTTTCTTATCCTTACTCCTGTCTTCTAGAACCATGTCGCTTCACCATACAATAGCTTGCGACCTACATATATCTATTTATATTACTTGCAACCTTTCAACTTGGTTGCATCATAGATTTCTTTTTGTCCTTCTGGAATATCATGTGAGATATCACATCATCTCTAACTCTTTTTTACACTCTTAATCAGGCTTCTCGATACCTAGACCATAGGCTGGAGGATATGCTACTAACGGTGCCGCTATTATTCCTAGATATTGAATCCCCGCACTTCTAGCCTTCTATCCGAAGTAAGGACTATTCACAACCTTCTGTATTTGAGTATCTAGTACGTTATCCACCTTTACCTTACTTATCTTAAAGTCTCACATCATATCTTTTATCTCTTTCATGACCTCCCTTCACATAAGTATAATCACATCCACAACTTGAACCTCTCTTATAATACTTGCACCTCTGGTTCATACACAATCTGGTGGTAGCTCCATACTGGTATTCTTCTAACTGGCTTTATCGTAGAGCTGTTATAGAATATGGCTACTATACTATTTCTCTTGTACCTCTGATATTATGAGTGATTTTACAATGTTCTCAATCATGATGTTTGTAACTTTCTGGGTCCAATAAGCAAACTCCTAATTTACTTAGTTAATGTAACTTTTTAGTTTCCTCTTTCTTCTAGTTAGCCTTTATGTAGGCTCAATCTATCTTCCGATATGTAGCTCATGGCATTTAGTTATTACTTTAGCGTTTTATGGAGGGTATGGAAGAGCATGATATAATCTTCCAATGATTCAATCCTTTGTCTATGACCTGGACCCAATTCCTTCTTTTAGCTTATACCGGAGTCTTCTATGGCTGATCATTAATCGAATAATTCCTTTTGTTCCATTTCAGCTTTCTTCAAATGTAAGCAATTGTTTTTCCTAGTTTTTCTTTTTGCCCCCTTTTTACGTGCATACTTAGCTTATCTGAGTTCTCACGTATGCCAAAGTTTTTTGTGCAACTCATATGGTATTGAATATTACTTTTGGGTTTTACTCCCCGCTCATTATCCATGGTAGGTGCAACTTTCTTTTGGAGTTCATACAACTTTGTAGTTAGACTGTTGTTACACAACCATTTCCTCTTTAAGTCACTATTCTTTGGTAGAAGCCTTCTTCCTTATTTACTCAGCTAGTCTTTCGTTGTAGTACTTAGGGAGAACCCTTGACTCTCATAAAGTTGTGAGCTTATTACGGACCTTTTGATGTCCTTCCTTGCCTATAATCATCCGTAGTTGCTTACCTCTGTGCCCTCGTGCTTGTAGGGTTGCTTCTGAACTGATATTTTGACTGCCTTCCCAGTGACATTTTCTTTTCTCCCCGTAACACTCATATGGTACCTTTAACTACCCCGACTCTTATTTGAATATATCTTAAGTATTATAATGACATTACTACGAGGCTAAATTCTCCATGTTAGGTTTTACTATATTTATCTTACATGATCTATTGATTTGTCTATAACTTCTTGTCTAGTCATGAACACGCTCTTCCTGAGTCAACTACTAACTACTCGTCGGCCCATTCTCATATCCATATTCCGCGTAATCTTTCTTGGGTCATTTTCTTGTCTTAACTTACCTCACGTACTGGCTCCTTATCTATCAATAACATCCCGGGCAGGAACCCTTACTCCCTTTTTTTAATTCTTTTTTTTGACATCGTGCCTACATAACGTTCTGGAATCATAGCATATATGTAGTATCTGGATAGGTGAAATCTCATCTCTTTCTCAATTTTATCGCATTCTTCCTTTATCATTCCACATCCCCCCCCCTTAGGGGAGTACTAAGACTTGGAGCTATGACGACCTACCTATAGATGTTTTTTCTGTTCATCTTTGGCGTCCTTTCACATCATCAATGACCCTTACTCGTCTTGTGGTAATCCTTCTGTACCAAGGATAAAAAACTTCCTCACTCGTGATGGTGACACTTAGTGTAACTGACACATATAGTCCCTTAAGCTTAACTTTCCCCATATTCCTTGCTTTAGGGAAGCATCTCCCTGAATGACCATTCTCTGAATTCATCATGGATCTTCTTCTGTTGTCCATTTTATTATTGCCGGAAGGAAATATGAGTTTCTCATGATGTTGACCATTATCAAATCACTCAGTTCCTAATTCATGTTTAGTTTATCTTGTTCACCAGTCCATACCGATTTTTATTACTATGGGGTCTAACTTTTCCTTCTATTAATCATGTTAGAGTCGCGAACTTATTTCTCGAAATGAGGATGTGACTGTATGGCCTATACTCTTTTGTTGTCTTAAGGGCCATCACCTTTCGTCTCTTTCTTCATCTAACTATAGGTTTTGTAACACTCTACCGTTGTCATCCATGTATTACATCTCACTCGTAATTCTTCCTTATCTCTCTTCTCATTACTCTGCTAATATTTCTGCATTTCCCTTTCTTGTGAAAACTTCAACACGACATTCTTTTGCTTTTAGCTCTCCTTGCATCATTCATCGGCTCTTTGGGTTACTCAACGTCCTCGCTCTACTAGGGATGAGAGTCACACTAAGGTAATATTTATCCCTTCCAGGCTTTCCGTGCCTATCTACTGAATTTTTTTGATCATGCTAGTATTCACATCTAATTGTAATATTGTAGAGTGCACCATGTGGGTGTCTCACAAGGAGATCTATTAGCACATTTGCAATATCGTTCGGCAACATCAACTAACGCAAACAATTCATCCACAATTTTGGGTCACTCTAGCCCTAGCCAGATCATGATATTATGTCCTTCTCTTAAACTATATTTGTTAGTTCCCATAGAGCATAACTTACATCAGTGTGGCTAATTATACATACCTCTATTACTGTTGAAGGTAACTCAAAATGCTTATATATCTCTTCCTGAATGGTAAATAAAGATAATCTTCATTAGCAAGGTACCTCGTACCCTCTTTCACCTTACTTCCTTTACTTGTTGAAACTTGTATTTATCTTTTGAATCTCTCATTGTCTTTCACCATAAAGGTGGATTGATATTCTTGCCTTAAGGTTCCTTTTCTAGAAGCTCACCGGGTTCTTCTGACTCAACTCTTTCACAACCGCATTCAATCCACTACCAACCATCTTTCTAAATGGAGGCATCGCCGTATTATGAATAAGATTGAGTTTAGGAAATTGAGTTCTTATAACTAAGCTCTACCACACAATCTAGAGTTAGAAGAAAATATGACAGTCCTAAATGTCTCGTAACCTCCTGCTTATATGTATGGTGCATAATACACTCATAAACAAGACTCTACTAGACACGTCTAGTAGAATCCCTAGGATAGAATTGCTCTGATACCACTTTTGTCACGACCCAAATCGATGGGCCGCGATGTGCACCCGGTACCTTACTCAACCAAGTACCAATATAAAGTATCGCTTCGTGTCATACTATCATAGAAAACTGAGCCGGAAGGCTGCCGCGAGATAAGTATGGTACAACATGTAATACCGACTTATACATAATACATAAGGGCCTATAAGACCAAAATAACCACTCATATACTGAACATAGGCCGACAAGGCCATACAATCTTTTACTTACATGACATCTGTCTACAAGCCTCTAAGAATACGTAATTTTCATAAAGGTCGGGACAGAGTCCCGCCATACCAAACAATACACGTCTAAATCATACTAACCAAAATAAGCAACTCTGAAGCAAATGGAGCGCACCAACATCTTTCACTGAGCTGATAGCCTACTTGGAGGGCTCTCGACCTATCTATCGGGACCTGAGGGCATGAAACGCAGCATCCCCAGGCAAAAGGGACGTCGGTACGAATAATGTACCGAGTATGTAAGGCAGATAAATAAGTACATAACAGACATGGAAGAAATATAGAGTAAATGACTTAACCTGTAAGTCTGGAAAACATTGTAAATCATGACTTATAGTGTCATGCATATGCGTATGAATGTAATGTCATTCATAGGTACATGTTTCATAACACCATCAGCCTCTGAGGGCATCCCATCATATCATCTCAGCCACTGTGGGCAAATCCTCACCGTATACCAGCTGATCAAGTGGTGATGTGTATATAACGCCGTAACATTTCACATATCCCATATATATATATATATATATATATATATATATATATATATATATATATATGCGTATATAACACCCTCTGGTCATGGGTCAATATACATGAATGCAATGCATGAGAAGTACGTCAATAAAATCTCTTGGAGTGTCATAAGACTGTTATGCCTTTGAATACTATCATGAAATAAACTTTACCATCTTACGTATTTTTGAGACCCATGAACAGATGATAGAATAATATGACACACGCGGAATCAAGAACATATGCATCTCTAGTATTTCTATGAATAGAGTCATTTATGGAAGTTGTGCATTTGCTCGTTTCGTTCATGTCATACAGATCATGCCAAAAAGAAAGAAGGGATAGCCTTAACATACCTGAGTCGATTCTCTTGACAATTCCTCTAACACACGTTAATTGCGACAAAATACAGAATACGTCATATGAAAAGCTCGAAGCAATCATGTTGCTTATGCAAAGAAAATCTTGGCCGAAACCTTTCCTTAAGAATTTTGCAACAACGTTGCTATTTGGAAATGGAATTAACGTTGCTATGTTTTGGATTAGAAAGTTATTTGGATGGGTAACGTTTCTGTGTTTGGATGAAGCTTTCATGTTACATGTAGAAATTTACAATATGACTTAGAAAGGATTTCTTAGCCATTATGAGTGGACCCCACTTGATGGCTTAGTTGGCCACTAATTCCTTTAAATTTTTGCCACATTTTATGTGACATTAAGAGTCATTAGTTTGCTCATATTTGGCTGCCACGTTTTCTTATGAGACTTATCCAAAAAAATTATCCACTTATTCCTTAATTACATGGCTAATCTTCCACCAAAAATCCACAATTAACCAAATATTCATATAATTGAGAATTATCTCAAATTACTTAAAATACTACTCACTTTTAACACACCTTATATACCTTATTATCATAGTCATGCAGTACCTTGTATGACACTAGTCCATAAATATCGGGTATTAATGCTCGGCCCGTATTTTATCCCAACATGCCAAACTTGGACGAAAATTTATTTTCTTTGACATGCTTCCCCTCTCATCTTCACGAATTTACTCATCACTTGTGAAATAGCATAATTCCTATAATCTCCGAATAATCTTTTCCTTGGACTAATGACAAATACCTTACGACAAATTCAACGTACAATACTACAGGGTGCAACATCGTCATAATTTAATACTGTGAAGTGTAATATAATCATAATGTAATATTACAAGGCATGACATCATCGTAATATAATACTGCAGGACATAACATCATCGTAATATAATATTGCAGGACATAACATCATCGTAATATAATACTGCGGGACGTAATATCGACGTAATATTGCAGGACGTAACAGTTCAGACTCAGGAAGATTAAGTGATTGCATGACGTTTATGATGGTGGAAGGGTATGAAGAGATGTTAGTTTGAGACAAAGCATGTGGGTTATCTCCTGTGGGGTGTTATGAGGTTTATGTGATTCCTATGTTATTTGTTGGGAGCCCTCTTTTACTAGTGAAATATGTGTATTGCAATTTGAGTTTGGGTCGCTTATGAGAGTGGGCATGACTGTTACGAGGGTGAATGCGAGATTGCAGATGATTTGAAATACTAGATGATTGTGTTGCACAAGCTTATGAAGGATTTAGTTTAATCTCCCTATAGTATTATGGCAGTAATAGAGTATGGGCATTACGAATTTTTGTGTGTTTTGACCTATGTCTTTGAGCCAAGTGGGGGAGTCTGCTATTGATAAGTTGATTTTGCGGCTAAGTGTCGTATTAGTTTTAGTTTGTGGTATACCGGCGAATCAATTGTGGCTTATAGAGGTTGAGATCGAGGATGACTCAAGTAAAGAAAATTTTGGATAATGGTGTGTTATGCTTTGTGGGTATATGAGAAATTGTGGGATGAATTAGTTGTCGTAAGGGTTGTAACGAGTATGGAGTAGGATATCACTCGGCTGCTTAGAAGGATGGGTTACTTCCTAAGGTGTTGTTGTACTAATGGGGCATAGGTCGTTCGGTTCATTTGATCAATTTAATTGAAACCTGAGTAGAGTAGATGACTCTCTAGGATGGTTTTAAAGGATTCAAGATTTACATGTAATAATTGGACATCTTCAGGATGTGTATTTTGCTAGAAACAGAGGTTTACATTGGAGGATGACAAGACTTGTGGAATTTCTATATCATTATGGATTTTGCATATCAATATCTAGAAGGTGAAGATAATGGCTTTAGATTCGCAGGAAGTCTCTTCAGGGTAAGTATTTTGAATGCGATACTTTTGGGGATATTTAAGAGAGTATTTAGCGACTTATGAACCTTTAGACGATGTAGTTTTATGCTTGGGTATTGTGTGGTGAGTCTGTGTTGAGGATTGCGGTATTATGCCAAGAAGAAGTATCAATTTGAAGGTAATTTAGAAGGAACTTGGATAAATAGGATAGCTTGGTAGTAGGTCGGATCGGCATGGCGAGGGATATATTTAGTTCCTTGGGTGCTTATGGGGTAATGAGTTTCTATAGGTGTTTCATGGCAATGCTCTTGGGTTTTTGGTGACCTACGTAACTTGGTTGAGTTAAAAGGATTCAGTCCTGACGGTTTGGTTTTGTGCAAACAAGATTCAGAGGGTTCTTGATGGTTTCTATCCCGATTAGGGACATATATTTTCTACTGGTGTGGATAGCATGTGATGTATAGTGATTTTCTTCTAGATGGGATCAAATAGAAAGTTCTTGACTAGTTGAGTATATAGTTTGTGGCCCGGAATGGATTATAAAATTCTTATATTTATCATAGGATGGCGTGGTATATACGGTATGTTGTGTAGGGTTGAGATTTGCATGTGTAAGGTCACAGTTCAGTTATGGAAAGAAGGTCATAAATTCATAGGCAGCATGGACAGCTTCAGATGACTAGGTAAATGATATTACTAATTGATATGGCTTGATGAGAGTATATATTTCAGAAAGGGCAATATGTTGAGTTAAGGATACTTTATTGGTATTGCATCACTCTCTTGTTTGATAGACTGCTGATATTCAAGTTTGCATGGTGGTACAAAAGAATTATAGGAGTACCCCTCCCCCCTTGTGGAATGATCAAGTAGTAGAGGCGTGTTAGATGTACGTGCGGTGGAGTTGGGATCGGATATAGTGATTCGGGTACTTTATGGATTTGGAGACTCGAGTGGATCTTTTATTACTTAGTATGGTGGATTTTGATGTGATATTGGGTATGGATTGGTTGTCTCCGTGTCGTGCTATTCTGGACTGTTATGCTAAGACGGCGACATTGGCTATGCTCTTTCCAGATTGAGTGGCGAGGTTCGACGGAGTATGTTCCCAGTAGAGTGATTTCATATTTGAAGGCCAGCGGATGGTTAGGAAGGGTTGTCTTTCTTAGTTGTCTTTCGTAAGGGGTCTCAATGCAGAGACTCCTACCATTGTTTCAGTCCCGGTAGTGAGGGATTTTCCGAATGTGTTTCCTATAGACATGTCGGGCATGCCGCCAGACAGGGATATTGATTTTGGTATTGTATTCGTGTCGGGTACTCAGCACATTTCTATTTCACCGTATCGTATGGCATCGGAGGAGTTAAAGGAGTTGAAGGAGCAGCTTCAGGAACTCTTTGATAAGGGGTTCATTGGTAGACCAATATGGATGTGTGTTCTGCATCGAGTCGGATTTGTTGACTCCTAATTGCTATTGTTGGGGGGTGCCATTCGATTGCCGTTGAGCTTATTCACGTTCGGGAATGATCTATGAGTTACCTTTCCATGTTGCGGGGTGTTGTGATTCATTGATTTTTTGCACAAGTGACAGGGTTCTATTTGGGGCTTTATAGCGGAATTTGAATGAGATGGGTATTTGGGTGTTTCATGATTGATTGCGCATTGGATATGTTCTTTCGGACAGGTATGGCATTGCGTCATTTACTTCTCCATGGTTATGGTGATTTGCTTTGGGACTAGACATCAAATTGCGCGTGGGTGTTGATTTTGAGCATGGTAACTTGAGGTGTCTTATGTGGACTAGTGTTTGGATAGGGTCGCGCATTGCAACGAAGTTATGTAGAGGTATGATCCTTTGGGTTAGATTCGTGTGTTCTGGTTCTACGATGTGTGATGGTTTCTCAACATTATGTTTTGGTGGTACTGGTGATGCTTGTGGGACATCTCTCTCATTTGAGTCATTTTTGTCCATGATTTGAGTACATTTGGATTGTTGATTATTGGTGCGCGGGTCGCATGGGTTGTGCCTTTAGATTGTATCGATGTGTCACATCACTAGAGTAGTTGTGTTAGATGAGATGAGGTCATTGGGATCTAGAATGATTACTATCGGATTCGATTCCAATATGTTGAGAAGATAATATCGAGATTCGGCTTAGAAATTTACTATGGTTCTTGCCGAAGGAGAGGGAACTCTATGACCGGTTGATCTGAGGAATGGTTATGATTTTTGCGTGTTTCTTCCATCATTGGCAGTATACGAAAGTGTTGGAATAAGGCCTTATTTGATAAGAGGTTTATTATCGGTATTCGGTTGTTTTGAGTAGCTACTATAATTAGAAGTTATCTCTATGAGTGTTTGAGTTATGTGGTATATCATGTAATTTTATCTAGGGTTACAGATATGGTTTGTTACAGCTTGTTCGGACTTATTTAGAGTATAGATGTGAGGTTCTGATCTTATAGATAATTTCGGAAGTGGAAATTTGGTTATAAGGTTAATGGGCTAGATTGGATTGTG
Organism: Nicotiana tabacum; assembly: GCF_000715075.1. Classification (NCBI taxonomy): domain Eukaryota; kingdom Viridiplantae; phylum Streptophyta; class Magnoliopsida; order Solanales; family Solanaceae; genus Nicotiana; species Nicotiana tabacum. The sequence continues at coordinate 109,407,099 of NC_134095.1, forward strand.
AAATTTCAGTTATGTTGTGCTATCGGGCCTATATGGGATGGGGTGATGTGGGATCACCCCCGGGTATGTGCATGGTAAGGTTATACAGCGATTTGTTGGCTTTTGGAACAACTTTGGGCACGTTCGAGGACGAACGTATGTTTAAGTGGGGGAGGATGTAACGACCTGATCGGTCGTTTTGAGCATTTGCACTTCGCTCGCCAGTTCTCTGGCATGACTATCCTCGTACGATGTATAATGACTTATGTAAATCATTGGTTCTAGTTTTCAGGTTAATCAGAATAGATATGGAAGAATGATTCTCAGCTTGAAGCTTTAAATTTGAAAGGTTTGATCAAGTTTTGACTTTTTAGCATTCGATCTTGGATTTGGATTTTCATGATTTGGTTAGATCTATTAGGTGATTTTGGTCTTCGGAGCGCGTCCGAAATGTGATTTAAAGGTCAATGGTAGAATTAGGCTTGAATTGGCGAAATTAAAAATTTGGCATTTCCCGGTCGGTAGTGGAAATTTTGATGTCGGGGTCGGAATGGTGATATGTGACTTGTTGGCATGTTTGGTTAAGGTCCCGAGGGACTCGGGATAGATTTGGGTGGTTGACGGAAAGTTTAGCTTTGAGTTGATGCTGCTAATTTTGCTGCTTCTGTCATTTTCGCACCTATTGGGGACTACAGGTGCGAGGTCGCATGTGCGAGCTCAGAGCCGGAGATGTGGACACTTTGGAGTTTGGTCCATTTTGGAGAAGCAGAAGATGACTCGCATGTGCGATGGTTTGACCGCAGATGCGGAAAGTGGTTCATTAAGTGGGTTCCGCACCTGCGATGGAAATTCCGCAGGTGCGGTGACATAGAAGCGGGTATTGGACCGCAAGTGCGGTTTTTGCTGGACAGAAAACCCCAGCTCGAGGTTTGTTCTTCATTTTTCGATTTTGGGCTTAAGGAACTCGGGAGAGAGGTGATTTTTCAAGGGATTTGAAGGAGCAACATTAGGGTAAGTGATTCTAACCTATAATGGTTTAAATTTTATGAATCTATGATCTTATTCATAATCTAATTAAGAAGTTAGACTAGAAATTTGGGAATTTAGTGCTTGAAATTGGAGAGTAGATTTTGAGAATTTACGTGACCAATGAGGTCGGATTTTGGTAAATTTGGTATATATGGACTCGTGAGAGGATAAGGATTCTGGTTTTATGATTTTTGTTAGATTGGCCAATTTCAGGAATTTTGATTTAATTTGATAATTTTTGCGTGGGCTTTATTCCTTTAGCATGTATTGATGATGTGATTCTGATTTTGGTTAGATTCGGGGCGATTTGAGGCCGAGTCGAGCGGCGAGGGCATCGTGGAGTAGATTTCATCCAGTTTGAGGTAAGTAACGACTGTAAATCTAGATCTGAGGGAATGAAACCCCGAAATTTTGTACTATTTTGATAAATGATGTGATGCACCTGCTAGGTAACGGGCGTATGGGCGTGCACCTCCAGGGATTGTGTCTTGGTCTATCCCGTGGCATCTGTAGAGTTGCATATTTTGATAAGCTCTATATGAAATCTATGTGTTTTAGAAATAACTTTGTTAACTTGGGTTGAATGCCATATTTGAGGCCTTGTGTCGTACTGTTTGGACGCTCGGTGGCATTTTACTATTATCCTCACATTGTTTTTGATAAAAAGCATATCCTCAGTCATGACGTATACCTGTTTATTGTTTAATCTTGTTCATCACTCTATTTTAATATATGGAAGTTGTTTTGGGCTGAGTTCCCAAAGTTTGTATTGAAATGCCCGAGTGGCTTGTGAGGTTAATGACTGAGTGAAGCTAAGGGCCAGATTGTGAGGATAGTTAGGGATCGGGCTGCATGCAACAGCGTTATATATATATATATATATATATATATATATATATATATGTATGTATGTGTGTGTGTGTGTATGTGGGGCTGCACGCCGCAGCAATATGTTGGATCGGGCTGCACGCCGCAGCAGTTATTATAAGGTACCTATTAAGCATGAGTGCTGAGTATGAATGTTGATTGATGAAAGTTGAGTCACGAGTGACTGAGAGGCTTGCCCGAGGGGCTATATATATATATGAGTGATACTTTGCCGGAGGGGCTTGTTTTTATGAAATTGCTGTCTTCATCCTTATTTTAAACTGATCCTCTATTGAAAATATTGAACAAATATTTTAAACAACTTTCATTGAAATTGGAGTTTTTTTACAAGATGTTCAGAATTTAATTACTGATTTGATCTCGTTATTTCTACTGAGGTTTTTATGTTATGAAATGTATATGATTTTAAATGCTCGTCACTCGCTCAGTCTTTATTTATAATTGTTACTTACTGAGTTAGCGTACTCACATTACTTCCTGCATCTTGTGTGCAAATCCAGGGATTATTGGACGTGCTAGTGAGTGTTGTTTTCATCCGTCGCGGATCTACTGGAGTTAGTAATGTAACTGCACAGCGATCGCAGCCCTCCTTTCTTCTTATAGATTGTTATTAGTTATTTTCCAGTCTGTATATGTCGTAGTATTATCGGACAGTCCTTTGTAGATGCTCGTGACTAGTGACATCCCGATATCGGGCTTTCTTTGCGCACTATTGTTTTGACTTAATCCCTTTATGAAGGTTTATTGTTAAATAGCTTCGAATTTAACTTAAAATTGGAAATATTGGTTGATTTTGTTAGTGTGTCGGATTGCCTAGTACCACGATAGGCGTCATCACAACATGGTAGATTTGGATCGTGACAGATAATGATTCTAAAAACCTACTATAGAATTAACTAATTAAATAAACATTAGCAAGATATGCAAACATGTTACATACAGAAATCTAAAAGATACTTGCCAAGATTTAAAAACATTCCTCATAAAGTTAGATCAGAAATATTTGTGGCATCTAGGAGAACTTAAAAAAAATGAAAATATCAGTAGTATCCAGTTTGCTAGTAATTTAATTCCCCCCCCCCCCCTCCTATAATTTTTGCCCCCTTTTGATTTCTTTCAAGGTGCAGTTAATTGAGTTTCCGATGTCATTTTTAGACTAATTTTCATAATTCAATATACTAAAATGATAAACATAACAAAATACTTGAACTATACTATCATATAAATGGTGTACACCTTTTAAATTAAATAGAGATATATAAAAAGCATTTTTAAGTTTCAATTTTTAATAAGTTGGTGTGGACAAAGATTATGAGATTAAAGGAGTAATATGTAAGTCTAATAACAAGGTATAGTCAAGCAATATATGCTATTCTCTCCATCCCAATCTATATGGCAATATTTAACACTGTACGAAGTTTAGTAATATATGAAGACTTTTGAAACTTGTATCCTAAAACAAGCCATATATATTTGTGTAGTTATAAACTATCTAATTTTGAATAAAGTAATGAGTTTAAAGTTAAATTATTTTAAAAAAATATAACATCCTTTTTGAACATACCAAAAAAATAAAATGATACATAAATTGTCACAAAGGGCATATCATTTAAGAAAGTTTTTCTTGACAGAATCTAACTTTTGAAAAAGAATGACAAAATCAGAAAATAAAATAAAGTTTGTTAACATTTTCTTAGTACACAAATTGCTTATCAAATAATATGTGGATTTTATATTTGCTGGAGTAGGTATACCGATTTGAAATGAAGATTGTTTACCAAAAACGGATAATAATTGAATTTATATGTGATTATAAGGATATGCGGATTAATTCAATACAAATGATAAGTTGCGTTAGATTAAACAGATAAAAGACGTAATAGATTCTCAAACCACTTCAAGGGGGTGATTCCGGATTCAATAACAGCCTTAATGAAATGCCTGACATCGATCCCGGACTCACAATAACGAAGCACTAATGAACAAGAGTAAAAACTTTGAATAACAGAGTAAATAAGAGTATATTGTCTTGATATGCGTGTTTGTAACAACTCGACCGGTCGTTTCGAGAGTTATAGCCCACATTTCCTCATTTCCTGCTTCTTTTGTGTTCTTCAACTATATTTTGACTTACCTGGTTGGTTGGTTCGGGTCCGGAGTGATTTTGGAGTGAATTGAGACACTTAGTCTCTTATTTGAAAACTTAAGTTGGAAAAGTTGACTGGATGTTGACTTATGTGTAAACAATCTCGAATTTGAATTTTGATGGTTCCATTAGCTCCGTTAGGTGATTTGGAACTTAGGAGTGCGTCCGAAATGTTATTTGGAGATCCGTAGTAGAATTTGGCTTGAATTGGCGAAAGTTGGAATTTTGGGGATTTTTGCCGGCAGTGGAAATTTTGATATCGGGGTTGGATTGGAATGCTGGAAATTAAAATAGGTTCATGGTGTCATTTCTGACTAGTGTGTAAAATTTTGAGGTCATTCGGACGTGATTTGATAGGTTTCGGCGTCGTTTGCGAAATTTGGAAGTTTAGAACTTTTTAGGCTTGAATCCAGGGGTAATTTGGTGTTTTGATGTTGTTTTGAGTGATTCGAAGGTTCGGCTAAGTTGGTATGATGTTATAGGATGTGTTGGTATATTTGGTTGAGGTCCCAAGGGCCTCGGGTGAGTTTCGGGTGGTTAATGGATCATTTTTGGCTTTTGGAGGATGGCTGATAGCTACTGGTATTTATCTTCTGGTTTCCTTATACGCGATCACATGAGTATGTTTGCAATCGCGTAAGCTTATTTGGGGCAGAGGTGAGTTTTTTCTATGCGATCGCAGAGTTAGGGATGCGATCACATATGTGTGTGAGGTCGTACTTCGTGAACGCGTGGCCAGTGATGCGTTCGTGTAGGAGTAATAGAGTTGAAGAGGAGCTGAGGTGATTGCTCTACGCGATCGCATGATGTAGGATGCGATCGCGTAGGTTTGTGTGGCACTGGTTCTCGAACGAGTGGTGATTTCTGTGTTCGCATAGAGTAAAAATGTGGGGGAGAATGATGTTTTAAACGTCAATACCACACAAGGGGGGGTGATTTGTGTGGTACCCAATTTTCGCTCTAGAAGAACCTGATTCTTCTAGGTGTTCTAACTACTACTGTTTGCGGAATAAAAAGTACATAAAATAAAGAACATAAGTATTTTTACGTGGAAAACACCCGGCTCAAAAGGTAAAAAAATCACGATCCACTACTCTGTAAGATTTTCCCCAACACTTCACTAAATCACTGAGCCAAAACAGCATTTACAAAACTCTTTGTAAACCTAAGGATTACCTCTAATCCCGTTGTAGCAACCAGCCTCTAACTGTTGCGACAACTTCAAGTTAGCTTATAACTTGAACACTCAAAGTACCTAATACAATTGCTTCTATGAAAGCTGAAAGGTACTAACCACCTACTACAATTGAACTAGAATAAGAAAAAACACAATGGAACTGGTTCTTCTATCTCGTTTAAGTAGCTTCAGGAGTGCACACTTGAATCACACACGAACTGCTTGCAAAAAGACTTGCTATTTTGCTCCTAATTCACGTTTAACTTCTGCTTTTTTTTTTACCACTTGTAATGTGAGAACATCCTGCAATTATAGAGTTAGTAGATGAAGAAATAACTAGAGTTTTGATGCAACTCTTCCTTGGTGGAAGAGTTCTACTTGATTTCAACCTCTAACTCCTTCCCTATCTTGGATAGTGTTATCTTTGATTAGTCCTTCTCCTTATCAATTATGCAACATTTTCGATCAAGAGATATTAAATACACCAAGTTAAGCTTATCTCTTTCATGTGCAACCCATATGCTCGAATCTGCCTGTTTTTGTGCACCTGAGGGATGGACCTGGTTCATCCTGAGTTCCATTGTCAATCTTCAAAACTAACCTTTATTTGGGCCAACAAATTCCCCCTTTTTGATGATGACAAACTCTGTGCTTTTCATAAGCTTAGGCCATGTTTCAACTCAGCTCAACATCAACACAATGTTAGAAATATTTTTCCTTTTTATCACTTATCATCAAGGACCAGGTACATTAGGTTATAAATATCACTTGTTTAAAGCACAACCTTTTTTCCTCTTTTGGCATCATCGAAAAGTTTCATAAAAATGTGAGATAACCAGATTTTAAAGCTTACTCATGGCCAATGAGGCTACTTCAAATGCAATCATGGATTAATCATCATAGATCAAGCTAATAATTTTAACCATCAAAGAAATATAAACAAACAGTTAGAGCAAAAATAGTGAATTTCATTGATGATTAATAAGATTCTACCACAAATCATAAGAAGAAATAAAAATACTGAAAACATGAGCAAAAGAAACAAAAAGTCCCGAACTGGGTCACTGGTTTATCTACATTAGGCTAGGGGGCTTAAGACTGGGAAGAACTAGGTGCTTGATTTTTGACTTGGAAGAGTTTCAGCATACCTTGAATAATGCCATCATTCTTCTCTTTTTCTCTTTCCAGCTCAGTTCTGAGAGCATCTCTCTTAGTCTCCATCTTAACCAACCTCTTCTTCAGCCTTTCAATCTCAGCATCCTTAGCCCCACTTTCTTCCACCAAGGCTCTGACCTTGCTATTCACTGGTACCTTTTTGGATGAACTAGGTTTTTTAGGAGTGACATTGACTTCATATCGCAAGTAAGAAGAGTATTAACCCAAAAATAATCCATGCTTGTACTAACCTCCTACCTTTTCATAGGTACATTGAAATGTGCAAGCACAGTTGTGAGAATGAAGCCATAGGGAATGGTATGAGTTTTGGTGCCATTAATAACTCTATCAAGAAGCTGGATTATAGCTTTCAGTCACTTTCTTCTGCAGGTCTTGCGAGGGTTTCCTCTATAGATGAACCAGGTTCATCTCCCCAAACAATCATTGCACATGCGTCTTTGGTTAAACTCACAGGAGTGGGTGAAAAATTAGTCACTCTTGTCCCCTTTCCCTTCACAGTACTCCTAGCACCCTTGCTCTCCCTTTTTTTTCTTTTTCATTTTTACCACCAACTTCTCCAGATTCTGTAGTCTCAACACCTGTTATAGATCCTGCAAATCTAATTTCCAAATCTGCAGCAACTTTAGAAATTGTCTCAGAAGAAACTTTAGAATCAGAAGATACTTGTTCAGTTTCGGAAGAACCACTTTCTTCCCCCTGAGTAGCAGACTTAAAAGAATTTAGGTAGTTTAACACGGTAGGAGTCTTGAACGTAACCGGTTTACTTGTAACGGATAAGTTCACAAGAACTTTGGTATTTGGTAGGACTCTGCTCATGATCCTAATATAGTTATTTTAAATTATGCAGAGTGTAGAAAAAATATCGTGTTATCTTGATGAACCAGGTTCTTCACTGATAATTCTCTTGTGTAAATCTAAATTTGCCAAAATAGAGAAAATATCATTAGAGATTAATGAGTTTTAACATATGGCACAAGAGTATACTATAGAAAGTATGAGACTGAGCAAGATTTAATCAAACTATACACAATTTATAGACTTTCTAACCAAATATATTTTTTTCAGTTTTTTTTTCCGTTTAACCTTGAACTGGTCCTTTTAGGTGATCTTAATCATCCCTAATTCCAACTTGTTCCTCTCAAATTGATCTCTACTTAAGGTTCTTGTGAAGATGTCAGCAATTTGCTTGTTAGTAGCACAAAACTCCACAGTGATCAAGCCTTTCTCATAGTTGTCCCTCAAAATGGTGTCTTGTGCTTAGTTCTCTTATGATGAATTGGATTATTAGTCATACTAATAGCACTAGTGTTATCACAGAAAATAGGGATGCAACCAACTTCAATACCAAAATCCATCAACTGTTTCTTGATCCACAACAATTGAGCACAATCATGAAGCAGCAGCAACATACTCAGCTTTAGCAGTAGATAAGGCCGTTGAATTTTGCTTTTTAGTAGCCCATGACAAAAGACATGAACCAAGGAAGTCTACCACACCTGAGGTGCTCTTCCTATCCACAAGAAAACCTGCATAGTCAGCATCAACATATCCCACTAGGTTAAAGTTACTACCTTTTGGATACCAAAGGCAAAGGTCAGTAGTGCCTTTTAAGTATCTCAATATTCTCTTGACAGCAGCCAAGTGGGATTCCTTTGGATTTTCTTGAAATCGAGCACAAATCCCTAAACTGAAAACAATGTCAGGTTTGCTAGTAGTAAGATACAAAAGAGAACCAATCATTCCCCTGTACAACATCTGATCAACAGATGAACCAGGTTCATCTATATCCAATTTTGTGGATGTTGCAATAGGAGTGTCAATTTCTTTGGATGTTCCTTCCTGGTTTTGTTATTGAGGAATAGGTTCATGGACAGGTTCCCCCGAGGTTTGAGGATCAGTTCCTCTCAAGTCAGTTCCCCTTGTCATGTTGCCCTTGGTGAAAGGACCTGTTCCATCACTTTTTCCTTCCTGCGATGCATCTTCAGGCTGGACTGTGGTTTCACCATTTGAATTTCTTATCAGCCCGATCTCTTCTTTATCTTGTTCCTGCCTCTCAGAAAGAATGTTAATTTTTAAAAATAACATATATATTTTTCTACACCTATAGTTCTTTTACTATATATCTTATAAGCTTTACTATGTGAAGAATATCCCGAGAATACTCCCTCATCACTTCTGGGATCACATTACCTAGGGAGTCTTTGCCATTGTTGTGCACAAAGCACTTGCATCTAAATGCCTACGATGGGATATATTTAGGTTTCTCCATTTAAGTGACTCATAGGGAATCTTCTTAATAAGAGGTCTAGTCATGCAACTATTTATGATGTAGAATGCAAAAATTAAGCAAACTTAGCATTTTCAAATTTAGTTCCATGATCAGACCTAATTGATGCAAGTTGATTTCATAGTTATTTCTGAGTTTTTCTAACAAAAGAAGTAAACATGTCAAATGCTTCATCTTTAGATGTTAAAAACAATGTCTAAGAAAATCTAGAGTAATCATCAACAAGCACCATCACATATCTTTTACCACCTCTACTTAATGTTCTCATTGGACTATAGAGATCCATATGGACCAGTTCCATCGTTCTGGTGGTGCTTACCACTTTCTTGCATTTAAAAGAGCATCTTACCTGCTTCCCCCTTGCACAAGCCTCACAAACTTTGTCTTCCTTGAACTTGATGTTAGGCAGCCCTATTACCAGGTCATTGGAGACTAATTTGTTGAGTTGACTCAGACTTGTATGTCCAAGTCTCTTATGCCAAAGAAGGGGATCATTGTCCAACATACTTAAGCAAGTGAATTCATTTTCTGAAAGTGTGGACAAATCTACAATGTATATATTGTTTACTCTTTTTTCCCTGCAAAACAATCTTGTCAGTGGTAAGATCAATAGCAAAACATTTAGTAGAGGTGAATGCTACCAAGTTACCTCTATCACATAATTGTAATACACTGATTAGACTGTACTATAGGCAATCTATCAAGTAGACATTCTCAATAAAGTGACAATCAGTCTTACATACCTTTCCAACCCCAATGATCTTACCTTTCTTCCCATTTCCAAAGAAGACATTACCTCCTTTGAGGTCCTCAAGTGAAAGGAACTAGTTCTTGCTTCCTGTCAAATGCTTTGAGCAACCACTATCCATGTATCATATTTGGTTGCTCCCCTTCACTTGGACCCGCAAAAGGAAATCAAAGGTTAGTCTTAGGAATCCAAACTAGTTTTGGTCCCTTTCTATAGGCAAAAGGGTGAATCAGATTCTCTTTAGCCCAACCTGGCAGCCTATTTTTCCCTTGAACAAATTCTTTATTTTTTTGACTAGCCTTTTCTTTTGCAATACATTCACTTTTATAGTGACAAATTTTACCACAATGTGTGCAAATTTTGTTCTCAGGAAGTGTGAGGTACTTGCTTTTGGGATCCCACTTAGGTGCAGGGGTCCCGTAGCCAAGTCCTCTCTTGTTGCTACTATAGTGTTCGTATATCCATGAAAGTGCATCAGAGGACCTGTTCCATTTACAGGTTCTGTCTAGCTCGTGCTTAACCCTGTTTAGATCCTCCTTAAGGACTCTTATCTGCTCATCTCTTTTGTACAACTCATCTTTCATTTTTCCTACATTTTCTTCTAAAGTGAGTTGTGTGTGATTATCTTTCTTTTTACCAGTTCCTAATTTCAACTTTAGATTTTCAGATCTAAGCTCTAGGAAAGTGGTGTCAAGTTCATGAACCTGGTTCTTTAACTCAACATTTTTACTTTCACTTTCACTAGCCCTAAGTTCCAGATTTTTGAACTTAGCTTTCAAAATCACACACTCCTTAGACAGCTATTCCTTTTCATTATTTAGATCCTCAGATTCATCAATGAAATCCAGGAGTAACTCAGATAGCCTTTCTTTAGACAAAAGTTTAATCTTGTCTTTGAGATGAATTATACTTACCTTAGATTCCTCATCGGATTCTCCAATTACCATAAGTGCTTGTTCATCTCCATCTTCACCCTCGGAGTCCTCATTTGAGCTTTCTCCCCAGGCAGCAACCATAGCCTTTGTTGATCCTTTGTTCTTCTTGGGTTGAACCTGTTCCTTCGTTCAGCTCTTTCCTTCTTCCATTCAATTTCTCATTGAGGGCAGTTTTTGATGTGGTGATCAGTCTTCCCACACTTGTAACACCCCTCATTGGTTTGTTTTTCCGGAACCCTTGGTTTGTTGTAGCTTCCACTTCTGGAAGGACCCTTTCCTCTCATTAGGTACTTCTTGAAGTCCTTTGTGATCATGGTCATTTCATCCTCCTCTAGATCAGCACCTTCAGTGATTCTGAATGCCAGGCTCCTTTCCTTCTTTGGTGCATCCATCTTCATGGTTTGCCTTCTAAGTTCATAGGCAATGAGATTTCCAATTAGCTCATCCAACTTAAGAGTGGCAATTTTCTTTGATTTCTGAATGGCAGTGATTTTGCTTTCCCGAGTGACTGGCAGAACCCTTGTCAAAATTTTCTCAACTTTGTCCTCTTCAAGAATAACCCTTCCAAGAGACTTAAGTTCATTTGTCAGTATGGTGAACCTTGTATACATCTCCTGGATGGTTTCCCCTTCCACCAAGGTGAAATTCTCATATTGATAATATAGCAGTGTTCCTCTAGACCTCTTCACTTGAGGTGTTCCTTCATGAGCCACTTGCAAAGTATCCCAGATTTCCTTAGCAGTGGTACAACTTTGAATTCTACTATACTTAGCTAGACCAAGCCCACACACAAGCCATTTCTTGGCCTTGGCATTCTTCTCCCACTTCATCAGGTCTTCAGCAGTGCAGTCGGCTCATGTATTTGGCACATCCACTCCTTCAGCATTCTTCTTAGTAGTTGCTAGAGGATCATCAGTGACTATGTCCCAAAGTTTATAGTCTTCTTCTATGATGTGATCCCTCATCCTGTTCCTCCACCAAGAATAGTACTGACCATTGAAAAGTGGAGGCCTAGCAGTGGATTGCCCTTCCCAGTTCCCATGTGGTGCACTCATGTTGATCTTTTCCTAAGGTGTTAGCCTCTTCAAGGATAACCCGCTCTGATACCAATTGATGTTTTAAACATCAATACCACACAAGATGGGGTGATTTGTGTGGTACCCAATTTTTTCTCTAGAAGAACCTGGTTCTTCTAGGTGTTCTAACTACTACTGTTTGCAAAATAAAAAGTACATAAATTAAAGAACACAAGTATTTTTACGTGGAAAGCACCCGGCTCAAAAGGTGAAAAAACCATGACCTACTACTCAGTAGGATTTTCCCCAATACTTCACTAAATCACTGAGCCAAAATAGCATTTACAAAAATCTTTGTAAACCTAAGGATTAACTTTAATTCCGTTGTAGCACACAGCCTTAATTGTTGCGACAACTTCAAGTTAGCTTATAACTTGAACACTCAAAGTACCTAATACAATTGCTTCTATGAAAGCTAAAACGTACAAACCACCTACTACAATTGAACTAGAATAAGAAAAAACACAATGGAACTGGTTCTTCTATCTCATTCAAGTAGCTTCAGGAGTGCACACTTGAATCACACACGAACTGCTTGCAAAAAGTCTTGCTATTTTGCTCCCAATTCACGTTTAACTTCTGTGTTTTTGTACAACCATGAAGAAATAACTAGAGTTCTGATGCAACTCTTCCTTGGTGGAAGAGTTCTAGTTGATTTTAACTTCTAACTCCTTCCCTATCTTGGATAGTGTTCTCTTTTATTAAGGAGTCCTTCTCCTTATCTATTATGGAACCTTTTCAATTAGGAGATATTAAATACACTAAGTTAAGCTAATCTCCTTCACGTGCAACCCACATGCTCGAATCTGCCCGTTTTTGTGCACCTGAAGGATGGGCCTGGTTCATCCTGAGTTCCTTTATCAGTCTTCAAAACTAACCTTTACTTGGGCCAACAAGCTTTTTTGTGTTTCGCGATCGCGAGGCTATTTCTGCGATCGCGATGAAGGAAATTTTGGCAGCAGTGTTAAATTTCAAAATCGAGGGTTTGAACCCATTTTTCATATTTTGTCTAGAGACCACAGAATTGGGCGATTTTTGAAGGGATTTTTTGAGAGGTGATTGGGGTATGTATTTCTCACTTGGTTTTGGTTAAATCCCATGATTGTACCTTTAATTTTGTCATCTAATTTGTGATTTGGGGTGAAAAATTGGGGAAGAAGATGAAGTGTTCTTGAGTTAAAATTTTGAGGTTTTGGATTGGATTTTGTTGTCGGATTTGAGTAAATTTAGTATGGTTATACTCATGAGTGAATGGGTTTTCTAGTTTTGTGACTTTTGTTGGATTTCGAGACATGGGTCTGAGGGCCGGGTTTGAGCCAATTTTGGGATTTAAGTCCAATTTAGTAGTTTTTCTTGTGGAATTGGTTCCTTTGGCATATATTGATTGTGTTGCATTACTTGTGGCTAGATTCAGGACGTTTCGACGCCAATTTGAGAGGCAAAGGGATCGGGAAGTAGAATTTTGCTCGGATTGAGGTAAGTAACAGTTGTAAATCTGGTCTTGAGGGTATGAAACCCCGGATATTGTGTCATATGATTATTTTGGAGGTGACGCACATGCTAGGTGACGGGCGTGTGGGCGTGCACCATAGGAATTGTGACTTGGTCCATCCTGTGAGACTATAGAATCGATTAGCCTACTGTTTACTATGTGCTCCCTCTATTTTTATGGAAATTGATTGTACTTCATGTTAGAAATCATTTTTAAGCCGTGTGACATCACTGTTGAGACCCGTGAGGTCGTACACTTGCTGAATTAACTGCTATTTGTTGTTTTGTTCTCAGTCATGATATTACTTGCATATTTTACCTTCGTCCCTTCCTATTTATCATTGACGCCTGCTATTATTCTGTTTGGGCTGAATTATATGCTTTCTGAGAGACCGAGTGACTGGTGAGGTTGGTGACTGAGATAGGGCCTGAGTGCCGAGCTATGAGCTATATGAGTGTATATGGATCGGGTTGCACGCCTCAACGAGCCTTCGGGCTAATTATTTATATTGGATTAGGTTGCATGCCGCAACGAGCCTTATGGTTGTTTATATATTAGATCGGACTGCATGCCGCAGCGATATAGCGCTTGGGCTGAAGGAGCCCCTCCGGAGTCTACACACCCCCAGTGAGCGCAGGTACCTATTGAGTATGATTACTGAGGGCTGAGAGCCGAGTGATTGAGCTGTTGAGATGGGCTGGGTGACTGTTTCCTTGAGAGGTTGTACTTGCTTTCAGTTAATTGTTGCACTTAGTTGCTATTTGTCCTTATTGTACAAATTTCTTGAAGACTTGATATCTAGTTTACTTGAGCACGAACTGATTTGACTTAAACTACTAAATTTTAAAGCTTGACTGTTCTTTATTGAAAGTTATTGAGATAATTGTATTTGCGTAGCTCGTCACTACTTCTCAGTCCCTTATTTATTTCTGTTACTTACTGAGTTGGAAGTACTCATGTTACTCCCTGCACCTTGTGTGCAGATCCAGGTGAGACCGATCGCAGGGATCATTGAGTTCGTGCGCATTTGTATATCGGAGACATAAGAGGTAGTTGCCGGCGTCCGTAGCCCTTGACTCTCCTTCTATTATTATCTTTTCTTCTGTTTTGGTATTTGGTGGAACATTGTAAACTCTGATTTTAGACTAGTTTTAGATACTCATGACTTAGTGACACCCCAATGCCGGGATATCTTTTCTGCATTTTGTTCTAAGTTAAACTCTTTTATGAAGTTTTAGTATGAAAAAGCTTTGACTTAACTTTTAATGAAATATTGAAGTATTTTTGAAAGGTGTCGGCTTGCCTAGTACCATGATAGGCGCCATCACGACAGGTTAGAGTTTTGGGTCATGACAGTGTTAGAGTATTGTTAATAAATAATCAGAACCCCTTTATATAGTAGGGGACTTATATTCCATAAAAGGTAAAATCTTCTGTTTAACTAATCACTAGTTTTCTGATGATATATGTCGATATTTACGCCAGTGATATCCGGCTGATCATGGATATCACGACATTTCGTTGGTCATGCTCGATTACATAGTAATGCTCTTCGAGGCCTTTGGGATTGGAACCGAACCCAGGGTCATGGCCCCGATACTCATGAGGCTGGGCGTTTTACCCGGACCCCGGCTCGAGGGGCTCCTTATCTCGATTCTAGTTCCTTGCGGTCACATCTCTTGCTCCATTTGCTTCGTCGGAAGCCGGGGCATCTTATGGGCTTGATTTCACTCATATACAGATAATTTCCTCGTTTCTCGGAGAGTAAGTTCGCGTCGAGAAATGACGCGTGCACTCCGATTCCTTCTCCAACACGTTGTACTAGAAACGACAAAAAATTCGAAACGTCCTGTCAATCGTGTCATAATGACTTCAAATGTGTGTCAGCAATTGGCAGGCCATCTCTTTACGTGAAACGGCACGACGCCTCTATAAATACTCCCCTCCTTCGTTCATTTTTTACTTTTTTACCAAGCTTCTACCTTCATACCTTCAAGATATTGCTGCCTCTCTTTATACCCCAAAATTTTTACCTTCGTTCCTTAAGATTTTTCAGCAAATTGCAAGTTTTCATTTATCTTCTACCCAAACCAGCGCATTTGATTTTCTCAACAAGCTTTTACCCTTCATCTCCCAATCTTCCTTCTCATTTTTTCAAACTTTTTTCCGGATAACAGTGGCAAACAATTCTAAGACTATTCCCCAAAAAGTTACTTCTTCTTCTTCATAGCCGACCACCGAAGTCGAGAAGACCGCTCCCGATGTGGTTGACCTTGAGAGATCCTCTCCGTACACGATTACCTATAAACCCACAGTCAAGCCTCCCCTAAAAATGTTCGTGGTGTTTGGTCACGGACGACTTTAAGGTCAAAAGGCCCTCGTCGGTGCAAGGACGATGCGAGGCAGTATCTAGGTACATTTGCTCCATCACCGAGGCCATCCTTCCTGCTGTTCGTAAGAACTGCGGCTGGGCGGATAAGGATATAGTAATCCCCGGGCCCGATGATGACATTACTACTCATGTGGAGGGGTATCTGTGTATTTACACTTATCCCTTCACTCTGGGCCCGGCGGACCCCATTATTCTAGACTTCTGCAGGAGGTAGGAAGTATGCCTCGGTCAGATCCACCCATCGATGTGGAGGATTGTAATCCTCCTCTAATTCTTTGTGAACAAAATAGACTCCTGCTTGTTCACCATCGATCATCTAGTCCGCGTGTACAATCCCCAAATCTTCCCGGAAGGACCAATAAAGCTCGTACCTCGGGCTAGAAAAACCCCATTTTCAAGCATCGACGAGGACCAAGATTGGGGCTGGTAGGGACCCTTTGTCCGGGTGAGGAATGCAGACTTGATCCCTGCTGAGCACAGGTCATTCCCCGAGAAGTGGAACATATCACGTAAGCATAACTTTCTTTTAAATGTTGATTTTAATTTTTATCTCCCTTTTTTCATCGGTATTTGCTGTGGTGCAGACCTTGCTCAAGTCCCAAGCGCCATCCCTTGGCTCAAGGAGTGGATCGAGGGCATTTGCTTGCAGATGCCTTATTCTGAGCGCTCATGGCATGAACTCTCGAAGGGCCGCTGGGAGGCCCATTCCCAAGGTAAGATTTCCTTCCCGAATAAGTAACACTAGGCTCCCTTTTTCAGCCCCATGGTCTCATTCCTTCTCTTTTCTTTTTACAGGATTGTCTAAGACCATTGAACTTAGGCCTTTAGTAAGGGGTGAAGACCTGTCCGTTGATCCTTCCACTTCAGGGCAACTCGGGGCCGCAACAGGACAGAAGAAAAGAAGGAGGGCTCCGAGTTACCCAAGCTCAGAGAAGAAAAGGCCAAGGAGAAGGTTAGCTCGTAAGCCAAAGGAGAGTTCTAGCTCCCGAGCACCTGACTCGGACGTGCTTTTCTGGCATAGGGACGAGCCCCAAGAAGGTGATGCTTTTGTGGCCTGTAATTCGTCCTTCCCCAAAGAGTGGGTGGCAGTCAAGGGGGAAATAATGGAGGCTGATCCTCCTCGGGTTTAGGAGGCCGATGCAGATGTGAGGGTCGAGACCTCTCGAGACGCCGGCTCCGCTCCACCTAGTGTCATAGAAATTTCGGGGTTGCCTTCATTCACCGAGTCTATGTTCGACAAAGCCCGAAAAGTGAAGGCGCGATCCAACGAAGAGGCCCATGGTGCGGACGATCGCCTCCGTTCCTTTTTTGAAGGTGTGGACTCAACTGCCCTGGAAGACTTCCCCGAGTTAGGTGATTTGGAGGTACCGAGGAAATACCCATCTTCGGAGGTCGATGAGTTGAACTCGAGCCTAAAATTAATCAATTGGTTCCATGCCCCAAGCATGGATCCCAGCCGTAAGCGGTCAATAATCATCACTGTCCCGAAGGATGCCCCGGTTCTTTCTGCCCCCGTTGGAGTGGCGAGCTATCTCTGGTACCTGGTAACCGAAGAAGACCAAGCGAAAATGAATGAGGTGGGTGTGCGGTGTTTGTTTAACGAAACACAGCAGGCGTTGAACTGGGTAAGGCGTCATTACACTCTTTCATCTTCGGATTTAGTATTTGGTATCTCTCATGCCTTTTTTTAATATTTTGCAGGCCTCGGTACTTCATCATGAAAGTGTTTTCCGTTACCAGGATGAGGTTAACCAGCTCGAGGCTGAGGTCAAGGAGCTTGCTAAGAAGAGGGATATGTATAAGCTTCTCAGCGAGCAACGTGAAAAACTAGTCAAGAGTCTCCGGGCTGAGTTAGATATGGCTCAGAAGGAGCATGCCGATGGCTCACCTGGTGGAACAGGTAAAGATTTTTGAAGTTAGTGATGATGATTAAGACATGACGACTAACGACCAAACCTCGCAGCTCCAGTAGAAGGTTGACAGGATCGACCAACTCTGAGCCGAGATGAATGAGTTCAAGGCCATGGCCAAAGGGTGGAAAGGAAAAATAGATCGATTGTCTTTGGAAAAGGAGATTTCCTGGAGTAACTGGCATCGGCAGAGGTCCAACTCCGAGTAGCGAAAGATAAAGCTGAAGCATGGGCTCGACAAATCGAAGACCTCTAGTCTCAACTAGGCTCAGCCATTGCTAATGGGATGCCCTTGGCTAGGAGCTCAAAATAGCGAGGTCCGTGTCGGAATTAACTAGGTCTGATGTTGAAGAGATGGTGGCCCAATACAAGGATGATGCTGAAGTAGCCCAGGACCGCCTGAAAGTTACTGTTAAGTACGTGAGGCGGTTGTCCCAAAGGGAGACTCTTGAGGAGGTCCATGCTCGAGGTTTCGATCTATCGGCCGAGATCAAAGATGTGAAAAGACTCGAGGCCAAGGCCAAGAAGCTAGCTGACCACAAAGGTGAGGAAAGCTCTGAGGGCTCCGGTGAACCCGAGAATGGAGAAGACCCCCGATGGCTCCGATGACGAGGCGGGTTCTGGTGAATATCAGGCTTAGGTTCTTTAGGGATTTTTCTTTGTTTTTGAATTTTATTCATTTTGTTGAGGCCGTTATCATTGGCCTTTGTAAAGATTTTTAATGGAATGTATATAAGGATTTTTTACCTTTGGCAATTTTCGAGTTCGTTTCTTTTGGATTCCTCTTTATGATTGCAAAGATCTCAAATGCCTTAGCACGGAATAAAACTTACTAATAAGGTCTTGTTCAGAGGTTTGAACAAGACTCATTCTTATGTAAATATTGTTTAAACTTGTGGGGGCTCGGTATGACCAGAAGTTTTCCCTGAAGTTCTTGTTTAGATGTTTTTCGATTATAGTTTTGCCGAGGGTAGCCTTTGAATCAGTTTGGATTTTTTGAAGGCCTTATGTTTTGATTACGACCTTCGGATGTCTCCGAGCCGTTTCTAGGGTGGCCGTAGCCTTTTAAGTTCAGGTACTACCTAATAGGCTTTGTACCTCCGGGTTTCGATACCCAAGCAGTCCGAACTTTCCTTGGACGACAGTCCCCGAGCGGGGGTGGCCGCAGCCTTTTAAGTTTAGGCACTTCCTAATAGGTTTCTGTGCCTCCGGGCTTCGATAACCCGAGCCATTCGAGTTTTCCTTGGATGACAGTCCTCGAGTGGGGTTGATCTCTTAGATACAGATAGAGGCGGCCCTTGGGCTAGATTCATTAGTCTTGATATCCTTAAGGAACAAAATGTAATAGTCTTAAGGGGCAAAATATGTATCTGCAAGGTAGAAACTTTCTTTCATTCTTGTGCGCAATATACAAGATTGTAAGTGTGAAAAAGCTTCGTATTGTGTATTACAAGATTGTAAGTGTGAATAAGTCCTAACCACCGAGCCTAGAATTGTTTAATCACAAAGTTTCCTTCCTTACTAAAAATCATGACCCGAGGGTGATGGCCCCCAGTATTCGAGGTCGATCTTTGAGAGGGCTCGGATACTGTTGATGCAACCATCGATTCTAATTCAGAATCGGTCTTTGATTCTAAGGTAGCACAATCCACTGTTGCCCCATTAAAAACCTTGCCGGAAAACCCATTTGGGATAAAATCGATTCAAGGGAAAAAGAGTGCAAAACGTGTGCTTTCAGACCTAACAACTACATCATCCTTTGGTTGTTTCCTATAAGTGTTGGTCCAACTCGCAATATCTATCAAGAAAGAGTGAATGTGGTCATACATTAGCAGTAGTATTGCTTTAAGTGGGTCACATTCCAGTTATTCGGTAGCCGCTCACCATTTTTTGCTTTGAGTTTGCACGAGCGCTTACCGGTAATCTCGATAATTTGATATGGACCTTACCAATTTGGTCCCAGCTTCCCTTCATTCGGGTTCCGGGTGTTCAGTGTCACCATTATTAACACCAAGTCCTCGATGTTGAAGTGCCGAAGGTTGGTTCTCCAGTTGTAATACCTTTCGATCCGCTGTTTCTGGGCAGCCAACCGGATGAGGGTAGCCACGCCTCTCATTCAATAGTTCCAGGCTCGTGCTCATGGCCTCACCGTTTGGCTTTTCGGTCGCATATCGGAACCTGAGACTTGGTTCCCCTACCTTGATCGGTATTATTGCTTCGGCTCCCTAGGCTAACGAATATGAGGTGGACCCGATACTAGATTTTGAGGTCGTACGATGTGCCCACAAGACTTCGGACAAAATTTCCTTCCATTTTCCTTTGGCGTCGGTCAGTCTCTTCTTAAGGTTTTATAGTATGGTCTTGTTTGTAGACTCCATATTCCCATTCCCACTAAGGTAATAGGGTGTTAATAGGATCCTTTTGATCTTATGGTCCTCGAAAACATTTCTCACCTTACTAGCGATGAACTGCTTCCCGTTGTCACATACAATCTTGGCCGGCATTCCAAACCGACATATCATGTGGTCCCAAATAAAATCAATAACTTTTTTATCCCTGACTTTCTCAAATGTCTGAGCTTCAACCCATTTAGAAAAATAGTAAATCATAATAATATAAATTAAGCCTTACCGGGTGCCCATGGCATGGGACAGACAGTGTCCATTCCCTATTTCATGAATGGCCAATGTGATAAGACTGAATGTAGAAGCTCCCCGGCCTTGTGGATCATCGGTGTGTGCTTCTGACAGTCGTTGCATCTTCGTACGAACTCCTTAGTATCTTTCTCCATATCGATCTAATAATAGACGGCTCTAATTATTTTACGAACTAATGATTCGGGCCCCAAGTGGTTTCCGCAGGTGCCTTCGTGAACTTCCTTCAAAACGTATTTGGTGTCTCCCATTCCCAAACATATGGAGAGTGGGCCATTGAATGTTCTTCTGAATAGGGTGTTATCATCGGACAGCCTGAACCTGACCACCTTCGTGCGCAGAACGCTTGATTCTTTAGGATCCGAGGGTAGCTTCCCGATCTTTAGGTAATCTACATACTTGTTTCTCCAGTCCTAGGTTAATCTTGTTGCGTTAATCTCGGCGTGGCCTTCTTCACTACCGATTTCATGAGTTGTACGAACTTTCTCGAGTTGAACTCATTGTCATCAACAGATGACCCCAAGTTATCTAGAGCATCGGCTTCACTTTTTTTATCCCCGGGTACATGTTGCAGGGTCCACTCTTGAACCAATGTAGCGTCACCTGTATTTTATCGAAGTATCTTCGCATTCGTTCCTCTTTTACTTTGAACGTCCCACTAACCTGATTCACCACTAGGAGGGAAGCGTATTTAGCTTAGATCACTTCGGACCCCAGGCGTTTAGCCAATTCGAGACCTGCAATCATGGCCTCATACTCGACCTCTTTGTTAGTCAATTTCACAGTTCTAATAGATTGTCTAACTACATTACCCGTGGGTGGCATTAACACGATGCCAAGTCCGGACCCTTTTGAGTTCGAGGCACCGTCCATAAAGAGGGTTTAGATCCCCAAGAAAGTCCCCAGGTTCAACAACAATTCCCTTTCGACTTCAGGTATTAGGGCCGGCGTGAAGCCGACCACGAAGTCTGCCAAAATTTGGGATTTGATGGTGATTCGGGGTTGATATTCGATATCGTACCCGCTAATTTCCACGGCCCATTTGTCCAATCATCCTGAGAGCTCGGGTTTATGCATTATATTTCTTAATGGGTAAGTAGTTATGACACATATGGGATGGCATTGAAAATACGTCTTTAATTTCCAGGAGGCACTTAGCAAAGCGAGCACCAATTTCTCCAGGTGAGGATACCTAGTTTCGGTCTCGCCTAGAGTCCTACTAACATAATAGATAGGATATTGTGTACCTTCCTCTTAATGGGCTAGGACACCACTTACCGCTTTCTCAGATACCCCTAAGTACAAGTACAACTACTCATCTACCTTTGGAGTATGAAGCAAAGGCGGGATCCAAAGGTACCGCTTGAGTTCTTCCAAAGCTTGTTGGCACTCCGGGGTCCATGAGAATTTATTCTTCTTCTTTAATAACGAGAAGAATCGATGGCTCTTACCGGAGGACCTTAAAATGAACCGGCCCAAGGCGGCTATGTGCCCGGTTAACCTTTGAATGGCCTTGACATTGTCCATGATGGTGATGTCTTATATGGCCTTGATCTTGTCGAGATTGATCTCAATTCCCCGGTTAGACACCATAAATCCGAGGAACTTTTCGAATCCGACTCCGAATGTGCATTTCTCCAGGTTCAGTTTTATATTTTATTTCTTTAGTATGTTTAAGGTTTCCTGCAAATATTCCAAATGGTCCTCTACTCGCAGGGACTTTACTAACATGTTGTCAATGTAAACCTCTATCGGTTTTCTTATTTTTCTTCGAACATCCGATTTACTAGGCGTTGGTAAGTGGCAACGGTGTTCTTTAACCTGAACGACATTACATTATAGCAATAGGTGTCGTATTTAGTTAAGGAGGGATTTTTTTCTTGATCACCCGGGTCCATCCGGATTTATTTGTACTCGGAGTTGGCATCGAGAAAGCTGAGGATCTTGTGGCCGACCATTGCATCGATCATTCGATCGATATTGGGTAGAGGAAAAGAGTCCTCATGGAATGTCTTGTTCAGGTCTTTGTAGTCTACACGCATTCTTAATTTATTTTCCTTTTTAGGGACTACTACTATGTTTGCTAACCAATCCGGGTACTTAACTTCTCGAATGGAACCTATTTTAAGGAGTTTAGATACCTCATCTTTAATGAATGCATGCTTGACTTCGGACTGAGGCCTCCTCTTTTGTTTAACCTGGTGAAACTTCGGATCCAAGCTCAGCTTGTGAGTAGTTATTTCCGGCAGGATCCCTGTCATGTCAAGATGGGACCAAGCGAAACAATCAATGTTAGCTATAAGGAATTCAATGAGTTTTTTCCAAAACTCAGGACATAACCTCGTGCCCTGGTATACCTTCTGATCGGGCAGGTGCTCGATTAATATGACTTGCTCTAGCTCCTCGATCATTGACTTGGTGGCATCAAAATCATCAAGGGCTATGAAAGACCTGGGAACTCCGTAGTCGTCATCCTCATCCGTCCCTTGCTTTTCTGGTTCGGTCGTGGCCGATATCGGTGATTGCTATTTGTTTTCTTTCTTGGCGACCGAACTCGGATTCTTTGA
This sequence comes from Nicotiana tabacum, assembly GCF_000715075.1. Lineage (NCBI taxonomy): Eukaryota > Viridiplantae > Streptophyta > Magnoliopsida > Solanales > Solanaceae > Nicotiana > Nicotiana tabacum. The sequence continues at coordinate 109,429,555 of NC_134095.1, forward strand.
TGTCAAGAGTGTGGATATTGGGACCACCTCATCGACTGAAAACATCTTCTTTACGACCGGTTTCTCTTTGTAAACTGTTTTAATTCCTTTTGGTGTGGGGAATTTCAACGCCCGTTGTAGTGTCGAGGGTACTTCTCTCATGTTGTGAATCCATGGCCTCCCAAACAGAGCATTATATCTCATATCTCCTTCGATCACGTAGAACTTTGTTTCCTGAATGGTAACAGCGATATTCACTAGTAGGGTTATCTCCCATTTAGTTGTCTCACATGCCATGTTGAATCTGTTTAGAACTCGGACTATAGGCACAATTTGGTTTTGTAGACCCAAATTTTCTACGACCCTCGATCTGATGATATTGACCGAGCTACCTAGATCAATTAACTCACGCTTAAATCGAAATTTATTTATGAGTACGGATATTACCAGTGCATCATTGTGTGGTTGTACATTGCCTTCGGCATCTTCGTCATTGAAATATAAGGTTCCCTCTGGTACATAATCTCGAGTCCGTTTTTCCCTTGTAATGGATACTTTAGTGCGCTTTAACATTGGCCCCTGGGGGACGTCAACCCACAAATGATTATGTTAATGACGTGCTAGGGTTCCTCTTGCTCGATCTTCTTGTTGGAGTCCCTGTTGTTGATGTGATTTTTGGCTTGATCACTCAAAAATTCTCAAAGATGTCCGTTATTGAATAACCGGGCTACTTCTTCTCTCAGTTGTCGGCAGTCTTCAGTTCTACAGCTGTGAGTGCCATGATATTTACACATTAAGTTGGGTCCCTTTGGGTAGGATCGGACTGCAGTGGTCGAGTCCACTTAGTATCTTTAATGCGTCCGATGGCGGACACGATGCTGGCAGCATCTACGTTGAAGTTGCCGATAACTTTGATTCTTCCTTAGAGCCAATGGGTCTGTTGAAACCATTTTTGCTCATAAGTCCCCAGTTATTATGACCTCGATAACTTCTTCTTTCACTCCTTGCAGGATCTACACCCATTACTCCTTCGATCTCCATTGTATAGTTGATAGCTATATATGTCCGATCTTGGTTCATGACCGACAGTTCTTTGGATCTGTCACCAGTCTTGATAGGCTAAACGTATTCGGGAGGGCCCCCAAGCTGATTGTCTTCGACCTTGATGTTTGACTGGTACCTATTATGGACATTGGCCCAGGTAACTGTCGGGTATTCTATCAAATTTTGTTTCAATTGTTGCGAAGACAATGAGCTTTGCGGGTTGAGTCCTTACGTGAATGCCTGAACGGCCCAATCGTCCGCGATCGAGGTAGTTCCATTCGTTCCATTTGAAATCGAGACATGAATTCCCTGAGAATCTCGTTATCTTTTTTCTTCACTTTGAAAAGGTCTGACTTCCTAGTTCAGACCTTGATGTCCCCGACGTGCGCTTTCACAAAGGCATCTGCAAGCATAGCGAACGAGTCAATAGAGTTAGGGGTAGGTTATGATACCATATCATAGCTCCTTTTGACAAGGTCTATCCGAACTTCTTCAGCAAAACGGATTTGATTTCATCATCCTCCAAGTCGTTCCCCTTGATAGTGCATGTGTAAGAGGTGACATGCTCATTTAGATTAGTTGTCCCATTGTACTTCAAAATTTCGGGCATGCGGAACTTCTTTGGGATCGGCTTCGGAGCCGCGCTCAGCGTGAAAGGTTTTTGAACAAATTTCTTGGAATCCAGGCCCTTCGGTATTGGTGGTGCTCGTGGGATTTGATCAACCCTGGAGTTGTAGGTTTCTACTTTTTTGTCATTGGCTTCAATTTTCTTTTCTCCCGATTCACCCATTTTGTTAGTCCCTCGAGCATTTTTATGATTTTGGGGCTGGTCCCGGGTTCAACTTCACTCGTCCTCTCAGTGACTGGTTCATTTCTGCGAGTATTTTTCCGGTTCGGACTCAAGTATGTTGGGAGCGCGGCTTTAGTTCTGCAGCTGGGCTATTGCTGCCTGTTAAGCTTGTAACATTTCGAAGATCACCCGCAAGTTGATCACATCGCCGTCATTGCCGTGTGTATCTCTGACTATCGACCTGGCTCCCCTGCGAACACTGATTTCCAGATCTGTGGGAAAGTTAGCATCGATGGCCACATGGGAGTTGGCACCGATTGGGTCTGTGACTGGGGGCCCCGTTGGGGTCAGCAGGGTGAACCTCATTGTCGGGCGCTACATTATTGTTCTCGCCGTGGTGGCCAGACTCAACATCAACGTTCAAAGGGGCAGATTAGAAGTTTAACATTTTTAATTTGACCTGAAATTAAAAGCTCAAAGAACAAGTGTATAATAGAGTGTGTTATGAAAAATTATATCAAATTGCCACTATTATCCTTAGCTCCACGGTGGACGCCAAACTGTTTACCTTAAAAAATGAATAACAATTGAATTTATTTGTGATTTAAGGATATGCGGATCAATTCGATACAAATGATACGTTATGTTAAAATAAACAGATAAAAGACGTAATAGATTTTCAAACCACTTAAAGGGGTTATTCCGGACTCAGTAACAGCCTTAATGAAATGCCTTCCCTCGATCCCGGACTCACAATAACGAGGCACTGATGAACAAGAGTAAGAAATTTGAATAACAGAGTAAATAAGAGTATATTGCCTTGATTTGCGTGTTACAGTATCGTTAATGAATAATCGGACCCCCTTTATATAGTAAGGCAATTCTACTCTAAGTACAATTTTATAAAAAGGTAAAAAAATTCTATTTAACTAATCACCGATTTTTTGCCGATACGTGCCGAGATTCACGCGTGATATCCGGCTGGTCACAGATATCACGGTCTTTCATTGGTCGTGCTCGATTACCTGGTAATGATCTCCGAGGCCTTTGGGATTCGAACCAAACCCGGGGTCATGGCCCCGATACTCCCGAGGTCGGGCATTTTTCTAGGACCCCGGCTTGAAGGACTCATTATCTCGATTCTGGTTCCTTGCCATCACGTCTCTTGCTCCGTTTGCTTCATCGAAAGCTGAGGTGTCTCATGGGCTCGGTTGCACCCGTAAATAAAGATGAAATCTTCTGGCAAAAAGGATAAAACCAACAATATTTTACGGAAAAGGATAAAAAAAATACCCTTCCATTTCACAATTCTATCATATCTAGTCCTACCATTTTATATTGAATAAAATTGTCTCTAATTTAACGAAGGATGCACATGGAGGACCCATTAGCACACGTGACCAATATACATAATCTAGTAAGACTGTAAGACTTAGGGTGTGTTTGATATGAAGGAAAAAATATCTTATGGAAAATATTTTCATGAAAAATGAGTGATTTTATCACTTATTTTCCTTTGTTTGATTGGTGAGTGAAAAAAACTTTTCCGAAAAATATTTTCTAATGTTTAGTTAGAGAATATAAAATATTTTTAGGAAAATAATTTTTTATGCTACTCTCCTCAACCTACCTTTCCCAAAATCTTCATGTTTCATGTACACCTCCCCCCCCCCCCCCCCCGGGACTTTTTTCTTCAAGAATTTAATTATTTTTTCAAAATTTACATAAATCCAAAGGAATTAATGTGCTATTTTACTTTTTTACGCAAAAATAATGTTAAAATTTAAGCTTGATAACTAAAAAGAGAACTTTTTTTTGGGTTGTGCATGGTGGGGGGGTGGGGGGGGGGTTTGGGGGGTCGGGAGTAGGGTGGTTTGGGGTGGGATGGATGGGGTGCGTGGAGGTTGGTGGGGCTGAGGAATATGGTGGAGAATGTTGAAAAAGAATTTTAGAAAATATTTTTCATTCTTTGGATAGTGAAAACATTTTGGGGTGGGTGCTATTTTTTTACTTTTGTGAGTGATTTGAAGTGAAAATTTTGAAAAATAGCTTTTTAGAGTTTTTCAAATTTTCGAAAAATTTGAAATTCAACTTCAACTAAAATTTAAAATTTTCATGAGCAAACACCGATTCTGAAAAAAAGTAAAAATCTTTTTAGAAAAAGTAAAAAAATTCTTATGGCTAAACGGGTCCCAAATCTCTTTCATTGGAAAGTGAAAACTCACAATATATAAGGTTCAAAGTTTAATTTTACGTATATTCTACTTCCCCGCTAACTTTGTAGTGCATAGGATTCCCTAAAAGAGAACATTAGCGCTTGCAAAATATGTTGGAAAATTCGTATTCACTCCGTTTTAATTTATGTAAGCCTATTTAATTGAGTACGAAGTTTAGAAAGAAATTCTTTTTTGAATATTTTGTGTAAAATGAGGTACATATATTTTATATTGCTACATCATTGCAAGCATATTAATTGTTTTCAGATATGAAATGGATCATTTTTTTTTTTGCACAGATAAAAAAAAAAAAATAGATTCAGACAAACTGAATCTGGGGAGTATATCCTATAGTACAAAGCTCTCGGGTGTGGAATTTGGATGATCTAAATATCAAAGGGACCAATATCAAAATACTCCACTACTTATTGATTGGTGGAAACCTGTCAGATGGGTGTATTTTATCGTCGTCCTATTAGCAGCTTATAATTACAAAATGCTAAACACGAGGGGAATAATTATTATGAAAAGCATCTAATAGCAAGTTGGGAAAAGTTTGTGTCAGTATAAATGGTCCAATCCCTATTCAGGGTTCAGCATTCTGCCATTTTTGGTCTGTAATCTCATTTTCCGTACCCGACTTTGTACTTTTGATACCTTTTCTTTCTTCTTTTCGTTTTTGGGTTACTACGCCACCGTAAGATTACCTGAACGAGCTCGTGTTGCTCATGTGTAGAAAAAATGGTAAAGAGTCAAAAATATCCCTTTACAACTGAGTATTGTTTAAAATTATCCTTCGTTATATTATTTGATCAAAAATATTCCTGCCATCTTATTATTGAACAAATACACCCCCAAGTTAACGGAGGGGCCACGTGACGGCATTTAAGACAATCGGTCCGCCCAGTATTATTTTCAAATAGAACTCGACCCAATATCCGCTACTTGATCTAAAAAATAGATCCGCATAAGGATTAACAACCTAAACTCTAATTTTTTCACTCGTGGGAATGTGGCTGCCAATTGCGATCACATTTTTCCAGACCTGTTGAACCACTATTTCTATGCTGTCAATATTCCAACGGTGATCTCCTTCTCGCCCAAATCAAGCTGTAGATCTCCTTTCTTTTACCCGAGAACCCTAATTAAAGTTGTTCCTTAATTGGTAAAATCAGGTATTAATTCCTTCTCTTCTTTCTTTTAGGTCTACTCTTACTATATATGGAAATCCTCAAGCCATTTTTTTGATTTTTTCAAGTTAATTCTTCGTTCTTATTTGCTTTTGACGTTGTAATTGCTTCAAGGGTTTGTTGGGAACTAATCTCCCCTTGAACTATTACTAATAAATATTCTGCGAATTTTTTCTATTTATTTAAAGAAGAAACATAAGAATTTGGAATCAATGAATTTTGAATATATCAGAAATCCTAACTAAATTGACTTATTTGCATTCTGATTTATTCTCCTATTTGGTTTCTCTGATGTGTAGGTATTACATATAAGCAAGAGAGAAATTCTCTATCTCACAATCTAAGCCCTATAAATTTTGTAAGACTCCGATGGTGTTTAAGTTTTTGAATAAGAAGGGATGGCACACGAGGAGTCTTCAGAACACTGAAAATATATGGAAAACAGAGCAAAACAATAAGGCTGAACAGGAGAAGTCGGAGGAGCTCCGCAAGCAGATTCAGGAGGAGCGTGTTGTTAATCCTTAACTGGGTCTAATTTAATTTTTAGGTCTGGTAGCGAGTATTGGATCGGGTCCAATTTAAAAATGGACCAATTGTCTTAAATGCCGCCACGTGGCCCCTCCGTATTTGGCGGTATATTTGTTTAATAGTAAGACGGTGGGGTAATTTTTGATCAATAGTATAACAAATGATAATTTTAAACAATATTCAGTAGTAAAGGGATATTATTGACCCTTTCCGTAGAAAAAAATGTAAACAGGACTACGAGAAAGAGCCCATTTGGATTGGCTTGAAAAAGGAATTTTTTCATTCCTATACATTATTTGAAAATTTATTACCCTTAATGTTCATGTTTAGCTAATTACCCGGTATAAATAATTTTTGTTTACAAAATATATACAATCCACCTTAAAAGGTTCACAATCCATTATTTGTGTCTTCAATCAAGAGATGCAGTTACACCATTTTCCTTTTTTTTTCTCCTCTTCTCTTTTCTTATGTTTCCACTCATATGTTTTCTCACAAATCATCTTATTATTTTCAATCTCCCCGATCATCTTTATGTAAGCATTGCCCAAAGTCATTAAAAATTCAAAGTATCATTAAGACTTATGCCTTCTAAAGCTATTTTTATTTGGTGATCCAAATATATGAACAAATTCAGTTACTGCTTTACAAAGTAGAATTTTTTCTTCACCATAACACAGGATATGATTCTTTTGTAATTGTCGTTATAACAGAGTAATGGTTGGTGGAACCATCGAGATATTATAAATTGTATAATATGCAATTAGTAATGTATGAAATTTAAGCAAACAGATGAATGAGATTTGGGAAGAACATGAAAATCAAAACTATTGCAACAAAAAGGGATAAATTTAAATTCTCTATTATTGAGGATCATATGATTGATCGCCGTAGAAACCTGTCTCCCTTATGGAATACTAGCTCAATATGTCATATAACCAAATTATTCTATAGAATCTGCACTAAGAAAAGTAAATGTCTCCGTATTAATTATTTAGAAGACAAAAAAAGAATTTTTGCATTGTTCAACGAGTTGAAAACATCAACGTAATGATAGTTTACTACCTTACCAGTTAGGCAGTTACCACTGCTAATAATGCAAAAATAAATTTCATACAACTAATTATATATTATAAAACTTATCTGCAATTTTCATATATTATTTCCACCCAATTATATACAACTACAATATTATACAACTTAAATATAATTTTTATACAATATTGTTCAACTTTCATACAATATTTAAATAAAAATAAATATATATATATAAACAACATAATATAATTTTTCTACAATTTTACTACAACTTTACTACAATTTCTGCAGTATAATGTATGTCATGTCTTTTTTTTCTTCTTCTTCGAGTTTCAATCTGAAATTCAGCCAAAATCAAGTCTAATCTTCACCAAAACACCCTCAAAATTGAGATATAAACTCCAAACCATATTCCCAATTGTTTGCAACAACACCCAATCCAAAAAAAATAATGATTTTTGAAAACCCAAATTTGAATTCAAAGCTTCAAAGCTTTTTAATGGCTGTCAATAGTGGAAGTTGTTCTCTTTTCCATTGCTTTACATTACTTAAATTATTGATTGAGAGATAGAGAGAGACGTAGAGAGAATCCCCAATTGTTTGCAACAACACACAATTCAAAAAAATAGTATTTTTTGAAAATTCAAATTCAAATTCAAAGCTTTTTAATGGCTGTCAATGGTGGAATTGTTGCTCTCTTTTCCTTTGCTCTACATTACTCGAATTAGAAATTGAGAGATAGAGAGAGAGACGTAGAGAGAGAAAGAGAGCAGGAGAGAGAGAGTGAGAGCGCATGAGGGAGAGAGAATAAGGATGGAAAATAATTGATTCTTAATATAAAGGAATACTCATTTAATTTCTAAAGTGGATATAATTGGTAAATTTGTATATATGAGGTAATTAAATTGAAACTTGAGTATGGAGGGTAATAAAGTTTCCAATAGACTATGAGGCCGTTTGGATTGGCTTAAAAATAGTTTTTATAAGCACAAGTGCTAAAATTAATTTTTAAGTGTTGGAGCTGATTTTATAAATAAATAATTATATGTTTGGATAAAAATATTGAAACAGAAAAAAAACTGTTGAAGTATTTGGTAAACAAATGTCGGTAAGTACTTTTTCTGTTAAAATAATTAAAATATCCTTAAAGTTGTTAATATTATAAAGAAGCTGATTACTAAAAATATTTTATTCTAAATTAATGTAAATATAAAATAATTTATATTTTAATGCACTTTTAATTTAAACTGACCACCTAAGATAATTTTTATAAATATAATTCTTGAACGCTCATTTTCCAATCACTTTCAACCATGTAAAACCTTTTATTTCTTTCTTGATTTCAAGCCTACTGAGGAAACACATAGGATAAATATCATATTTGTTTACATAAGAAGAAAAATAAATGAATTTATGTTATTGGGATCTTAGGATTGGCTCTCGTTGGGGAAAAAATGTATACTGCTAAGCATTCTTGTGTTTGTTTTCTACTAAACAAACAAGTATAATATTGTTTGTTTGATAAAAGAAAAAGGAAATCTAAAATTAAAACAAATTAAAATTTTAAGAAAAATTAAAAATTATTTGTGAACATTCTACCTAACAAATGAGGACTAAGAAAAAGGACTAAAATCTCTATTAACCTAAGAACAGGATGCATGTGTAGTAGTTTCTCATTTGGTTAATATAAAAGTATTATAATAATTTATAAGCAAACTAAGTAAAGGAAGAAGATGAAAAACGAAAGAAATGAAAATATAAGAATGTGATATAACACATCAGTTCTTAAAGTAACACTACTTGAATCACCATGGTTCACGACTCAAGAGAGAACAAATGTAGATCGGAAATGACGTAGAATAGCGTTTTGATGTAATGAATAAGAATAATTTGGGATTCATAACATAAAATGAGGGGTAACATAGTAAAAGGTTTGGTTAAACTTAAAAAATGCTTTTAACCAAAACGCAATAAGTTGGGAATGTCCAACTTGTTGCTTTTGTCTTGTTTTGGCTTAAAAGCACTTTTTGTTAAGACTCGAAATTCCCACCTTTGAAGCCGTGATGGCGCCTACTCGTAGAAGCTAGGCAAGCCACAAGTCCTAAAGCCCTAACTCCTTTATTTTTAATTCTTTTTATTAAGCATAACATCAAGCATTAAATATTAATATAACAGCGGAAATATGAAATTAAAGCGGAAGATTTAAATTAAATAAGGTGAACAATAATGTGGAAATCAACATATGCATCTACCCAAGAACTGGTGTCACATCACTCACGAACTACTAAGAGTACTAAATACAACCGTTTGAAAGAAATATAACACTGTTTGTCTCGAATACATGAGATAACAGAATGGAATATAAGATAGAGGAGACGCCGAGCCTGTGGACGCCTGCAAGGCTACCTCGGTATCCTGGATGGTTGAAGGCTGGCTCCCGCGCTACTGCTGCTGTCCAATACCTGGATCGGTGCACAAGAGCACAGAGTATAGTATCAGCACAACCGACCTAATGTGCTGGTAAGTGCCTAGCCTAACCTCGGCGAAGTAGTGACAAGGCTAAGACCAGACTACCAAATAACCTGTGCAGTTCAAATATATATACATGTACAACGGAAAAGAAATATAGGAAATAACCAGTCAGTGTGGAAAGGGGAAACATGTTGGGGGAGGTAACAGTTCCAAATAGAAAACCTCAATAAAAGGGGGCAAGCAACAAAGCCAGAATGTCAACAATAATCAGAAATCAACAATTGGCACGGCATCACCCTTCGTGTTTTTACTTTCGTTCTTACACAAACAATATCAATAATAAAAATGTGCACTGCATCACCCTTCGTGTTTTTACTCTCGTTCCTCACAATAGCAAACAATGCACGGCATCACTCTTCGTGTTTTTACTCTCGTTCTCACCAAATCAATCGTATCATAATAATGTGCACGACATCACCCTTCGTACTTTTACTCTTTTTCCTCACCATATAGTCAACGAATATCGGTACGGGATGGTACATCGTACGGCACGACATCACCTTTCGTGCTTTTCACTCTTTCCTCACAATAGCAAACAATGGACGACATCACTATTCGTGCTTTAACACTCTTCCTCACCCAAACAACAATCATAAACAAAAGGGCAAGGGAGTATACAAATAATGGTAGAAATCCCGGCAAGGGAATACAATTAAACAGCAAAATCCTGGCAAGGGAACAATATCAATAAATCTCAACATTCCGGCAAGGGAGATAATCAACAAAGCAACAAACATCCCGGCAAGGGACAATTCAATAACTCTTTCTCTTTCTTTCACTTCTTACTTTATAACTTACTTTACCACTTGAGTCAATGCTCTAAAGGGGTTCAATTATCTCATATACTTTCACAATTCGTATTATAACTCGAGTCAATGCTCCTCAAAGTTCAAAGAACACCATTTCTTTCACATGCTTTTTACAACATATAGAAATCATCATTAAGGCATGAAAGATACAACAAGATCAAAATATCCGCAGTATAAAGACTCACGGTCATGCTCGACACCAACGTATAGATACTCGTCACCATGCCTATACGTCGTACTCGACAATTAGCACGTAGCAAATAAGACTCAACTCTTAATCCCTCAAGCTAAGGTTAGACCAAACACTTACCTCGAAGCTTTGAACACCACTCAAGCCTCAATTATAGCTTTACCCCCTTGATTCCACCACCAATCCTCTCGAATCTAGTCACAAGTTACTTAATTACATCAATAAGTGCTAAATGAATCAACCCCAATGCATGAAAAATGAGTTTTTCCAAAGTTTTACCCAAAAAGTCAAAATCACCCGCGGGCCCACGTGGTCGAAACCCGAGGTTCGGACCAAAACCCGATTACCCATTCCCCCACGAATCCAAATGTATAATTTGTTTTGAAATTGGACCTCAAATTGAGGTCCAAATCCCCAAATTTTTGGAAAACCTAGGTTCTACCCAAAACACCCAATTTTCCCCATGAAAATCTTTGATTTTAAGTTGAAACCATGTTAAAAGATGTTAATGATTGAAGAAAACTAGTTAAAAATGACTTACAATTGATTTGGAGAAGAAAGGTTGTTTGAAAAATCGCCTCTTATGTTTTTTTGGGGTTTTGAAAAGTGAAAAATAACTGAAAATTCCGTCTATTTATACCCCCTCTCAGACCCTTACCGCGGACCGCATTAAACGGACTGCGGCCGAACAGGCCTCCCTGAAGACCTGCAGTTCAGCACCATGTGCAGACCGCACAAAGGCGACTGCGGCCACGGCCTCCATCGCGCCCCGCACAAAGGCGACCGCGGTCGCGCTGGCCCCTCCGCGGTCGCACGCGATTTCTCGCGGACCGCTCTAAAGGGTTCAGAGGCCTACAACTTCCTGAACCTGCAACATCTGACTTTCTAAGCCTAAGGCATCCCGGAACCTACTCGAACTCACCCGAGCCCTCGAAACTTCAACCCAAGTATACACACAACGTCAAAAATATCCTACAGACATATTCGTGTCATCAAATTACCAAAATAACATCACGAGCATCGAATTAAATCTCGAGATCAATGAAATTTCTCAAAACTCTTTTAAACATCACATTTCTCAATTAAGGTCCGGATCGCGTCAAACGGCGTCCGTTTTTAACCAAATTTCACAGGAATGACTCAAGTCATATATAAGACCTATACCGGGTGCCGAAACCAAAATACGGGCCTGATACCAACTCGTTCTAATCAAATTTCATTTCAATTTCCTTAGACATTTTCAGAAAAACAATTTCCTTAAAAAATTCACTTCTCGAGCTAGGGACCTCGGATTCCGATTCCGGGCATACACCCGAGTCCCATATTTTCCTATGGACCCTCCGGAATCGTCAAATCACGGGTCCGGGTCTGTTTACCCAAAATGTTGACCGAAGACAAATTTATTCATTTTAACATCAAAACTTAGCATTTTCACAAAATTTCATATTTATGCTTTTCGGCTATGCGCCCGAACTGTGCACGCAAATCGAAGCGACTCTAAATGAGGTTTTCAAGGCCTCGGAAGCACATAATGGGTAAGAAAATAGGTGATGACCCTTTGGGTCGTCACATCCTCCACCTCTAAAACAACCGTTCGTCCTCGAACGGATAGAAGAAGGAAGTACCTTAGTTGGGGAATAAATGAGGATAACGACTCTGCATATCAGACTCGCTCTCCCAGGTCGATGCCTCAGGAGGCTGACCTCTCATCGGAACACGAACAGAAGGGAAACTCTTGGATCTTAACTGACGAACTTGCCGGTCTAGAATAGTTACCGGCTCCTCCTCATAGGACAAGTCCTTGTCCAACTGGACAGTGCTGAAATCTATCACGTGGGATGGATCGCTGTGATACCTCCGAAGCATGGACATATGAAAAACTGGATGCACGGCTAAGCTCAGCGGCAACACAAGTCTATAAGCCACCTCTCCCACTCGATCAAGAATCTCAAACAGACCAATGAACCTAGGGCTAAGCTTGCCCTTCTTCCCAAATCTCATCACACCCTTCATAGGCGACACTCGGAGCAATACCCGCTCACCAACCATAAAAGCCACATCTCGAACATTGCGATCTGCATAGCTCTTTTGCCTAGACTGGGCTGTATGCAGTCTATCCTGAATGATCCTGAACTTGTCCCAGGCCTCCTGAACCAGATCTGTACCCAACAACCGAGCCTCTCCCGGTTCAAACCATCCAACCGGAGATCGACATCGCCTACCATATAAAGCCTCATAAGGAGCCATCTGGATACTCGACTGGTAACTGTTGTTGTAGGCAAACTCTGCTAAAGGAAAAAACTGATCCCACGAACCTCCAAGTCAATAACACAAGCTCGGAGCATATCCTCCAATATATGAATAGTCCGTTCGGACTGCCCGTCCATCTGAGGATGAAATGTTATACTCAACTCAACCTGGGTGCCCAACTCTCGCTGAACCGCTCTCCAGAAACGCAAAGTAAACTGCGTACCTCAGTCCGAAATAATAGATACCGGCACACCATGAAGGCGAACAATCTCCTGAATATAGATCTCATCTAACCTCTCAGATGAATAAGAGACTGCCACAGGAATGAAATGCGCTGACTTGGTCAGCCTATCAACAATGACCGAAACTGCGTCGAACTTCTTCCGAGTTAGCGGAAGTCCAGTAACGAAGTCCATAGTGATTCGCTCCCACTTCTACTCGGGAAGCTCAATCTTCTGAAACAATCCACCAGGCCTCTGATGCTCATACTTAACCTGCTGACAATTCAAACACCGTGCCACATATGCCACAATATCCTTCTTCATTCTACGCCACCAATAATGCTGCCGCAAATCCTGATACATCTTCGCGGCGCCCGGATGAATAGAGTACCGGGAATTATGGGCCTCCTCTAAAATCAACTCTCGAAGCCCATCCACATTAGGCACACAAACTCGACCCTGCAATCTCAAAACTCCATCAGCATCTAAGGTAACCTACTTGGCACCTCCACGCTGCACCGTGTCTCTAAGGACACACAAATGGGGATCATCAAACTATCGATCACGGATACGCTGCAATAACGAAGAACGAGCGATTGTGCAAGCTAATACCCGACAAGGCTCAAAAATATACAACCTCACGAATCGATTGGATAAGGCCTGAACATCCAAAGCAAGTGGCCTCTCACTGACTGGGATATAAGCAAGACTGCCCTGACTGGCTGACTTTCTACTCAAAGCATCGGCCACCACATTGGCCTTTCCCGGGTGATATAAGATAGTGATGTCATAATCCTTCAACAACTCCAACCACCTCCTCTGCCTCAAATTCAACTCCTATTGCTTGAACAAATACTGAAGACTCTTGTGATCACTGAACACCTCACATGCCACGCCATACAGATAATGCCTCCAGATCTTCAATGCGTGAACAATGGCTTCCAACTCCAAATCATGAACCGGATAGTTCTTCTCATGAATCTTCAACTACCTCGAAGCATAGGCAATGACCTTGCCATCTTGCATCAACACTGCACCAAGCCCAATACGGGAAGCATCACAATAGACTGTGTAAGGCCCTGAACCCATGGGCAATACTAACACCGGTGACGTAGTCAGAGCTGTCTTGAGCCTCTGAAAGCTTGCCTCACACTCGTCTGACCATCTGAACTGGGCACCCTTCTATGTCAACCTGGTCATCGGGGCTACGATAGATGAGAACCCCTCCACGAACCGACGATAGTAGCCTGCCAATACCAAGAAACTCTGAATCTCTGTAATTGATGCTAGTCTAGGCCAGTTCTTGATGGCTTCATTCTTCTTCGGGTCAACTTGAATACCCTCTGCTGACACAATATGACCTAGGAATGCAACTGAACTCAAGTAGAACTCACACTTCGAGAATTTAGCATATAACTGACTATGCCTCAAGGTCTGAAGAACCACTCTAAGATGCTGCTCGTGCTCCTTCCGGCTGCGAGAATATATTAGAATATCATCAATGAAGACTATCACGAATGAGTCCAAATAAGGCCTGAACACTCGGTTTATCAAATCCATAAAAGCTGCTGGGGCATTTGTCAACCCGAATGACATAACCAAGAACTCATAATGCCCGTACCGAGTGCGAAAAGTTGTCTTAGGGACATCGGATGCCCTAATCCTCAACTGATGGTAGCTAGATCTCAAGTTAATCTTTGAAAATACCTTGGCACCCTGAAGCTGATCGAATAAATCATCAATCCTCGGTAGTGGATACTTATTCTTGATGGTGACCTTGTTCAACTGCCGGTAATCAATGCACATTCTCATCGAACCATCCTTTTTCTTGACAAATAACACCGGTGCACCCCAAGGCGAAATGCTTGGTCTAATGAAACCCTTCTCAAGCAAGTCTTGCAACTGCTCCTTCAACTCTTTCAACTCTGGTGGGGCCATGCGATATGGCGGAATAGAAATGGGCTGAGTGCCCGGAACCAAATTGATGCAGAAATCAATATCCCTGTCGGGTGGCATACCCGGCAGGTCTGAAGGGAAAACATCAGGAAACTCATGAACCACGGGCACCGAATCAATAGAGGGAACCTCAGCACTAGAATTGCGAACATAAGCAAAATAGGCTAAACACCCCTTCTCGACCATATGTCGAGCCTTCACATACGAGATAACACTGCGGGTAGAATGACCAGGAGTCCCTCTCCACTCTAAATAGGGCAAATTCGGTAAGGCTAAGGTCATAGTTTTGGCGTGACAGTTCAAGATGGTGTGGTACAGGGATAACCAGTCCATCCCCAATATAACATCGAAGTCGACCATGTCTAACAGCAACAAATCAACACGGGTCTCAAGACCCCTAATCACCAAAATACAAGAACAATGAACTCAATCAACCATAATAGAATCACCCACCGGTGTAGACACATAAACAGGAATACTCAATGAATCACTAGGCATGACCAGGTACGGTGCAAAATAAGAGGACACATACGAATACGTAGACCCTAGATCAAATAGCACTGAAGCATCTCTATCACAAACCAGAATGGTACCTGTAATGACTGCATATGAAGCCTCAGCCTTGGGCCTAGCTGGAAGGACGTAACATTGGGGCTGTGCCCCACCACCCTAAACTACCTCTTTGGGACGGCCTGCTGCTGGCTGGCCTCCACCTCTAGCGGCCTCAGCTCCACCTCTAGGACCTCTACCTCCACCTCTAGCACCTCTACCCCCACCTCTAACTGGTTGTGCGGGCTGTGGAATTCCTGGTGCCCGTACCATAGCACGAGAACCCTGATGCTGAGAGCTACCTAGTGCTCGAGGGCAAAACCTGGCAACGTGACCGGGATCACCACAAGTGTAACAAGCCCTCGGCTGCTGAAACTGCTGGCCCTATCGACCTGAATGACCACCTCAGAAACTCTGAAGCGGCGGTGCACTGATGGGAGCTGGTGGTGCACTGTAAGGCTGCTGATCAGAATAGTGCGTCT
Source organism: Nicotiana tabacum (assembly GCF_000715075.1). NCBI lineage: Eukaryota > Viridiplantae > Streptophyta > Magnoliopsida > Solanales > Solanaceae > Nicotiana > Nicotiana tabacum. The sequence goes on from NC_134095.1 coordinate 109,445,329, forward strand.
GAGAACCACGACCACCTGAAGTACCATGAGAGACCTGGAGAGCTGACTGAAAGGGCCTAGGAGGATGGCCTCTACCATATGAATCTCTACCTCCAGACGAGGTACCACTGAATCTTCCTGAATGACGGAGCCTCTTATCCGACCCATAACCATCTCAACTCTGCGGGCCACATTGGCCGCCTCCTGGAAAGTGATCTCACTCCCGGCCTCCTTGGTCATTTGAAGACGAATCGACTGAATAAGACCATCAATAAACCTCCTCACCCTCTCTCTCTTAGTGGGAAGTATGACAAGAGCATGGCAAGCTAGATCGATGAACCTAGTCTCATACTAGGTGACCGTCATGGAACCCTACTGGAGGCGCTCAAACTGCCTCTGAAAGGCCTCTCTCTGCGTCACGGGGAGAAACTTCTCCAAAAACAATGCTGTGAACTGCTTCCAAGTCAAAGATGGCGAACCGGCTGGTCTAGCTAAGCAATAATCACTCCACCAAGTCTTGGCGGATCCAGACAGACGAAAGGTAGCAAAATCAACTCCATTGGTCTCAATGATCCCCATGTTCCGAAGAACCTCGTGACAACTATCCAGATAATCCTGGGAATCCTCAGTATATGTATCATTGAATGTAGAAGTGAAGAGCTTGGTGAACCTATCCAGCCTCCACAAAGCATCGGCAGACATAGTCGCTCCATCGCCGGTTTGAGCTACTACACCCGGCTGAACTACCACAATTGGTTGAACCGCTGGAACCTGAACCTGGCAAGCTACCTGCTCTGGAGTGCGCGTAGCAGGAGTCTGAGCCCCTCCTCCAGCCTGAGAAGTGGCTGGTGCTACGGGAAGCAAACCCGCTCGGGTGACACTCTCCATGAGGCCCACCAATCGGACCAGAGCGTCCTAAAGAACTGGGGTGGCAATGAACCCCTCTGGGACCTGAGCTGGGCCCACCGGAGCTGCTGGGGCCGGAACCTCCTCCTCAAAATCAACCTGAGGCTCTGCCACTGGTGCTGTTGCTCGGGGCTAATTCTTCCCCTACCTCGACCTCAAGCACAGCCTCGCCCTCTGCCCCTAGTGGAAGTTGCTACTAGGGGATCGGGCTGTTGAGCGATAGATGAGGAAGCGCGTGTTCTCTCCATCTGCAATAGAACAGAGTAGAAATCCAATTAGCATTTGAGGAACAAATCCGCACGACAAGAAAAAACACGTGTGAAATTTTCCTAACTCTATAGCCTCTGGGGGATAAGTATAGACGTCTCCATACCGATCCCTCAGACTCTACTAAGCTTGTCTGTACGTTGTGAAACCTATGTAACCTAGAGCTCTGATACCAACTTGTCACGACCCGGAATTCCCACCCTCGGAAGCCATGATGGCGCCTACTCGTAGAAGCTAGGCAAGCCACAGGTCCTAAATCCCTAACTCCTTTATTTTTAATCCTTTTTATTGAGCATAACATCAAGCGTTAAATATTAATATAACAACGGAAATATGGAATTAAAACGGAAGATTTAAATTAAATAAGCTGAACAATAATGCGAAAATCAGCATATGCCTCTACCCAAGAACTGGTGTCACATCATTCACGAACTACTAAGAGTACTAAATACAACCGTTTGAAAGAAATATAACATTGTTTGTCTCGAATACATGAGATAACAGAATGGAATATAAGATAGAGGAGACGCCGAGCCTGCAGACGCCTGCAAGGCTACCTCGGTATCTCGGTGTGCTGAAGGCTGGCTCCCGCGCTATTGCTGCTGTCCAATACCTGGATCTGTGCATAAGAGCATAGAGTGTAGTATCAGTACAACCGACCCCATGTGCTGGTAAGTGTCTTGCCTAACCTCGGCGAAGTAGTGACAAGGCTAAGACCAGACTACTAAATAACATATGCAGTTTAAATATATATACATGTACAACGGAAAAGAAATATAGGAAATAACCAGTCAGTGTGGGAAGGGGAAACATGTTGGGGGAGGTAACAGTTCCAAATAGAAAACCTCAATAAAAGGGGGGAAGCAACAAAGCAAGAATGTCAACAATAATCAGAAATCAACAATTGGCACGGCATCACCCTTCGTGCTTTTACTCTCGTTCTCACACAAACAATATCAGTAATAAAAATGTGCACGGCATCACCCTTTGTACTTTTACTCTCGTTCCTCACAATAGCAAACAATGCACGGCATCACCCTTCGTACTTTTACTCTCAATCTCACCAAATCAATCGTATCATAATAATGTGCATGGCATCACCCTTCATACTTTTACTCTCTTTCCTCACCATATAGTCAACGAATATTGGTACGGGATGGTACATTGTACAGCACGACATCACCTTTCGTGCTTTTCACTCTTTCCTCTCAATAGCAAACAATGCACGGCATCACCCTTCGTGCTTTTAACACTCTTCCTCACCCAAACAACAATCACAAACAAAGGGGATATAGAGTTAGCCAAACGACGTAGTTTGATACCAAAACTACGTTGTTTCAAGAACAACCCATCTCAGTCGTTCAAACCAAGTTGATCTGACGGCCCTCGTCCCATCTCCCTTACCCATTACCTGACCCGACCCATTCCACCCAAAGACCAACCCGGTCTCACTTAACCAAAACGATGTTGTTTTCTTTAAGTGAGAGATCCAGGCCATTGATCTCGACTGATCTAACGGCCAAGATCAAACCATCCACCCCGTATATAGTCCCTCATCCCTTACCCCCACGCCCCCTAAGCCAGACCCCCCCTCCCTTGAGTCGTCTCCCTCACCAGACCCAAACCCCACGAAACCCTAGCCGCCTTAGTCCCCTCCCGTTTGAAACTCGGCGGCATCAACGCCGCCGACCACCATTTTAACACCCTAAGACCACTCAACCACCCTGAATCGAAATCCACCAACCGTTTAGTTCGAATCAATCCCTAGATTCTCGAATCTTCATTTGAAGATTCTAACCAAACCTCGACCTACACCAACCCCCCCCCCCCAAATCCATGCCAGGTACTCCCCTGACCTCCCTCGTGACCAAACCAGGCTTGGTTTGGTCCGAATCCAACCAGGAAAACCTGAATCCCAAATTCGCCCTAGGAACCCTAGAAGTCCTGAGTCCGAGTTTTTGTCCGTTTGAACGAGAAGATTAGGGTCTAATGGACCTTAATCAAATTGTTCTCAGTTGAGAACACTTCGATTAAAGTCTGTTCAACCCCAAAAGAAGTTTTGATTCGAAATCCGATACAGGGTCTTCTGATTTTTTTTCAAACCTTTAAGGTATTTCTGCTTTTCTTTTCCTTGTTAGTTCATTTTGTTGTTTTGTTATAGTTAAATGTCTGTTCATATGTCCAAATGTTTAGTTGATTTATTTTGAATTTTTGTGTCGACTGTTCTGTCCATCTTGCTCGGACCTTTTGTTTGGTCGAATCTCTTTTGCTATTCATTGATGAGTGTATGTGTTTGACAGTGTAATCGATTGAACTGAATTTCGATCGATTAATTAGTTCCCAGGGTCATTTCTTGTTTTGACAGTGCAATCTGAACTCCCTGTTCAATACTGTTCGATTCTGATCATTAGCTATTGATTGTATGTGTTGTAATTCGCGTAGTCGATTCGACGTATATCGTCAATTAGTTTCAGCTTGGGATGACAGTAATCCGACTCATGCTTTTTAATTTTACTAAGCCATTGTTTGAGTTAGCTAAGAATTGATTTTAACTGCTCATGGTCTGATTAGTTGAACCAAGAGTCATTTAAGGATTGGGTTATAGCTGCAGTTCAGGGTTGAGTCTGAATTGATGGCATGTGCACTCTTGGGCAGCATGTGCACTATAGTTTCTTTATTGAATTAGAGAAAATTTGACAGCATGTGCTGTCAGGGCATATTCAGGCTGCCCATATTTGCTAATTAGAATAAGGGACAGGCCACTTTAGCAGTAAAGAAAGGGTCTGTCAGGGGAATCTTATGGGGGATACTTTTCTTTTGAGTTTTGAGTGGGAAAAACAGAGGGAATAACATGGGAGAATTAGTTTTCAATTGACTAAGTGCCCTAAGGGCTGAGAGGGGGGCTGTGGGGGATATATAAAAGAGAGGGGACACCCCTGAGGAGAAGAGTTTTTTCAGCCATCAAAAACACCCCCTAAAAAACCATCTTTTGGGGAATTGCTGAGCAATATAAAATCACAGAGAGAACAGAGGGGAGGGGGAATTTTGAGAATTAAAAGAGGTTCTGAAAATAGCTGACAAAAAAGGGGGCAGATAAAACATCATTCCATTGAGCTTTGGTTCAGTTCAAAGCCCCAGTAGCTGATATTGATCTTCTGGTCTGACTCCAATTTGTTGGAACTTCCTATGCAATCTACTGGTCCAACCTTGGTTTGAGTTCAAGTCCATTTTGAGTCTTTTGCATGTTGTTTGCTGCTGTTTGGGTTTTACAAATCATTTCGGGCTTCGTTTGAGTGTGTTCCTGGTGCATCTGGTTGCTGAAACTGCTGTGTTGCTGGTGCTGTTTGTTATTTATCACTGCTGCTGCACTGATCACTCCTCTTTTCCTTCTTGTTGTCCAATTTCCAGGTACACATTTTGAATTTCACACTGATGTAATAGTAAAAGCATGAAATGAAAGATGCGAAGGAGTTTTAATCATTGGCTGCTGCACTTACAGCTTTATAAATGTTGTTAGATTTGTGTAATTCTTAGTTTGTAGCTCGATAGCAAAATACATTTAGTTAGCTTGTGCTTAAATTGAAACTTAGTTTATTTAGGTACTGTGATTTATAGCGGTTCAGTTGTATGTATGATAATAACGCAAGTTGTAAAATGCACGAGTAGTTGGTATATCAATAACTAGACTTCATCTTTAGTTATATTTTGTACATAAGGTACTGTTTCTAATCTTGCCAAATGTAATATAGTTTCTTTTTCATCACTTGAGCTAACGTTATTAAATCTGATTCCATTAGGCAGTCTATAGAACCATGTTCAAATCCCATTAGTAGCAGTTTCTAGTAGTTAACTCCATTAATCTAGTTTAAATAAGTTAGTTTAAATTCGAACTTGAAGAACAATTAGCGTAAGTTTAGCACTTTCATTCATCTTGTACGTTAATATCCTTTAGCGAATTAAAAGCTCGCTCGCTCATGGAATAAGGCTCGAAACGATTCCCCGCCTCGTAAATAATTAATCCAATAACTAATGAGAGGCCAGAATTGGCCAAACATGTAATTTAATTAGCATGTATTTTCTTTCTTCTATTTTTTAGAGACAAACATAATAGAAATGTAGTCGCTGTAGGTTTATCCTTTCAAATAATGAGTTGAGCCTCGCCAAATAAAATGCAAATCGCGGGGCCCTCAATAATTGATCATAATAAATACTTAGAATTTGGGAAGGACTGTTTAGTGAATTTCACTGCCTTCCCCAAAGATAATAACGCGTTAGACTCTTTAGGCGCGACTTAATTAAATTACATCCTTAAATTCGGGTGCGCATTTATGTGACCCAAATTCAAATCTCAACGGAGTCGAAATGTGTTAACAACTACGGGTGCATTGATTGTGACGTGGTTCGAGATGTATTTTCACGGCGTTGCAATTCTATAAAAAAAATGATAATAATAAAAGCGATTTAAACTTAATAAAATCACATAAGTCATAACATGTATTTAAATCAGATTTTAGCCATTATAACAATTTAAGCGACCGTGCTAGAACCACGGGATTCGAGGGTGCCTAACACCTTCCCTCGGGTCAACAGAATTCCTTACTTAGAATTTCTCGTTCGCAAACTTCATTTGGAAAGTCGAATATTTTCCTCGATTTAGGATTCAAGATAAACCGGTAACTTGGGACACCAAAAGCCAAACCTTTCCCAAGTGGCGACTCTGAATTAAATAAATAATCTCATTTCGAATATTGTCACTTAAATTGGAAAAACTCCCTCGCGCATTTTTATCTTTCGGGGTAGGCGCGCAAAAGGAGGTGTGACAGCTCTGGCAACTCTTCTGGGGAGTTAACCCAGAACCTTTGGTTCAGGGTTCAAGAATTCGAGCTTAGAATAATTGTTATATTTGGCTTTATTATCTGATCTTTATTACATGTTTTGGCATAACGTGCTAAATGTTGTCTTTTACCGCTTTGATATTATCTGAACTGTATATAAACTATGTCGAAACCCTTCTCTTCTTACCTCCGGGGAGAAGCTCGCTGGTCGAGACTCCCTATTCTGTTAGTGTCAATACCTGAAATAAGAAAGAGGTCAGACAAGTTACAAAGTCGGACGATCTCGCAGGTCCCCGGTACGTAGCCTCCTCCTCGACTCGAGTTGTCCGCTCGGGTACACGATCTAGAACATATACCCAGGATGAACTTAGTATAATGAAACCTCATGCCAGATCCCTTGTAGGAACGCTTATTTGCATCATGTTGCATTTGACATAGGGGACTCAACACAGGGGTCGGGTCCGTCTAGGACAGGCAACCTGAAATGAAAAGACCATCCTGCTGCATCCCGTTTGTTTTGCGCATTTATTTACTTCAGATCTGCATGTTGACCGGTTTCTAAAAAAAAAATTCAAAAAAGGAAAGAAAAATAGCAGCGTAGGGAGATAATTACTTATTTTAAAAAAATAAAACCAATGTCCAAGTAGTGTCAAAACCTCGCCGAAATTTTCTAAAAAAAAAATGAAAACAAATTTTGTCTTTTAGTTTGATTTATTAAAAAAAAACATATATAAAAAAAATATATTTCCTTTTAATCGCTTTCAAAATCCAAAAAAAGGGTCTTTATTTAAAAGTAAAAAAAAAAGAAGAAAATTCAAAATTCAAAAAAATATTGTTTCTTTTGTAGTATCTCTTTTATAAATTCAGACTAATAGTCCAAGTACTTCCTTATTTTCGAAATTTCAAAAAAAAAAAGTCTTACAAAAATCCAGAAAAATATTTTCAAAACAAAAAAATACAAAAAAAAATACAAAAACAAAATCCAGAAAAATATTTTTTCTCCCTTTTCTTTAAAAGATTGTATTCTGAAGGGGTTTAAGTTTATTTACTCTACGCCTGATCGGCCCGAACTACGCCGGTTTGATTCTCACAGGGTGCGAGATACGTAGGCAACCCTCATCTGGTCCAATCTCCCATTTTCAAAATAGCCAAAATGTTAGAATTTTAATTTCGTCATGAATGAGTCGGGTAATGCCGTTTTGTCAAGGATAGCCGAATGTTCCCGAAAGGGACGCCGGAAGGCTGACTTTGCACAAACGGCTATTATTGGTCATTTTTATTTTTCTGACCAAATTGTCCAACGACCTTAGAATCCTCGTCCACGAGGCTCTGTGAGGCCATGTTCCCCATGTTGTTTCATTACTACTAAAAAATCATAAATAAATCAAGTGATTGTTTTTGTCAAAAATAGCCAAATGTTCCCGAAAGGAACGACGGAAGGCTGATTTTGCATAAACGAACACTTTCGGTCGTCTTTTAGAGTTTTGATCGGTTGACCCTCACAGCCTTAAAATCTTCATCCCCGAAGTGCTGAAAGGCCGTGTTCGAAAATCGAATCTTCTTTTTTATATAGTCAAATCATTTTTGAGTCAAATCATTTTTGCTTAAAGTCACCTTAATAAATGTGCAGGATGAGCACAATGCAAAACGAACATTTTTCGATAATGACTAAAATCTCTGTCAAGTTATGGCTATGGTGGAATGATCTAGGTGCTGAAGGGCAAGATAAGGTCAACAAATATCTGAAAGGTCTCACGGGTTTATTGGAAATTCAGCCTCGGGGAGATATCATAAGAGCCTTGGTCACCTACTGGGACCCAGCGCACAATGTTTTCCACTTCTCCGACTTTGAACTCACCCCGACTCTGGAGGAAATGGCTGGGTACATCGGAAATGCTGAACTTCCATTAAGGCAAAAATACCTGGTTGCCCCAAGAGCTGTCACGGTGCATCGATTTCTAGACTCACTAAAAATACCCAGGACGGTCCATAACCCAGATTTGGCCGCCGGTTTTTGTAATCCATGCTTCATATACGACAAGTATGGTCATGTAGGGGGATTCAACAATCCGATTAACAAGCTATGTAGCAAAGGTAGTCGTCAGAAGTGGGATGAGCACACACGGGTGGCTTTCATGATAACATTTTTGGGTCTTCTAGTATTTCCAAGGAAAGACGGAAATATTGATCTGAAAATATCCGGGGTCATCAGTACTTTGCTCACACAGAATGATAGTACTCTCGCGCCTATGGTGGTATCTGATATCTTTCGAGCTCTCACAGCCTACAAAGCCGGGGGGAATTTCTTCGAAGGGTGCAACTTGCTGTTACAAATATGGATGACTGAACATCTCTGCCATCGTTCCGAGATTTTGAGCCATGGTTCCTCGAAGAAAACTTGCATAGAAGAGTTTTACACAAGAACCAAAAAGATCAGTCTGCCCAAAGGAGTTATGGCATGGACTTCATTATTTCAGACTCTCACTGCCAGCCAAATACAATGGACACTGGGATGGTTGCATGTTGATGAGGTCATGTATATGCCAGCATCTAGAACTCACTTTCTACTGATGGGACTTAAGAGCATTCAACCTTACGCGCCCTGCCGAGTCTTGAGGCAACTCGGGAGATGCCAGATAGTACCACACGAGGAAGATCTTAGTGCTCAAACAATTGAGATTAGCCCTGACAGACAATTTCCTGAAGCAAAAATCCGCCAGATCTGGAATGAATGTCAACATTTGAAGGCGGATACTTGTGTGCAGGATCGGGCCAAAAGAGAAATGGCGCCAGGTTACCTTGCGTGGTGCAGAAGAGAACTTGAACACGAAAGGCCGGCTAAAAGACCCCACATCCGGAACTTTGCCGAGTCATCGCAAAAGCAGTGGGATTGGTTGGCAAAAGAAAGAGGCTATCGTGCCGAAATCGGCAAATTGAAGCAACAGGTTGAAGGTCTGAAATATGAGCACAACGTGCAAGTTGCTACCGATCTGGGAGAAAAGAACAGGTTGACTCAGGAAAATGAGATGCTCAGGACCCAGATCAAACAGATGAGGATAGATGCTGATAACCAGCAAAGGAGCCGGTCAGATGAACGATTGATAAAAGCTTTAAGGATAGAAATTGGGGAGTGCCGGAGTGAGTCAGAAAATACCATAGTAGGGCTTGAAGCACACTGGGCAAGAAGGACAGAAAAGCGTAACCGGCACCTGCTGCAGTTGGAAAGGGATCACGAGCGAACCATTGCCAATCTGAAGGAAAAGGTGGACAGAGCGTTTGAGCAAACCCGAACCCTGGGAGTTGAAAATAGACATTGCCGCAAGCTCTTAGCCCAGATGGAAGTAGAAATTCAGTAGTGGTAAAATCAATGCCTCCAGGATTCTCGGGTTATGACAACCCGTAATGATCAAATAGAGCACTTACTCAAAGAAAAGAGGCAAACCAGGGATAAGATCAGGACCATTGCCCATGCCATCATCAGAAGATGTCTACGGTGTGAAAACATGACCAGCATTACCGTTCTCTCGGCAGTGATGGTTTATGTCAAGCAAACCATGCATGAGCTGGAACAACTTGAAAGGGACCTCACACCTAAGACCGCGGCAAGGCCGAACGATGCCCCGCGGGCGCCAATTCTCGAAACCTTAATGTATTCATAGGTCGAGTCTGTCCGTCTTTTGCATCAAGGTGTATTAGTCCGTTGAGTCTGTACTTTTTTTTTTCAAGGCTTGTTATTTTCCTTTTTTCAAGAATGTTAGTTTGTAATAGATTGTTCAGTAATAAAATGTGTGCTTCTTTTACACTCATCTGTTTTGAACTACGTAATGATCTGATTCACGTGGCATCATGATACGTAGGCAATCCTCATCGGATCCGGTCACATTTTTAACTGCAAATATTGAAAATAGTAATAAAAAAATAAAATAAAGGAAAGCCTAAAGAGAAGCCGGAATGACGCATGCCTTCGTTGCAAACATGTAGAAATTCATTTAACTATATAGGTGCATCACACCCCAACGTGCGATTACCTATCTGTTATTTGTTTCAAACTAACCGTTTGCTTGTTGCTGAGACATCCAGGTTTCTAGAAAAGGTGGTTGGTTTGGTGGAAGTCTGGCCTCACATTCATACTTCACGAGGTCGAAAGGGAGTGTTCAGTTACCCGTTGTTAAGTCAAAAGGGAGTATTCACACTTACTTCACGAGATCAAAGGGAAGCATAGAAATGTCTTCAGAAATTCCTTTGCCGATAGTTCCTATTTCCGAGGAGAGTTCAATCTCGGCCATCCTGACACCCAAGTCAGCAACTGCTGAGGAAAACAGAATCCTGCGGCTCCGCATGTTGGAAATGTTGGATGACTGGAATAACGAAAAAGAGCCCCCGAGTGTAATCCCTGGGTTCCCTGAGTTGTTCTCCAGGACAAGTGGGACTTCCAACGTCCCCATAAGCTATCCAGCTACCCCATTCGGGTACCCAGCCATTTCAGCCCTCTCTGCTGGATCGCCCTCTGATTCTTATCCCCGGATGTCAACAACAGATATAGCTATGAACATATTCACTGCACCTCCCTGTCCAATCGTGGCACAACCTGCTACACACAAGCCAAATTTTGACTCATCCTCATTCACATTCCAAGCACCATCCTTCTCACTGGAACCAACTCGGTTCACCACCATCACTCATCCCCAATAGCCTCAATACGAGTTTGCACCTAGGCAGGATCAAAACCCCAAAATTACTGAACAAGATGATATGGCAAAAAGAATGAGGAGCCTTGAGCAGAGTTTGAAAAACATGCAAGGTTTAAGCGGACAGAAGAGTGTCTCCTATACTGATCTATGCATGTTCCCTCACGTGCACCTACCCGTGGGCTTCAAAACCCCAAAGTTTGAGAAGTATGACGGGCACGGCGACCCCGTTGCTCATCTCAAGAAGTATTGCAACCAATTGAGGGGAGCCGGCGGCAAAGAAGAATTATTAATGGCATACTTCGGGGAAAGTCTGATAGGAATAGCCTCAGAGTGGTATATGGACCAAGACATATCTCGATGGCATATATGGGATGATCTCGCCAGAGATTTTGTGAGACAATTCCAGTATAACATCGACATTGCACCAGACCGAAATTCTCTGTCAAACTTGAAGAAGAAACCTTCAAAAAGCTTCAGAGAATATGCTATTAAATGGCGCGAGCAGGCATCGAGGGTAAAACCTCCCATGGACGAGATAGAAATGGTCACTACTTTTCTCCAGGCTCAAGAATCAGACTATTTCCAGAATATGATGTCAGCCATGGGAAAGCCTTTCGCGGAAGCAATCAAGATCGGGGAGATGGTAGAAAATGGTTTGAAAACGGGTAGAATCTTAAGTCAAGCAGCCATAAGGGCAACCTCCCAAGCCGTACAAAGCGGGTCCGGAGGAATGGCAAGAGGAAAGAAAAAGGAAGAAACGTCCATGGCAGCCTTAGAAGCAAGGGAATATCGTAATCCCAGGCCCCGTTTTCCAGAAAGAACCCCACAACATTACTACCCCCACCAAAATGTGACATATTCTCCTCAACCCTACATGGTCATGAACACCCAGCCCTATGTCCATCCGCCACAGCAAGCCAATCGAGGCCAAGCTCCACCTCCCAGAAATCAGCCTCCCTACCGGAACCACTATAATCCACAGCCCCCTCAAAATAACTTCCGCCCTCAGGAACCACCTAGAAGACGGACTCTCACACCCATAGGTGAACCATATTCTACCTTGTTCCCAAAGCTAGTCCAGATGGGTTCCTGCAGTCAGTCCTTCAGACAAGGTACAATCCGACATCACTTACTTACAAAGCCGGTGTTAGGTGCGCCTATCATTCAGGAGCATAAGGGCACAATACAAATGACTGTTGGGCTTTGAGAAGGGTAGTCGAGAACTTAATAGAGCAGGGGAAGATAGTACTAAGGGACGAGGAGGTCCCAAATGTGACTAACAATCCGTTACCCGCTCACAATAACGGGCCGCTAATTGGAATGATTTGCGAGGACAAAGAATTTGATCCTGCTTTAAAAGCTATAATTGCCATCGTTGATGCAGGGAAAAGGCCTAAAACCACCCTGAAGCTAGAGAAAGGGGAAAAGAAGGTCAATACTGTCAAGGTTGAGCCCGAAGAGAAAGTTGAGGAAAAGACAGCAACGATGGTGCCAGTGAGGAGTGAAGTTCTTTACGTTCCATGAGGTCGAGCAGAGAAGCCGCAAAGATTCGAAGTCAAAAGGGCAAAACCAATGTACGTACCAAAAGGGGCCTATGTGGTCCGGGGGACGATTCAACCACCTTGGCTGAATGAGCCAGTGGTTATCGGATGCGTGCCACAGAAGCCGATGACAGACCCGTCCACAGTACCGTGGAACTATCAAAGAACGTTGGTTACGTACAAAGGTAGAGAAGTTACGGGAGAACTTCCGGAGAATACTTTCATTGGAAGGTATTCGAACACTCAAGAGTTAAACAACGCCACAAGGAAACGCTTCCCACCCAAGGAGCCTGTAAGCGTTGAGGAAGCGGAAGCTTTCTTCCAAAAGATGAAAATGCCAGACTACGAAGTGCTAGATCAACTACGCAAGTGCCCCGAGCAAGTGTCCATGCTATCTCTGTTGATGAGGTTGGCCGAGCACCAAAAGATCTTGCTCAAGACCCTGAACGAAGCATACATACCAGTTGAAACCTTAGTCGAACAATTGGAACGAATGACAGAGAGGTTCTTCGCCGTTAACCAGGTTTCCTTCAGCAAGAACGACTTACCTCCAGAGGGAGCAGCTCACAACAAAGCCTTACATCTGACAGTTAAATGCGAAGACTACTACGTTAAGCGGGTAATGTTGGATGGAGGTTCAGGTGTTGACATTTGTCCGCTTTCCACACTGCAGAGAATGGAAATTGGGACCGGAAGAATCCGCCCCAATAATGTCTGCGTAAGGGCTTTTGATGGCGTCAAGAGGGACACCCACGGGGAAATATACTTGGTATTAACTATAGGACCAGTGGAGTCTGAAATAACGTTCCAGGTGCTTGACATGGATACGTCTTACAATTTTCTCCTCGGCAGACCTTGGATTCATGCGGCAGGGGCTGTACCTTCCACTCTTCACCAAATGGTGAAGTTTGAGTACGAAGATCGGGAAATTGTGGGCCACGGAGAAAACGAACAGTCTATTTATCGAGACCCATCCATCCCATATCTTGAAGCGAGGGAAGGGAGCGAGCACACGGTTTATCAGGCTTTCGAAGTTGTGATAGCAGAGTAGTATGAAGAAGGAAGGCCTTGCCCCCAACCTTTCTTGTCCAACGCCTCAATCATGGTGGCTAAAGAAATGATCCGACACGGATTCAGGCCAGGGAAAGGGCTCGGACGAACATTGCAAGGAATAACGGAACCCATCACCTTGCCTTCCACCAAGAAACTTTTGGGATAGGTTTTCAACCCACTCCAAAAGATGAAGAGTGGGCAAAGAAGAGGAAGAATGAGGGTTGGAAACTGCCTCGGCCATTGCCAGATTTATATGAAACTTTCGTCGGACCGAAATACATCGAAGAAGAAGACGATGAGGTTTTCATGGCCGAAGAGATCGAGGAGATATGTGAGGCAATGAGAGAAATGCTCTACGAAGCTCACATGGTTCAACCAGGAGAAGGCACAAGCACCGCTGAGATGCTATATGTGGGGCCAAATGCCAAGCTTCGAAACTGGGAGGCCACGCCATTCCCAACTAGACAGGAGTCCGGGTAGACCTGTCCTGCCACCTTTCCTGCATCACGAGTTATCCCCAGGATATAACTTGGATGTTTTTCCCTTCAGTTGTTGTTTTGAATTCCTGAAATATAAACATTGTTATCTTCCAAATTCCAAGAAATAAAAGTCATTGTTTTCTCATTTTTTTTCCTTTGTTCTGATTTTTGTTATTTTTCCTTTATCTTTTCTTTCAGTTATAATAATGCGGCTTTAAATAATATGACATGCTTACGGACTTCACGCCCAGATCACAACGAGCTGTTTAATTGTGAAATAATGAACCAAGAATCATAATATGACAAAGAAGAGGATTTTAGGGAGATAAATTGAGAATTGGAACACTTTGAGAATAAACCTAAGCCGAATATGAATGACACTGAACCAGTTAATTTGGGAACCCTTGAAGAAATCCGAGAGACCAAAATAAGCATTCACACGGACGGGAAAACGCGAGACGCGATAATTCAACTCCTTTTTGAATTTAGAGATATGTTTGCTTGGTCATACGATGACATGCCAGGATTAGGTGTTGATCTAGTGATGCATAAATTGCCAATTCACCCTGATTGTCCTCTAGTTCAACAAAAGCAAAGAAAGTTCAAAACTGATGTCAGTGACAAAATTAAAGAAGAGATCACCAAGCAGCTGAAACGGGAGTAATTCGGGTATTCCAGTACACCACGTGGTTGGCGAATGTAGTTCCAGTGCCGAAAAAAGATGGGAAGACTCGGGTATGTGTGGATTATCGAGATTTGAACAGGGCGAGTCCCAAAGACAATTTCTCATTGCCCAACATCCACATCCTTGTTGATAATTGCACCAAACATGAGATCCAGTCTTTCGTAGATTGTTACGCTGGGTATCATCAGGTGTTGATTGATGAAGAAGACACCGAGAAGACTGCTTTCACTACACCCTGGGGCACTTACTGTTATCGGGTTATGCCATTCGGTCTGAAGAATGCTGGGGAAACTTACATGAGGGCCATGACTACCATTTTTCATGACATGATGCATCAAGAAATAGAGGTGTATGTGGAAGACGTGATAGTCAAGTCCAGGATGCAGGACAATCATATCCAAGATTTGAGGAAATTCTTCGAGAGACTGAGGAAGTACGACTTGAAGCTGAACCCAGCCAAATGCGCTTTCGGAGTCCCATCAGGCAAGCTTTTGGGTTTCATAGTAAGCAGGAGAGGTATCGAATTAGATCCAACAAAGATAAAATCTATCAGAGATCTACCTCCCCTAAGAACGAAGAAAGACGTGATGAGTCTGTTGGGCAGGTTAAACTATATCAGTCGATTCATTGCCCAGCTGACTAGCACGTGTGAGCCCATATTTAAGCTATTGAGGAAAGATGCAGCGATCAAATGGACGGCTGAGTGTCAAGAAGCTTTTGACAAAATCAAAGAATATCTTTCAAATCCCCCAGTTTTGGTCCCGCCAGAGCCAGAGAGACCCCTGTTCTTGTATCTGATAGTCTTGGAAAATTCTTTCGGTTGCGTCCTCGGGCAACATGACATAACCGGAAAGAAGGAGCAAGCGATCTACTACTTGAGCAAGAAATTCACCGGCTACGAGGCCAAGTACACTCTGCTGGAAAGAACGTGTTGTGCTTTGACGTGGGTTGCTCAAAAATTGAGACATTATCTCCAAGCTCACACTACTTACCTCATAAGCAGGCTGGATCCTTTGAAGTATATATTTCAGAAACCAATGCCTACTGGAAGACTGGCCAAGTGGCAAATCTTGCTTACTGAATTTGACATAGTCTATGTCACCCGTACGGCAATGAAAGCCCAGGCGTTAGCAGATCATTTAGCCGAAAACCCGGTTGATGAGGAATACTAACCGTTGAGTACTTATTTTCCGGATGAAGAAATAAACACCGTAGAAGTAGTCTCGGAAAACGCTCATGTTTGGAAGATGTTCTTTGATGGGGCCGTAAACGCCAAAGGTGTAGGAATCTGGGCAATTTTGATCTCATCCTCTGGTCAGCACTATCCTGCTACAGCTAGACTGCGTTTCTTTTGTACAAACAATACAGCTGAATATGAAGCCTGCGTCATGGGCATGCATATGGCGATCGATCAGGATGTTGAAGATTTATTGATTATGGGGGATTCCGACCTGATTATCCGGCAAGCCCAAGGTGAATGGGAAACTCGGGATGTCAAACTTATTCCTTACCGACATCATGTGGAGGATCTCGGCAAGCGTTTCAAGTCAATAGAGTTCAGGTACATCCCGCGGTGTCACAACGAACTGGTGGATGCACTTGCTACCTTGGCTTCAATGCTACCCTACCCAGGCAACGCCCACGTCTATCCCTTGGAAATCCAAATCAGGGAAAGACACGGTTACTGCAACGTAATCGAGGCAGGATCGTGTACACAGCCATGGTACCATGATATTAAGAGGTTCTTGAAGACACAAGAATACCCCGAACATGCTACTAGAGATCAAAAGAGACCATTAGCCGGCATGCAGACGGTTTCTTTTTGAGCGGCGAGTTATTGTATAAAAGGACCCCGGACCTCAATCTGCTAAGATGTGTTGACGCCAAGGAGGCGGGAAGGATCATGCATGAAGTACACGCAGGAGTGTGCGGGCCCCACATGAACGGGTATGTTTTGGCAAAGAAAATCCTTCGAGCAGGTTATTACTGGATGACCATGGAGAAGGACTGTTTTAGCTTCATTCGAAAGTGTCATCAGTGTCAGGTGCACGGTGATTTGATTCATGCTCCTCCCACGGAATTGCATCCCATGTCTGCACCTTGGCCATTTGTTGCTTGGGGCATGGACGTCATTGGTCCCATCGAGCCAAAGGCCTCAAATGGACACAGATTCATATTGGTTGCTATCGACTACTTCATGAAATGGGTGGAATCTGTCACTCTCAAGTCGGTCACTAAGAAGGCTGTGGTGGATTTTGTATATTCAAATCTTATATGTCGTTTCGATATTCCTGCAACTATCATCACAGATAATGCGGCGAACCTGAATAGTCACTTGATGGGAGATGTATGCGAACAGTTCAAAATAATGCATAGGAACTCCACCCCTTATCGGCCCAAGGCCAATGGCGTTGTTGAAGCAGCAAACAAGAACATCAAGAAGATTTTGAGGAAGACGATCCAGAGTTCCCGACAATGGCATGAACAGTTACCCTTTGCATTGCTGGGATAACGCACCACAGTACGCACGTCAGTAGGGGCAACCCCTTATCTGTTGGTTTATGGGACCGAGGCTGTGATACCAGCAGAGGTAGAAATTCCTTCGCTCTGAACCATTGTCGAAGTAGAAAATGAAGATAGCGAGTTGGTTAAGACTCGAGTGGAGCAGTTGACTTTGATTGACGAGAAACGAATGGCTGCGGTTTGTCACGGGCAGTTGTACCAACAAAGAATGGCCCGTGCTTACAACAAGAAAGTCCGACCCAGGAATTTTGAAGTGGGTCAACTCGTATTGAGGCGCATTCTGCCGCATCACCAGGAAGCGAAAGGAAAATTTGCTCCTAATTGGAAAGTCCCATACATCATCAGGAAGATATTGCCAAGAGGAGCATTGTATCTGGGTGATATTGAAGGAAATGATCTTGAAACAGCAGTGAATGCGGATGCAGTCAAAAGGTACTATGTTTGAGTTTGCTTCAGTGATATTTTGGCACATGTGAGATGATGGAGGATTTATTCCCACTACCCCAAACACTATCAACTTTCTCTACAAGCCCTTTGAGCCGGTTACATTTCTTAGGCTACCTATCGAAAAAAAAACATTGATTGAGCCTGAACTACGTGTGACTTGATTCCGAAAGGATACGTAGGCAACCTCTCTCTGGGGTTCAGTCACACAAAAATAAAATCCAATTTACCCTGAAATTGAAACAGGGGCACACCAAATGGCTTAGAAGTTGTAGTTTCATCTACCATTCTTTTACCAAGCACAAGTCCTTCGGATCAATTGCCAAAGGCAGGGGAAGCCAAGAGATATCATGATTGGAGGCCGGTACATTCAGGATTGAGAGAAATAAAACGAGAGAGTCTTATCGGTGAAAACCTTCGGGCACCGTGAGGCGACGGGAGCAGAGAAATCAAAAATGAGAGAGCTTATTTAGTAAAAACTCGCAAAGAGTGCTATCAAGCGACAGCAAGAAGAGAAATGAGAGAGGTCGACTAGCGAAAACCCGCTAAGGGCGCTGTCGACCGAAAGGATGATTCCACCTCAGGAAGTCTTAGCAAAGTTCCACCGGTTTGGAAACATAGATCCGTTTCGGTTCATGAGGAAATACAAGTTCGTGAAGGTCAGGCGTCCAGTCCAAAAAACATGTCATGTCAATTTAAAGTCAGCATGTTTTCCTCAGATAAGTCTTTCTCGTCCCGAAAAGGACACTTCTCTTTTAAATTTGTTTTCTCCGTTCTTTGTTTTACTTTTTCTTTGAATCCCTCTCATTTTTAACCCCAAGTTCCAGATATATTGGAAAGAATAGGTGGCAGGACCGTTTTCACGGAGCTCCGTTTCGTAAGAAGTAAATACCCCGCTTTAGTGGTACGTTTGTTCAATCCCGATGGATCATGATGTTGGCTGCATTCAAAGTAAAGCCACACAAACCGACACACAAAAAAAAACGACAAACCCCCACAGAGCCTCCCTTTGTAAAAATTCCCATAGAGCCTCCCTTTGTAAAAATCCCCAAAGAGTCTGCCCCAGCTAATCCCCAACGAGTCTGCCTTGTACAAATCCCCACAGAGTCTCCCCAATAAAAATCCCCACTAAAAAATCCCCGAGCAGAATGGGATGGAAGAACCAAAGCCTTACACGGGCAAATCATCACAAAATCTGGAAATGCGAGTCTGAGCAGTCTAAAAGGGTTTCGCCTGTGAATCCAATCAATGGCAGAGTTTCTCAACAGAAATAAGGACGCGACAAAGCAATTGGAACAATCAAGGTCACCGAACCAACCACCATTTTCAAACTGACAATTATTCTTTGTTTGGAAAATTGAAACAGGTGTGATCCAAAGCAACCGTTGCAAGAAGCAGGTGTCGCCCAAAAGGAAAAGAAATATGTGAATGCAAGAAACAACTTTGCAATAAGGAATCCACCCAAAAGGGGAGTTTCCCCAAAATTCTCTCCTGCATTTTACTAAACAAAAAAAAAGTAAGAAAAAAACTCAAAAAAAGAGGGTCAGTTAGAATCCCCAGTGATTTTCCTGTTAACCAACATTAGGGCTCCAATCCATGAGTTGAGCATTTTTTTCATTTAGCCAGCATTAGGGCTCCAATCCCTGAACTGAGCATTTTTCTGTTAGCCAGCATTAGGGCTCTAAACCCTGAACTGAGCATTTTTTCCATTTAGCCAGCATTAGGGCTCCAATCCCTAAACTGAGCATTTTTTCTGTTAGCCAGCATTAGGGCTCCAATCCCTGAACTGAGCATTTTTTCTGTTAGCCAGCATTAGGGCTCCAACCCCTGAACTGAGCATTTTTCTGTTAGCCAGCATTAGGGCTCCAACCCCTGAACTGAGCATTTTTTCCATTTAGCCAGCATTAGGGCTCCAATCCCTGAACTGAGCATTTTTTCTGTTAGCCAGCATTAGGGCTCCAACCCCTGAACTGAGCATTTTTTCCATTTAGCCAGCATTAGGGCTCCAATCCCTGAACTGAGCATTTTTTCTGTTAGCCAGCATTAGGGCTCCAACCCCTGAACTGAGCATTTTTCTGTTAGCCAGCATTAGGGCTCCAACCCCTGAACTGAGCATTTTTTCCATTTAGCCAGCATTAGGGCTCCAATCCCTGAATTGAGCATTTTTCTGTTAGCCAGCATTAGGGCTCCAACCCCTGAACTGAGCATTTTTCTGTTAGCCAGCATTAGGGCTCCAACCCCTGAACTGAGCATTTTTTCTGTTAGCCAGCATTAGGGCTCCAACCCCTGAACTGAGCGTTTTTCTGTTAGCCAGCATTAGGGCTCCAACCCCTGAACTGAGTATTTTTTCGTTAGTCAGCATTAGGCCTCCAATCCCTGAACTGGGCATTTTTTTTCCATTTAGCCAGTATTAGGGCTCCAATCCCTGAACTAAGCGTTTTTTCTGTTAGCCAGCATTAGGGCTCCGACCCCTGAACTGAGCGTTTTTCTGTTAGCCAGCATTAGGGCTCCAACCCCTGAACTGAGCATTTTTCTGTTAGCCAGCATTAAGGCTCCAACCCCTGAACTGAGCATTTTTTCTGTTAGCCAGCATTAGGGCTCCGACCCCTAAACTGAGCATTTTTCTGTTAGCCAGCATTAGGGCTCCGACCCCTGAACTGAGAGTTTTTCTGTTAGCCAGCATCAGGGCTCCAACCCCTGGACTGAGCATTTTTCTGTTAGCCAGCATTAGGGCTCCAACCCCTGAACTGAGCATTTTTTCTGTTAGCCAGCATTAGGGCTCCAACCCCTGAACTGAGCATTTTTCTGTTAGCCAGCATTAGGGCTCCAACCCTGAACTGAGCATTTTTTTTGTTTAGCCAGCATTAGGGCTCCAATCCCTGAACTGAGCGTTTTTCCATTTAGCCAGCATTAGGGCTCCAACCCCTGAACTGAGCGTTTTTCCATTTAGCCAGCATTAGGGCTTCAATACCTGAACTGAGCATTTATTTTCTGTTTAGCCAGCATTAGGGCTCCAATCCCTGAACTGAGCATTTTCACCTTTGGCGACATTAGGGCTCCAATCCCTGAGTTGCATTTTGCAGACTAGAGTTTTTTTATCCCCGCATCAGTGCTGTAGATTATTATGGCAATTAAACTCACAAAATTTTCCTAGTGAAACTGGGGCAGAAAATTTCGTTCGTTTGTTTTGTTTGTATCAGCAGGTCTGACCCTGAGGCGCATGGATCGAGATGACCTACGGGATGAGTCTCAATCTTGAATAAAGAAAAGAAGAAAAGAACAAAAAGAGAAGATGTTCCCAAATACTGGAACAAACAAACGGCGGATCGCTCCAAAATTCGATCAAGGTCCCGAGCTCCGCCAATTCCGTTTCACTCAATACTGCAGAAATAAACAAGCGCCTACAACTTGCGATCATCAAGATTCGGATCGAAGTCTACAAGCAGAATCAGCTAAGACCCATGATCAAGTTGCAAAAGAATTATAGATAGGAATCTTGTAACTAGCGGTTGACAGACATAAGTAGCTAGTTCAGTTTCAATTTCCTTTGGTTGTAATAAGGAGGTCAGTAAAGCGGTAGTGGCAAAAGCAACAGCAGTAACTGTCACACCTCCTTTTTGCGCGCCCGCCTCGAAGGGTAAATGCGTGAGGTAGTTTTTCCAATTTAAGTGACAATATTCGAAATGAGATTATTTATTTAATTCAGAGTCGCCACTTGGGAAAGGTTTGGTTTTTGGTGTCCCAAGTCACCGGTTTATCTTGAATCCCAAATCGAGGAAATTTTCGACTTTTCCAAATGAAGTCTGTGAACTAGAAATTCTAAGTAAGGAATTCTGTTGACCCAAGAGAAGGTGTTAGGCACCCTCGAATCCCGTGGTTCTAGCACGGTCGCTTAAATTGTTATAATGGCTAAATATCTGATTTAAATAACATGTTGTGACTTATGTGCTTTTATTAAGTTTAAAACCGCTTTTATTATTATCATTTATTTTTATAGAATTGCAACGTCGTGAAAATGCATCTCGAACCACGTCCCAATCAATGCACCCGTGGTCGTCGACACATTTTGACTCCGTTGAGATTTGGATTTGGGTCACATCAATGTGCACCCGTGTTTAAGAAGGTTAAATTATTAAAGGTGCGCCTAAAGCAACTAGCGTATTGTTATTTTGGGAAGGCCGTAAAATTCGCTAAACGGCCTATCCCGAATTCTAAGTATTTTAATATATACATTTACAGGGCCCCGCAGCTTGTGCATGTTTGTTTGTCGAGGCTCGTCTCATTTTTATTTAAAAGGATAAACCTACAGTGACTATATTTTTCTATTAAGTTCATCTCTAAAATAAAAGAAAATCTCTTAATTAATTACATGCTAAAAACGTAACTTATTAGTTATTAGTTTACGGCTAATGCGAATGGAAAATTGCGACCGAGTTTGTACAAAGAAAAACTGCTTTCATTCTATATTCTATTATTCAATAATACTAAAACGTGAGATTGACACACCATAATATCAAAACAGATTAACATTATTAGATGAAGAAGTTATACATATGCGACATCATTACTCATTTAATCAATCAACTACATTTTATACAAAGAAAGGAAAATTATATCCAAACACAAATCTAAACAGGAGGGATTCAACAGGAACAAAGCCTGATTAATATTTCATTTCTCTTCAATCCGAGAGCATACAAATGTGTACCTGAAAATGGCAGTACAAGAACAAAAGAAGGAGAAGTCAGCAGCAATAATAACACAGCAACAGCAGGTTCAGCAACACCACAAACCAGTAATAACCAGTAGAATAACCCAGCAACGGATTGAAAAAAATCAGCAATACCAAAGTGCAATCACAGTCAAAGCAGAAGAGAGACGGATACAAGATGCAGTAGTTTACTGATTTTGAATAACACTCGAGAAAAGACAAACAGAATTTATTCAAGTAGAAGTTCAAGTTGTCTTTCTCTTTTTTAGTCTAACTCTCAAGTCTTAAAGCTCTCAAATGTAAAAAAAAAATCTGTAAGCTCTCAAGTGTAAAAATTTCTCAATAATAATCTCCAACTCCTCTCAATAATGTTCAACCCCCCTTTAATGTGTCAAATGACCCTATATATATAGCAAGACAAGTCTTGAATCCCCAACCCGAAATTATTCCCCCAAGGCATGCTTTGTCCCCACTACTTAATGTTTTCTTTATTTTAAACCTTGTCCCCCATGCCTATATTAAATAAATACATCATCCCCAACCCATTATAATTTGTCCCCCATGCTTAACATAAACAAATACAATATTCCTCCCCATTATATTTTTGTCTTGTCCCCCATTATGTTAAACAATTATATCAAACACCACCCCATTATATTTTGTCCCCCATGCCTACATAAACAATTAATAATGTTCAATTACCAAACTACCCCTCCGACCTTATTGCAATTACCATTCTACCCCTGAATGCAATGCAATTTACCAAACTACCCCCATCACCTCTAAACACTCAATTAATCATAACTTAACCAAAATATAGCCAAGATGACCAATTCCTCAACAATCTTCGCACAACAAATTCAAATTAATGGAAATAAATTAACCATATTGGAAACTAATCCTGGTTAACTTAGACCAAAAATGAATGAACAAAGAGACAACAATACAAACAACAATATGCATGATTCAAATTAAATCAACAAATCAAAAACCAAAACAAACTCAAATTAAATTACTGGACGAACTTCAAACAATGAATAAACATGCATTAAAATCTATTTTAAACAACAAACATGACGGATTCAAACGATTCAAACAACATTAATAATTTCTGGAAAATACATAACAACATGAAACAAATTGAAGGAATAATCAATTAAATTTCAATTTGAATCTGATAAACATCAAACTAACAAATTTTTACCTAAACAATAATACAAACATGAAATAAACATGAAAAACAACTAATTAAACTTCCATTTTGAAATCTGAAAATTAATTTAACAAAACATATAAACATGAACAAAACAAAAAATCAAATATCTAACCATAGACATGAACAAAACAAACATTTGCCGTTTTTAGATTCGAGAATATCAAAACAAGATACGGACAAAAATAAAATTCAAAATCTACCAACCAGATTGAAACGACGAACAACGACCAACCAACGACGAACTCGAACAGTGATCGACGACATCGACCAAAACTCATCCATGTACGCGAGGCAGAAGTGAAGCAAACGACGCAGTTGACGCAGCTGAACGATGAGACAGAACAGCTGGGGTGCGTTTGGGAGGGTTTTCGCGAAGAAGATGAAGTGACGACGCAGGCACAGCTGCGTGAACAGTAGCAGCAACGGCTGGACGCGAGGAGGAAGGCAGCAGCGACGAGGCAGCGATGGCGACGAGGTCTGTTTGGGTTTGTTTGGGTCTGCGTGAAGCTTGTTGGGTCTGTTTGGAGAAGGTTGACGATGAGAAGGCAGTTGTGGCTGGTTGGAGATGACAAAACAGTGGTAGCTGCCATGTGAGAGCATCAAAGCTCAGCCATGGTTGGACATGGCAGAAGCTCGAATGGGGACGATGAAGTAGATGACGGGGGAAGATGTGCTTGTGTGAGTGTGTTGACGCAGCTGTGTGCGTGTGCGTTGATGAGGAGCTTGGAGGTGGAGGGTGACGAAGCTAGTGGGGGGTAGCCATGGCTGTGTAAATGGAGATGAGGAAGAAGAAGCAAAGGTTGGGGGGGCGGATCATTTTGTGTTTTTTTAGGGTTTTTGTTCCTTTTTCTTTTTGTTTTGTTTTGTGTTTTTGAAAAAAAAATGAAGAAGGGTGTTGGGTATTTGGGTTAATGGGGCGGACCGGGTCGACCCGGTTTGAAGTGGACCGGGTCATGGGGAAGGTTGGGCAATTATTTGGGCCTGTGGTTTGAAAATTGAAGAAGTGGCCCAATCCGATTTTTCTTTGTATTTTTGTTCTCTTTTCTTCTTTTATTTTTCTAAAACTAAATTATAAAAATACTTAAATTATTATTAAGAACTAAATTAAGTTATAAAAGAGCAAATTAACTCCCAATAACAATTAACGAACAATTAAGTAATAATTAAGCATAAAATTGTATATTTGGACATTAAATGCTAAAAATGCAAAAGATGCCTATTTTTGTAATTTTTAATTTTTGTAAAACAAACATAATTACTAACAATTGTAGAATTAAATCCTACCTGCAAAATGTGACATATTTTTGTATTTTTATTAATTTAACAAATAAACATGCAAGGAAAAATACAAATAATCATCCAAAAATGTCACAAAAATACTCAAAATTGCACACCAAGGAAAATTATTTTATTTTGATTTTTTTGGGAGTAATTCTCATATAGGGCAAAAATCATGTGCTTACAGTAACAGCAAGCATCGCAATCCCAGGGTAGTCCCAGCTACCAAAGTTTCCCGAACTACATTGACCTGATTCCTGTTTAGCCCAGGATATGTAGGAAATCTTTGAAGCAAAGATTCGTCAAATCTTCCAAAATGTGCTTCACACGGAGTAGTCCAATGGGCAAAATCGCTCATATCCGCTCACTTTATCTTTGCACGAAAACTCTTTGTGTTTTCGGACAAAGAGGGGCAGCTGTGAGCACGTGATTTTTGTTTACACGACAATTACTCCAAAAGAAATAAAAAATAATAATAAATGGTCTTGCTGTACAATTTTTGGAATTTACGTGGCATTGTTGGTAGTTATTTGTGGTCTTGTCCATTTTTATTTAGGCTTATCAAACAAAAATAAAAAAAAAACATATGTCGTGTGTAATTAAACCATAATTCGGTTATTAAAAGGAAAACCACAAAATATGCATCTTTTATTCTATTTATTGCCATGGTGTGATTTTACCTATTTAAATATTTTAATATGTGTGTGATAATTGTGTTAAGTGTTAATTAATATGTGTTTAGTTTTACTTTAATTAGGTATGGTGTTTTAAATTAGAAAATAAAAGAAAAAGAGTGCAAATTGGTCTAAAAACCGGATTGGGCCAGTTTTCTTTAGGAAAATTCGAGGCCCAAAAGCAGCCCAAGGCAGCCGGTCCAAGAGACCCATCTCCCAGGCCACCAAACGACGTAGTTTGATACCAAAACTACGTCGTTTCAAGAACAACCCATCTCAGCCGTTCAAACCAAGTTGATCTGATGGCCCTCGTCCCATCTCCCTTACCCATTACCTGACCCGACCCATTCCACCCAAAGGCCAACCCGGTCTTACTTAACCAAAACTATGTCGTTTTCTTTAAGTGAGAGATCCAGGTCGTTGATCTCGACTGATCTAACGGCCAAGATCAAACCATCCACCCCGTATATAATCCCTTATCCCTTACCCCCACGCCTCCTAAGCCAAACCCCCCTCCCTTGAGTCGTCTCCCTCACCAGACCCAAACCCCACGAAACCCTAGCCGCCTTAGTCCCCTCCCGTTTGAAACCCGGCGGCATCAACGCCGCCGACCACCATTTTAACACCCTAAGACCACTCAACCACCCTGAATCCAAATCCACCAACCGTTTAGTTTGAATCAATCCCTAGATTCTCGAATCTTCATTTGAAGATTCGAACCAAACCTCGACCTACACCAAACCCCCCAAAATCCATGCCAGGTACTCCCCTAACCTCCCTCGTGACCAAACCAGGCTTGGTTTGGTCCGAATCCAAGCAGGAAAGCTTGAATCCCAAATCCGCCCTAGGAACCCTAGAAGTCCTGAGTCTGAGTTTTTATCCGTTTGAACGAGAAGATTAGGGTCTAATGGACCTTAATCGAAGTGTTCTCAGTTGAGAACACTTCGATTAAAGTCTGTTCAACCCCAAAAGAAGTTTTGATTCGAAATCCGAGACAGGGTCTTCTGATTTTTTTTTCCAAACTTTAAGGTATTTCTGCTTTTCTTTTCCTTGTCAGTTCATTTTGTTGTTTTGTTATAGTTAAATGTCTGTTCATATGTCCAAATGTTTAGTTGATTTATTTTGAATTTTTGTGTCGACTGTTCTATCCATCTTGCCCGGACCTTTTGTTTGGTCGAATCTCTTTTGCTATTCATTGATGAGTGTATGTGTTTGACAGTGTAATCGATTGAAATGAATTTCGATCGATTAATTAGTTCCCAGGGTCATTTCTTGTTTTGACAGTGCAATCTGAACTCCCTGTTCAACACTGTTCGATTCTGATCATTAGCTATTGATTGTATGTGTTGTAATTCGCGTAGTCGATTCGACGTATGTCATCAATTAGTTTCAGCTTGGGATGACAGTAATCCGACTCATGCTTTTTAATTTTACTAAGCCATTGTTTGAGTTAGCTAAGAATTGATTTTAACTGCTCATGGTCTGATTAGTTGAACCAAGAGTCATTTAAGGATTGGGTTATAGCTGCAGTTCAGGGTTGAGTCTGAATTGATGGCATGTGCACTCTTGGGCAGCATGTGCATTATAGTTTCTTTATTGAATTAGAGCAAATTTGACAGCATGTGCTGTCAGGGCATATTCAGGCTGCCCATATTTGCTAATTAGAATAAGGGACAGGTCACTTTAGCAGTAAAGAAAGGGTCTGTCAGGGGAATCTTATGGGGGATACTTTTCTTTTGCGTTTTGAGTGGGAAAAGCAGAGGGAATAACATGGGAGAATTAGTTTTCAATTGACTAAGTGCCCTAAGGGCTGAGAGGGGGGCCGTGGGGATATATAAAAGAGAGGGGGACACCCCTGAGGAGGAGAGTTTTTTCAGCCATCAAAAACACCCCCTAAAAAACCATCTTTTGGGGAATTGCTGAGCAATATAAAATCACAGAGAGAACAGAGGGGAGGGGGAATTTTGAGAATTAAAAGAGGTTCTGAAAATAGCTGACAAAAAAGGGGGCAGATAAAACATCATTCCATTGAGCTTTGGTTCAGTTCAATGCCCCAGTAGCTGATATTGATCTTCTGGTCTGACTCCAATTTGTTGGAACTTCCTATGCAATCTACTGGTCCAACCTTGGTATGAGTTCAAGTCCATTATGAGTCTTTTGCATGCTGTTTGTTGCTGTTTGGGTTTCACAAATCATTTCGGGCTTCGTTTGAGTGTGTTCCTGGTGCATCTGGTTGCTGAAACTGCTGTGTTGCTGGTGCTGTTTGTTATTTATCACTGCTGCTGCACTGATCACTCCTCCTTTCCTTCTTGTTGTCCAATTTCCAGGTACACATTTTGAATTTCACACTGATGTTACAGTAAAAGAATGAAATGAAAGATGCGAAGGAGTTTTAATCATTGGCTGCTACACTTACAGCTTTATAAATGTTGTTAGATTTGTGTAATTCTTAGTTTGTAGCTCGATAGAAAAATACATTTAGTTAGCTTGTGCTTAAATTGAAACTTAGTTTGTTTAGGTACTGTGATTTATAGCGGTTCAGTTGTATGTATGATAATTACGCAATTTGTAAATTACACGAGTAGTTGGTATAGCAATAACTAGACTTCATCTTTAGTTATATTTTTGTACATAAGGTACTGTTTCTAATCTTGTCAAATGTAATATAGTTTCTTTTTCATCACTTAAGCTAACGTTATTAAATCTGATTCCGTTAGGCAGTCTATAGAACCATGCTCAAATCCCATTAGTAGCAGTTTCTAGTAGTTAACTCCATTAATCTAGTTTAAATAAGTTAGTTTAAATTCGAACTTGAAGAACAATTAGCGTAAGTTTAGCACTTTCATTAATCTTGTACGTTAATCTCCTTTAGCGAATTAAAAGCATGCTCGCTCATGGAATAAGGCTCGAAACGATTCCCCGCCTCGTAAATAATTAATCCAATAACTAATGAGAGGCCAGAATTGGCCAAGCATGTAATTTAATTAGCATGTATTTTCTTTCTTCTATTTTTTAGAGACAAACATAATAGAAATGTAGTCGCTGTAGGTTTATCCTTTCAAATAATGAGGCGAGCCTCTCCAAATAAAATGCAAATCGCGGGGCCCTCAATAATTGATCATAATAAATACTTAGAATTTGGGAAGGACTGTTTAGTGAATTTCACTACCTTCCCCAAAGATAATAACGCATTAGACTCTTTAGGCGCGACTTAATTAAATTACATCCTTAAATTCGGGTGCGCATTTATGTGACCCAAATTCAAATCTCAACGGAGTCGAAATGTGTTAACAACTACGGGTGCATTGATTGTGACGTGGTTCGAGATGTATTTTCACGACGTTGCAATTCTATAAAAAATAAATGATAATAATAAAAGCGGTTTAAACTTAATAAAAGCACATAAGTCATAACATGTATTTAAATCAGATTTTAGCCATTATAACAATTTAAGCGACCGTGCTAGAACCACGGGATTCGAGGGTGCCTAACACCTTTCCTCGGGTCAACAGAATTCCTTAGTTAGAATTTCTGGTTCGTAGACTTCATTTGGAAAGTCGAATATTTTCCTCGATTTGGGATTCAAGATAAACCGGTGACTTGGGACACCAAAAGCCAAACCTTTCCCAAGTGGCGACTCTGAATTAAATAAATAATCCCATTTCGAATATTGTCACTTAAATTGGAAAAACTCCCTCACGCATTTTTATCTTTCGGGGTAGGCGCGCAAAAGGAGGTGTGACATTTGGCAAGGGAGATAATCAACAAAGCAACAAACATCACGGCAAGGGGACAATTCAATAACTCTTTCTCTTTCTTTCACTACTTACTTTATAACTTACTTTACCACTTGAGTCAATGCTCCAAAGGGGTTCAATTATCTCATATACTTTCACAATTCGTATTATAACTTGAGCCAATGCTCCTCGAAGTTCAAAGATCACCATTTCTTTCACATGCTTTTTACAACATATAGAAATCATCATTAAGGCATGAAAGATACAACAAGATCAAAATATCCGCAGTATAAAGACCCACGGTCATGCTAGACACCAACGTATAGATAATCATCACCATGCATGTACGTCGTACTCGACAATTAGCACGTAGCAAATAAGACTCAACTCATAATCTCTCAAGCTAAGGTTAGACCAAACACTTACCTCGAAACTTTGAACACCACTCAAGCCTCAATTATAGCTTTACCCCCTTGATTCCAATACCAATCCGCTCGAGTCTAGTCACAAGTTACTTAATTACATCAATAAGTGCTAAATGAATCAACCCCAATGCATGAAAATGAGTTTTTCCAAAGTTTTACCCAAAAAGTCAAAATCACCCACGGGCCCACGTGGTCGAAACCCGAGGTTCGGACCAAAACCCGATTACTCATTCCCCCACAAATCCAAATGTATAATTTGTTTTGAAATCGGACCACAAATTGAGGTCCAAATCCCCAAATTTTTGGAAAACCTAGGTTCTACCCAAAACACCCAATTTTCCCCATGAAAATCTTTGATTTTAAGTTAAAACCATGTTAAAAGATGTTAATGATTGAAGAAAACTAGTTAAAAATGACTTACAATTGATTTGGAGAAGAAAGGTTGTTTGAAAAATCGCCTCTTATGTTTTTTTGGGGTTTTGAAAAGTGAAAAATAACTGAATATCCCGTCTATTTTTACCCCTCTCAGACCCTCACCGCGGACCGCATAAAAAGGACTGCGGCCGTGGAGCTCCACCACGGACCGCATTAAATGGACTGCGGCCGCAAAGGCCTCCCTGAAGACCTGCAATTCAGCAACATGTGCGGACCGCACAAAGGTGACTGCGGAAGCACGGCCTCCACCGCTCCCCGCACAAAGGCGACGCGGCTGCGTTGGCCCCTCCACGGTCGCACGCGACTTCTCGCAGACCGCACTAAAGGGTTCAGAGGCCTGCAACTTCCTGAACCTGCAACATCTGACTTTCTAAGCCTAAGGCATCCCAGAACCTACTCGAACTCACCCGAGCCCTCGAAACTCCAACCCAAATATACACACAACCTCAAAAACATCCTACGGACATATTTGTGTCATCAAATTACCAAAATAACATCACGTGCATCGAATTAAACCTCGAGATCAATGAAATTTCTCAAAACTCTTTTAAACATTACATTTCTCAATTAAGGTCCGGATCGCGTCAAACGATGTCCGTTTTTAACCAAATTTCACAGGAATGACTCAAGTCATATATAAGACCTGTACCGTGCTCCGAAACCATAATACGGGCCCGATACCAACTCGTTCTAATCAAATTTCATTTCAATTTCCTTAAGACATTTTCAGAAAAACAATTTCCTTAAAAAATTCACTTCTCGGGCTAGGGACCTTGGATTCCGATTCCGGGCATACGCCAGAGTCCCATATTTTCCTACGGACCCTCCGGGTCCATCAAATCACGGGTTTGGATCCGTTTACCCAAAATATTGACCAAAGTCAAATTTATTCATTTTAACATCAAAACTTAATATTTTTCACAAATTTTCATATTTAAGCTTTCCGGCTACGCACCCGGACTGTGCACGCAAATCGAAGCGATTTTAAATGAGGTTTTTAAGGTCTCGGAAGCACATAATGGGTAAGAAAACAGGTGATGACCCTTTGGATCGTCACACTTTTTGTGTTTACTAAACACTCAAATAAGCTAAAAAGTATTTTTAAGCTGGTTTGATTAGCTTTTAAGCCAATCCAACACCCACAAAGCATGGAAAAATAAAAGATGTTTGGACAACCTTTTGGAGAAAGTTCTTCCAAAAATATTGAGAAAATATTATCTATAAAATACGTTGTTAATGTTTTGTTAAAAAGATTCATGACTTTAAAGATTAGGATCATTTGTACATTAAATATGTTTCAGCAGTACTTACAAATATAAGGGAAATACTACATTTTAGTTTGAGTAGTATTTCAAGTTAAATAAGTATTAATTTTTACTCATAAAAATTCAACCTTCACAATTTTATTTTATTTTAAAATAAATTTCAATTTCAAGCACAATTAATAACTTCCAAATTCTGAGATATGGGGGCATTTTGAAGGTCTTTGGTTTGGCGTGGGAGTCGCTTCCTCGCTGTATGGCTATTCTATAAACCTATCGGCGTCCCTTTTTGGCAGCCATTTAGGGGTGCCAAGTATTTTGTCTACTCATTCATGATGCTCTTTCATTTGATCTCTGAGCGCCTTATTTTCGTTTTCCATTTCTTCCATTATTTTAAGTACGGTGGCGAGGATGCTATCACCTGCATTGTCAGTAACATTATGAGTTTTACCTGAAGTCGGAGGGTCTGGTTGGTCGCCTTGTTCGTCCCCTTATTGTGCTGCCAGGACTCTCGTGTGTTTCTATGATTGTGCATGAAGCTTGTTTACTGAGTACGCCGACTAGAGTATCAGTTAGCCATGCTTCGAAGAGCTTTTTCATAGCAGGTGGCGTCCCTTCTCCCGTGGATATGGAGGCTCCTTTCCCTTTTGGTTTTGTTGTGTTGCAGAAAGGGGCAGGCGAACTTTCTCGCCTAGGGGAGGCAGTGGGCATCCCTTCTTCGCCCTGTGTGTCATATCCTTCGTTGATGGTGTTCATGAGGTTAAGGGAAACATTATCTATTACCCTCGTCTCGTTTCCTTGGTTACCTGCCATAGATTTTTTGTACCCACATAGAGGATAGATAAACCTTGTGGTTTGTTAGATTAACAAACCACGTGAGTTGTAGATCTAATGAAACTAAAAATTGGCTGAGAAAATCGCCACAGATGGCGCCAAACTATTTTACCCAAAATTTAGATATAGGTTTAAACAATTAGATTTTCTATTAGAATATAGTTAATCTTAGCCAATATTAAGATCCAAACGATTATCTAACTGATTTCGTAGCAAAATATCACGTGTACCATTCAAATAACAAAAAATGTGCAGCAATAAACAATATTCAATGACCCAAGAACAAAGGGAATAACATTAAATAGTAATAAATAATATATAATAGCATTTATGTAAATAAATGCAAGTGAGGTAACCGAAAATGAATGAGATTCTTTGATATTCCTCTTGACAATGAAAACTGATTGATGAGTCTTTGAATATTCGGATTCTCCTTGGATCGTGGAAGAAAAGCTAGATACAGATCTGAAGAAAAGGTGTATCTTGTATGTATATAATAAAGCAAGAATCTTCAGAGAATGTTAACATGTTATTTTTTTACAATGAGTGCCCAATCCCCCCTATAGCTACGTATCTTTCTACATATAAAGGTACATGGGCCACAAAAACCTTAATAGTACAGATGGAAGTAATATTTCCTACAATATTCTCTATAAAGTCTTCTCTCTAAAACTAGCCGTTACTGCCTTTCTAAATGGAGTGCCCGTCCTCGTCCCTCTACTGAGTCAGCTCGACCTCGTCTTGATCCTTCGTTAAGAACACATCGATGACACGTGGTAGCCTTCGAAGGCTCTCTTAATGTTGACTAGGCCTACACATAACTAGGATAAGTTTTAGCCTGTATAGTTAGTCTCTCCGCTTGTTGAGGTCATCTTCGTGGACAAGTTCAACGAGCGGATAATAGCGTTCGTGGTCGTTTGCTTAGTTGAGCTTGCTGAACAGATAATAGTAGTTGTGATCGTCTTTCTGGTCGAGTTCGTTGAAAAGATAATAGCAGTCGTGATCGTTGTGACAAATAGAAGACGTGGCTCTTTGTGCGCTGCATGTTTCAAACCCTAAAACTTCCCGGGTGATTTGTTAGAACTATCCGGTCCAAGAGAAGAAGTGACGTCATGATGTCATGCGTCATGATGATGCCGATTCCCGACGCATTGCATCGATTCATGCGTAACCTTTGGTTGGTTATGCCGTTTCGATTCTAGTGCCAATAATGATGAACCGTTTCGGATTTGGTGCCTTAATCTCTATAAATAGGGATATCCGATCAGTTCATCAATGGTCGGCAAGTATGATGGTCCTAATGATGATCCTGCATGTATTTCATGTGTATCTCACCGGCGGATTTAAAAAACATCGTGAATTGACTTGGGTTACAGGTGTGGTTCTGGCTGTATTAACCATATCTTTTGGCGTAGCTGGTTATTCCTTACCTTGGGACCAAATTGTTTATTGGGCAATAAAAATAGTAACAGGTGTCCCTGACACTATTCTTGTAATAGGATCACCCTTGGTCGAATTATTGTGCGGAAGCACTAGTGTGGGATAATCTACTTTGAACCATTTTTATAGTTTACACACTTTTGTATTGCCACTTCTTACTGCCGCATTTATGTTAATGCACTTTCCAGTGATATGTAAACAAGGTATTTCTGGGCCTTTAGTTTTTTCATTATTCAAACTTCCTTTCATACTACCCTTGCTTAGGGGTGGCATAATATCAACTGAACCGAAAAAATTGGTTGAACTGACAATTTCGATTTATTCGGTTCGGTGTGTTGTCGGTTAGCAGTTTATAATTTTGTAAAATTCGGTATTTGGTTCGGTGATCGGTTTTGGGATTATGATTTATTGGTTAATCGAAAAACCAAAGTTTATAAATATGTTGTTATGCTTAACTCATTATGCAGAAAGTATATTTGTTAGCTTGTGTGAGCTTCCATCCTATTATCCCTAAATAGATGGTACATTTTAATTTTTTAGTAGTGGAGGGATACATAAGGTACGATTAGGTGTAATTAGGGACAATGAAAGCTGTTTTTTGTTTCTTTTGGTTAACTTTGACAGCAAAAGTAAGAAATAAGTTGAAACGCCAGGAATTCGACTATGTAGTGTCTCATAAGAGACGACAATTATGTTGTCATGTGAAATTGAAGAGAAAAATTAAGCTAACCTTTAATAATTGAAACTTTATTTTCAGTAGAGAAAACTCCCAAAGGGCGGGGCCAAAACCGATCGAACTAAACAGAATATTAACCGAACTGATGTATTAAAAACCGAAAAACTTGTATTTATATTGGTTCGGTTTTCAGTACACTAAATCAATAACCGAAAACCGAACAAACCGAACCATACTGACCGACGCCCACCCCTACCCTTGCTCTCATAAACTCCATTTCTTTTCTTGAATCTTCCTTGCCTTCTGAGTTTTAACTTTCTTTCATACTCTCATCTTCCTTCATAACCATGTCTAACCTTTCTTCTAATGCTGATGAAGAGAGTCATGCCGTCTCTTTGGTTGTTGTGGTCCCTGATCACAGGCAGGACACCGTTGTTGTCGCAAAAGATGAATCTCTTTCTTCATTGGAGGAGATCATCCCTCGCAATCCTGAGGCTAGGTCCGACTTTCAACACTCGCTAGACGCGATATCCGAAAAATTTCTATATTCGATGGGTCTAAGAACTTGGCTGAATTCAAAGCCAAGTTTGGCCTTCCCAACCACATTGAATTGATCCTCGCTGATGAGGACGATGTGTATGTTCACCGTCCCAGTTATTGTGCTCTCTACGCCTACCCGTTTACTATTCGCTATTCGTTCCCCCTTCTCCCTCGGGTGGAGGAGTTTTGTCGCTATTATGGCATTTGCCCTGCTTAACTCGTCCCTTATGTTTATAAGGTCATCAAGATGATGTCCAAATTTGCTGAGCTTGCCGGAGTCGAGGTGACGATGAAACACTTGGTGCATCTATTCGCACCTAGCTTCTATAGAGGGACGATGATGAACCTTCATCACCGTGGAGGCAAATGCTTGGTAGTGAAGATGGACGATAAGGGCAATCGGCAATTCTGGCTCGACTACTTCTATGTCAAGATTGAGACCGTTGTGGCTAATATCGACGGTTTCCCTAAGGCCTGGAATAATA
The DNA here is from genome assembly GCF_000715075.1 of Nicotiana tabacum. Lineage (NCBI taxonomy): Eukaryota > Viridiplantae > Streptophyta > Magnoliopsida > Solanales > Solanaceae > Nicotiana > Nicotiana tabacum. Next base: position 109,480,445 of record NC_134095.1, read on the forward strand.
TACATAAGTGTTTGATTTTTTTTTTTACCTTTTGAAGCACTTTGTCTATTTTGAATTGGTCGAATAACTCTTATTTCCCTGTAGCCAATAATCATCCTCCTCTAGTGATACATATCGCTAACTAGAACATCCAGGTTCTCCCCCACATCGTGGGGATTCGTGATTGGCCAAGATTCTTTAGAAGTTCAGACCGGCCCTCCCTTCGACATGTAATTTTTCCCTTCTGGCTGTGATCGTTTTTTATATTGGTTTATGTCATTGTAAACCCCTATACTTCTTCTTCTTCAGGTTCAACCAGGGGTCTTCAAGAAGGACAAGGGCACCTGTGCCCACATTTAGGAGGAGAAGGTCTGCCACACCTTCTGTCTCCGCCCCCGTCGCAGCTATTGCGCCTTCTACATCCGCCCTCATCCCAGCTGATGCACCTGCTCCTCCGTCATTTTCACTTGTTGATGAGGATGATGAAGTCTCCCCCTATGATGAGAACCTAAGGCCCCGCAAGAGGAAGTCTGTGGACAACGGGGGGGATTCCCTTGGCCATTGATTAAGTGGAGGGCGACTTCACTATTTAGGAGACAACGACAATACACATCGGAGACGATGTTGGGGCGACCTCCGAGGCCTCATAACTAGAAGAGGCAAATGCGGGCATGTTGTTTTGTCCTGAAGGGGAGATGGTCGCACTTATGTCTGCGAGGAAAGAGGAGGCTTTATCTTCCAGGCCAGCAGCGGATGCATCTCTGGACATCGAGGACAAAGGAAAGAATGTCCTCGTTGACGGCTTTAATTCAGGTTCTGACATGAACCCCGATGACCTTAGGATGATTGATAAGGGACACACCCAGATTGGGGTGAGGATGGAGGGAGGCTCAGGACTATCTCGATCCCAATATATCATGATTTACTGAGAAATATCGAGGATGTGGTCCCCGCTCTTGGTCCTCTTTGTTCCGATGCCGAGGATGTGACCCTCAAGGAGATAAATAACAATACCCTATCAAAGAACATTGCTGGTCCTGCTCTTAGGGTAAGTATGGCTATTGTTCGTTCTTTTTCCCTTTGCCTTAACACATTTTCATCTTCTAACTTTCGCCTTTTCTGTTACTTGCAAACGGTCATTTTGGAAATTGAGAGTGCTCGAAGTGAGAAGAGACATAAAGAAATTTACGTGAAGTTGAAGGTTAAGTATGAAGTGTACTGTGGAAATTACCAGGACCTTCAGAGGCAGCTTCGTGAGGAGGGTGACATGTCGGCCTTGAGAGAAGAACTGATGAAAAAGGACGAGGAGCTAATGGCGGCAGTATAGAGATTCAGTGTTTTTAAGGGAGCATTAAAGAGAAAAGAATAAGAGCTCGAGATAAGTAAGGGCGTGGAGGCCCAATACAGCGACCTTCAGACTTAGGTAGTTCAATTGCGAAGCCAGTTGGACGGATTCCAGCTCGAAATCGACACTCTCAGGGGGGAGTTCGCTGAGAAGCAATAGATGCTCGAGCAGGTAGAGTCTTCCCGACTGAATACTTGGATAAAGATTGACGTTCTCGATCTGGTGAACAAGACTCTTCGTTCTGAGCGGGATAATGATTTGTTAACGGTTAGGGCTAAAGAGGACCGGGTTGTGGAGAGGATTGGGGAGCTGGACAAGGAAAACTCCAAGCTGCATGATCGAGTTACTGCTCTTAAGGCTGAGAAGGACCAACTGCTTGCGTGTCCCTCTTCGTCTAATGCTTCTAAGTATCCTAACATTCCTCGGGAGTTGTACGACGAGTGGATCCACGTTGAAGCCCCACTGGATGTGCTCCGTGATTTGAATACGGTGGATTCTATTTCGAAAACGTACATCGAGGATGCTCGTGAGGCTCGGTTCGCTTGTGATTATGATCCTACCACGCCTAAACCTGGTTTCGGGGAGGATGAAGAAGAGGGTGATGATCGGCTCGCGGATAGTGCTTGGTATGACTCTACTTACGATCAAGGCGAGGATGGAAAGGGTGTCAGAGGCCAGGATGGTGATGCCCACTAGTTTTTATTTTAACTTCTTGTATATTTTTTGTTGGCGTCTTCGAGCGCTCTTGTAAAAACTCTTCATCTGAATATCAAAGTTGATTTTTCTTTTATACGCACCTTTTTTCATTTCTGCGTTTTATTTTTGTACTTGCATATTTTACTTCTTTATTCCTTTTGTTGTTATCCTCTAGGTGGTCGTAGACTTTGGGGTGATAGTCGTGTGCCTTATCGACCATTTGTTTAAACAAGTTGAGTATATCTCTTAGTTAAGATGTGGCCAAGAGTCGTTAGGTGTTGTTCGAGCAGGTCGAACGTACCTTTAAGTTAGGTCGTGGCTGAGGACCGATAGGTGTTTTTGAGCTAGTTGAACGTTCCTTTAAGTTAAGTTGAGGCCAGGGTCCAATAGGTGTTGTTCGAGCTGGTCGAACATACCTTTAAGTTGAGTTGTGGTCGAGGGCCGATAGGTATTGTTCGAGCTTGGTTGAACTTAACCATTCATTAAGTCATGGCCGAAGGCCGATAGGTGTTGTTCCATCTTGGTTGAACTTAACCGTTCAAAAGAGCATTTTCAATAAATGTGAATTTCGCCAGGGGCCGATAGGTGTTGTTCGAGATTGGTCAAACTTAACCATTCATTGAGTTGTGGTCGAGGGCCGATAGGTGTTGTTTGAGCTTGGTCGAACTTAACCATTCATTAAGTCATGTCTGAGGGTCGATAGGTGGTATTCCATATTGGTCGAACTTAACCATTCAGGAGAGCATTTTCAATAAATGTGAATTTCTATTACTTTGACATTGTTGCTTCGATTACATTATTTTCCCTTGGGAAATTTTTGGAGAAAGTTACAAGTTTTGGGTGTTGGTTGATGTTCCAGTCCTAGTCCCGATATATCTAGTCCCTTCATTGTTCGACCTAGAGAATCTTGAGGAGTCGGGCAATGAAAATTCTATCTGCTCTCATATACTTCAAATCGAAGTGCCCCACGTATCACCTCGTTAAAAACCTCCTTGAGAAAACCCTATTGGGACGAAACTCAAGAGAGGAAAAAAGAGTACGACTTACAAGGCATTTCTTGTTTTTTAGAAGTTGAAGTACTTGAGTTGGCTGATATTCCAATTGTTTGGCGGGGATTTTCATTCCATGGTTTCTAGTTGGAAAGAACCCTTGTTTGCATTGCCTATAATTTTATATGGCCCGTCCCAATTGGTTCCCAACTTGCCTTCTCAAGGATCCCTGTTTGCGTGGGTTTTGGCTTTAGGTACGTAGTCCCCGATCTTGAGCTATTGGACCTTGCCTTTTTGTTGTAGTAATGCTCTGCTTGTTGTTTCTGGGCGATCATCAACCTCGTCGAGATCTTTCCTCATACTCTCGTCATTGTTGGTACCGCTTTCATGGGAGTACCTCAGCTGGGTTCTCCAACCTCGACTGGTATAACCATTTCTGTTTCGTAGAATAGGGAATAAGGTGTCTCTCTTTTGCTCGTCTTCGGGGTGGTTTTGTGCGTCAATAATACTTCTGGGAGTATTCCCGGTCACAGTCCCTTAGCTTCTTCGAGTTTCATTTTCATGATGTTCAATATGGACTTATTGGAGGATTCCACTTGCCCGTTGTTGGCTGGGTAATAAGTAGTTGAAAGTATCCTCTTAATGTGCTATTTTTCGAAGAACATGATAGTTTTTCTTCCCCTGTACTAAAGTTTGTTGTCACAACTTATCTCTTTGGGTAGACTGAATCGGCAGATAATGTCTTTCCATATGAAGGCGATTACCTCTTGTTCATGCACTTGGGCGAATTCTCCTGCTTCCACCAACTTAGAGAAAAGTCAGCTAAAAAATAAAAGAATTTTACGTTACCTCGTCCTGGTGGAAGTGGTCCCACGATGTCCATTCCCCATTTAATGAAAGGCCACGGAGAAGTGACAGAGTGGAGGTGCTCGCCTGCTTGGTGAATTATCGAGGTGTATTTTTGACACTGCTAGTATTTCTTTACAAATCCTAGGGCATTTTTTCTTGGTGGGTCGGTAATACCCGGCAGTATGAGGAACCTGACGAGTGCTCGGTCACTAGAATGACTACCGCAATGACCTTCAAGGACTTCCTCGAAGACGCGTTGGGTTTGGTTCGGGCCTAAGCAATTTGCCAAGGGACCACCATATATTATCGTGTATAAGTCATTATGAAGGAGGTTGTACCTGATAGCTTGCATTCCCAACTTTTTGGCTTCCTTTTTGTCGTTTAGGAGGGTGTCATCCTGGAAATAGTTTATAATGAAATTGTGCCATTAGATTTACATATTTTACCTTGATATGGTCCAATGTCGAGCTGAGAAGGTGAACTACACTCTTATCCTCAGGGGTTACACTTTTGGTGGCGGCATTGGCGAGACCGTCTGCTTCAATGTTCTGATTTCATGGAATTTGGTCGAGCTGGCATTTGTCAAAACTAGGTAACAATCCGCAGATCTCAATTTGATATTTCTGCAATCTCTGCTCTTAGATTTGGAAATTCCTAGTATCCTGGTTGACTACGAGCTGAGAATCGCAATGAAGCTTTAATTGCTTTGCTTTGTAATTGAGTGCCAGTCATAATCCTGCAATTACGGCCACATACTCTGACTCGTTATTAGTCATGTCCGAGCATCTTATGGATTGGAGAATTATCTCACCGGTGGGAACCTCGAGTATAAGTCCCAGCCCAAACCCGCATGCATTAGATGTGCCATTAGTGTGTTGTACCCAAAGGTCCTGTGTCTGAAGAGAAGTTTGAGTGGCTTCCTATTCATCCTCCGGAATTACTTTTGCGCTAAAGTCTGTGACGAAGTTGGCGAGTACTTGCGACTTTATCGCCGTACAAGGCTGACAAGTGATGTCGTGCTCACTTAACTTGATGGCTCACTTGGACAGCCTCCCCGACAGCTCGGGTTTGTGTAATTTGATTTCTTAAAGGAAAAGTGGTGATGACCGAGATAGGGTGGCCTTTGAAATAGGGTCTAAGCTTTAGTGAAGCTACGACCAGGTACGACCAGGGACAAGGCTATTTTCTCAAGGTCGAGGTACCTCGTCTCGATGTCGATAAATGTTTTACTAATATAATACATTGGAGATTGTGTACCTTTATTTTCTCGAACCAAGACCACACTTACTGCTGCTTCCGAGACAATGAGGTAGACGAGGAGTTGCTCCTAGGCTCAAGTTTTGAAAGCAGGGGTGATGATAACAAGTACGCCTTCAGTTCTTACAATGCTTGTACACACTCGAGCATCCACTCAAGGTCGTTATCCTTTAAAGTATGCTGAAAAACCTACGACATATATCGGACGACTGCGAGATAAATCTGGATAGCGCAGCAGTTCGACCAGTCAATCTCTGGACTTAATTTTTAGTGGTCAATTGTTTTGGTATCCGCGGATAGCCTTAATTTGATCTAGGTTGACCTCTATCCCTCGATGTGATACCAAGAAACCTAAAAACTTTCCCGATGCTACACCAAACACGATTTTTTAGGGTTTAATTTCATTATGTACTTTCTTAGTATATCGAAAGCTTCCTTTAGGTGGTCGATATGATCCTTTGCCTTCACGCGCTTGACCAGCATGTCATCGATATACACCTCCATGGTTTTGCCGAGTTGATCTTTGAACATCTTTGTGACTAACCTTTGATAGGTGTCCCTTGCATTCTTCAACCGAAATGGCATGACCCTACAACAATATGTTCATGTATGGGTGATAAACATGATTTTCTCTTAGTCCTCTTCCTCCATAAGTATTTGGTTGTAACCTGAATAGGCGTCTAGGAAACTTAACAGCTCGTGCTCGGCCATTGTGCGATGTGTGGTAGTGGGAATGAATCTTTTGGGCATGCTTTGTTTAGGTCTGTGAAGTGCACACGCATCCTCCATTTCCCTTTTTCATTTTTACCGTCACCACATTGGCCATCCATTTGGGGTACCGTGCCTCCATAACGGATCCATTATTGCCAATAACTTCTCTACTTCTTCATTGACGGCCTCATTGATGGCGGGGTTGAACTTTACCTGGTTCTCGGAGTTTGCAGCCGATGTAGGCCTTTTCGATGGGGTCGTTATGATCTAGTTGAATGGGGTTGAGGTCCTCTATGGTTGATTTAGTGACTTTGACCGTCTCTGGATCCATAATGGTTTCCTCGGCTTCTCCTTGTGGTGACCTCAACCCTACTAATTATTATGCGTCCTTTTCTTTTTCCTTCTTTTGTTGACTTGTTATGCTGTCCGTGGCAATTCTGTAGCATTCCTGAGATGTACGTTGTTCTCCCCGTATGCTGAATATTCCCCAAGGTGTTGGGAATTTGATCACTTGGTATAAACTAGATGGGACGGCTCTCATGGGGTGTATCCATGGTCGCCCCACGATGGCGTTGTATGCGGTGTCCTAGTCCATAATATGGAATGTCGTCTCTAGAGTTACTTCGCCGGCGAGAGCGGGGAGTGTGATTCTCTCGAACTCCATTCAACTGCATTGTTAAAATCGGTTAGTGTGATGCAGTGCGGCACTATCTTATCCTCGAGTATCATATGTGCGAGGACTCGAGGATGGATGATGCACGCTCCACTTCTGTAAGTGCATCACTATGAGGGAAAGTCAAACCGTCGGCATCTGACTCATCGAAGATAATGCTTTATTCGAGTCCGTCATATCGTTCATGAGTGATCGATCTTTTGTGCTTGTGGGTGATGGTGAATTTGATGTCGGTGATAGAGGCGTCGTCACTGCCACCAATAATCATATTGATGGTACGAGCTGGTGAAGAGGGCCTTGGCGTACCTGGACGTTCTCGACCCCTCGCCAAGGTGTTCCTGCCCTTGTCGTTAAGTTGTTCTTTGAGGTGCTCTTGTTGTAGTAAGTTTGTCACTTCTAGCATCAGGGCGAGGCAATCTTCTATTTTATGTACACGTTCTTGGTGGAACTCGCAGAGGGCGTGAGATTTCCTTGTGTTTGGGTCCGACCTCATCTTGGGCAGGCATTTGACTTTTGTTTCGAGGCTCTCGAGATCGTAGACTACTTATGTAGGCGATACGCAAAAATTGTGAGCAGATAATAAGGGAGTCATACCTCTGTCGTTCTTGAGTTCCTGATCTCGTCCTGGAGGGGCTGTCTTTATAATGAAAGGTGGGAACGGGTGTCCTAACATAAGGCTGGTGTCGTTCCCTTCCTAGCCGTGATACTGGATGATCTCTCCTTATATTATTTTTGCGTTCCTTCCTGGGCTCGGATTGTACCGAGGTGAGTCGTCGAGTTGGTTTGTTGAGGTCATCGTCGTGTGCTCTGACCTCGACACAGTAGGCATTATGGATTTCATCCCAAGTGGTCGGTGGATACTTCATTAACTAACTCAGTAGCTTTCTGGTCACCCTCGAGCCTTCTCTGCTCAACCCATTCTGAAAGGATGCGACGGCCATTCCTTCGGCAACATTTGGTAAGGTCATCCTTACGCTGTTGAACCGGGCAAGGAAGTCCCTCTTCTGTGGATTGCTTGATGGCGAAGATGTCGTTTACTCTTGTTTCAGCTTTCTTGGGCCCGTCGTTTGTCGTTACGAAGTTATCGGCCATTTCTTCCAATGTTTCTATGGAACGGGCTGGTAACTATGAATACCATGTCAACTCACTGGAGGGTTTCACCAAATTTTTTAAGCAAGATGGAGGAGATCTGCTCTTTGGTGAGGTCATTGTCTTTCACAGCGATAACATAGTGGGTCATATGATCTTCGGGGTCGGTCGTCCCATCGTATATTCTGAGATATGGGGCATCCTGAAGGTCTTTGGTATGGCGTGCGGAGCCGCTTCCTCGTTGTATGGATGTTCTATGAACCTACCGGCGTCCCTTTTTGGCAGCAATTTGGGGTGCTTGGTATTTTGTCTACTCGTTCTTGATGCTCTTCCATTTGGCTCTGAGCAACTTGTTTTCGTTCTCCATTTCTTCCATTCTTTTAAGCACAGCGGCGAGGATGCTATTACGTGCATTGACAGTAACATTATGAGTTTTACCTAAAGTTGGAGGGTCTGGTTGGTCATCTTGTTCGTCCCCTCGTTATGCTGCCAGGACTCTCGTGTTTTCTGTGGTCATGCATGGAGCTTGTGTTACTGAGTACAGTGACTAGGGTATCAGTTAGCCATGCTTCGAGGAGCTTTTTCATAGCAGGTGGTGTCCCTTCTCCCGTGGACGTGGATGATCCTTTCCTATTTGGTTTTTTTGTGTTGCAGAAAGGGGCAAGCGACCTTTCTCTCCTGGGGGAGGCAGTGGGCTTCGCTTCTTCGCCCTGTGTGTCATAGCCTTCGTTGATGGAGTTCATGAGGTTAAGGGGAACGTTATCTGCTGCCCTCGTCCCGTTTCCTTGGTTAGCTGCCATGGATTTTTTGTACGCATAAAGAGGATTGATAAACCTTGTGGTTTGTTATACTAACAAGTCACGTGAGTTGTAGATCTTATGAAAACTAAAAAATTGGCTAAGAAAATCCCCACATGCCAAATTAGTTTACCCAAAATTTAGATCTAGGTTTAAACAATTAGATTTTTCAATAGAATAGAGTTAATCTTAGCCAATATTAATATCCAACAGATTATTTAACTGGTTTCGTAGCAAAATATCACGTGTACCGTTCAAATAACAATAAATGTGCAATAGTGAACAATATTCAATGACTCAAGAATAAAGGGAATAGCATTAAATAGTAATAAATAATATATAATGGCATTTATGTACATAAATGTAAGTGAGGTAACCGAAAATGAATGAGATTCTTTGATATTCCTCTTGACAATGATAAATGATTGATGAGTCTTTGAATATTCGGATTCTCCTTGGATCGTGGGAGAAAAGCTAGATACAGATCTGAAGAAAAGGTTTATTTTGTATGTATGTAATAAAGCATGAAACTTCAGAGAATACCAATGTGTTGTTGTTGTTTTTTTACAATGAGTGTTCAATCTTCCCTATAGCTTCATGTCTTTCTATATATATGGGTACATGGGTCGCAAAAATCATAATAGTACAGATAAGAGGAATATTTCCTAAAATATTCTCTATAATGTCTTATCTCTAAAACTAGTTGTTACTGCCCTTCTAAAGGGAGTGCTCGTTCTCGTCCCTCTGCTGAGTCAGCTCAACCTCATCTTCGTCCTTCGTTGAGAACACATCGATGATGTGTGACAACCTTCAAAGGCTTTCTTAATTTTGACTTGGCCCACACATAACATTGAGGATAATTTTTAGCCCATACACTTAGGGGTCGTTTGATTTGAATACGGCTTTTGCCGGAATAAGTTATACCGGGATAAGTTATGTTGGAATTAGTTATGCTTAAAAAACAATCCCAGCATAACTAATTCCAACATAACTTATCTCGGTATAACTTATCCCGGTATAATTTTTAGCCCATACACTTAGGGGTCGTTTGATTTGAATACGGCTTTTGCCGGAATAAGTTATACTGGTATAAGTTATACCGGGATAAGTTATGTTGGTATTAGTTATGCTGGGATTGTTTTTTATCCATTGTCTGGTATGTTGTATTAAATATGACAATTGCATAATTTGTAAGAAGAATGTATAAGTTATACCCATGCTAATTACCCCCCTCTCTATAAGGTATAAATTATTCTGATGTTAATTTTAATCCTGGGATAACTTATACCTGGTTTGCTAACCTAACGAAATATTAAGATGGTATTAAATTTTTATACCAGCCTTATACCTTCTTATATCTCATACCAAACGATCCCTTGAAGCACTTTGTATAACACTGAGTGGTGTGATTGCTGCTTTTGAAGTACAAACTCTTTTTCTTGGTTGAAAGATAAATTCAAAAATAAAAATAAAAAAATTAAGAGGATAGAATAATTATCTCTATCTCCCCTCAACTTGCATAAAGGGGAAAAGTCAACAACTCTGAAGCTAATCCCCTCTTGTCCTCAATTCTTTCCCCTTGCAAAATATGAAAGTTTAAGTTTTACCTCTCCCTCATCCCTGTCCTCTTTAACCACCTAGGAGCTGAGTAAACAAATCTAGTTTTCGTCAGATTTTAGAGCGTAATGCATAGATCAAATCAATTGGACCTCTAATCTATGAATAAGTGATAACTTTCTTTTACAATCTGAAGCTAACTCGTCATCAGAAAACATACGGGCAGATTTCTCCAAACAATAACCACTTAAGCTAATTCATTATTGTAGGTAACATAAAAATAAGAAAAGCGTAAGATCAAAGCTCATAAGAGAAGAAGAGGGCTGGAAGGAGCAAGTTAAGGGTTTTAGGATTCATGAAAGAGGAACATAGGAGTGGATGTTCCAACACAAAATAAGGTTAAATAGAGAGATCTAGACATTGATAGGTGGAATCCGATACCAATATTGGTGGAAAATAACAAGCACCTAATGAATTACTCGAGATGCAAGCAGAATTACCCGAACACCGCAGTTATTCAAAAGAAAAAGGGAGATACTGGATGGTTTGTGATGAGGCCAATAGAGACAAGAATATAACAAATGGAAGAATATGTTCAACAATGGAGGAAGGTAACTTGCTTGTTTCTACTGTTTCTTTCCATCTTTCTTGAGCTAAGAGTCTATCGGAAACGGCTTCTCTACTTCCAAGGTGGGGTAAGGTCTGCATACACATTATCCTCCCCAAACCCCACTTGTGGGACTTCACTGCATCTATTGTTGTTGTTCCTAATGGAGGAAGGTAACTCCACAAAAATAATTACTCTAAGAAGTAATCCTTGGCTTGAAAGGCAAGTCTGCAGGAGATATTCCATTCAAAACCCCAAATAAGAGAACTTGAAAACTTCACCTTCGTCCTCCCCAAACAAGTTGGAAAGCATTTAGCAAAAATTTAATATTTCAAGGAATTCAGGTCCAATCATAAAAGCACTTCCTTCTTACCTTCACTCTCTACCTCAAAACACCTACCTGCAAGCACAGAATACTTAAATGGTGACTAATATGCCAAATCCGCGCTTTGCCCTTGTATTGAGACACGATTAATAGTGTGGCTAACATCGCTCCCTCAAATAAAGAAGTGACAATATAGTTATGCACACACCTTGACACAAAAATTGAGGTAATAATGTTGAAGAGTACAAAGCAACTCAAGCTACAAAGTAAGCGGTTGCATGCTCGAATTATTACTATATGAAATTGCAATTTTGTAAGAAATTTCACAAGCCAAGTGTCTGCAGCAAGAGCAAAAAATCATAAACAAAGAACCATTTCCTACAAAAAAGATAAACCGTTCCAATATATATGCAATCAGAAGAAACTCAAGCTTTTGTCATCAGAATTATTGTGGTCTGCAGTTATCGCCCCTCTATTCAGGGTCCAACTTCCAAGCAAGGCAATCAAAAAGGCAACCATATCCTTCGGCTTAAGGAAGTGTGGTTCTGACTTCTTTCCTATCTGCTCCAAAGGCCTGAAGAGCACAGCCGCCAGTCAGTCATGAGCCATGTAACCATGAGAAACTAGCAATTCACTCAAAAATAGACCTATCCTTCAAGAAATCCATCTTTTATGAAACATTCTTTTATTTGCTATATAGTCATATTATTCAAATTACTCCGTGTAATAACAGTCTACAACTCCCTGTACCAAACCAGATCACTTAATCTGCTGCCCGAGAACTAGGCCACCTATCTAAAGCTAAATACAACCACTCTTTTCATAGTAAAATAAACAGGTTCCACCTCCTAAAGCCATCATATAAATACTTCCAGAAAACTAAAAAATCATCTGATGGCTTATGCAATACCACAAGCCACAGTAATATTTACAAGGAACTAGCACAACGAGACAATCATACACAAGAACTGTTGAAAGAATTTGAACATCCAACCCAAGCCCAATCCTCAAGACAAAAGGGTGTGGTCCAAAACTTTATGCACCTGTTGATATTTTACGTCCAATGTGGGATACAGTACCTATATAACTCAACAGTAAACACCCTCTTGTATGTCTAATTCAATTGCTAAATTTACAAGTGAACTTTATGCAGACTTACGAGTGTGAGAATGGACTTACCAAGGGTTGTCTCTGGTACCAGATTATACGTGGATTGAAGAGTACTTTTGCTTTTTAGTTTATTTTCCTCAAAGTGGCTAAAAAGCTGGAGAGTGAGCCTTGGCTCTGGAGTAAAAACAGTACGTTTAACAGGCAGTGGACTTAAGAGTAGATAAAGGTTCACTTAATAGACTAAGAAGTGTGTTTTGAGCAGATGTTAGTGGCTCGGTGAGTTGAACTGGGAGAGATAAATGAGAGAAGTCTAGAGCGGCTCGATGGACTGAGTTGAGAGACAGAAGCCCAGAGCAATACAAGAGGTAGAGAGAAAACAGTTGTCAAATGTTATATGCCTCTCACATTGATGGTGAACTGGAAGGTAAATCGAACAGCAATAGCTATTCTACTTAGTCCAGTTACGCATTCTAGTGTCCAGTACAGCTTAGGAGTTGATCCTTCCTTGCTTTGGTCCAAAAGTGACCATTATATTTGTTCGACAAATATTCCCCATCCATATCAAATTGCAAGGTAACAGCGTCAGACCCAATCTATTAACTTAAACTTCATAGGCCACTTTTAGAAAGGAGAAGACCATGTTGAAGTAGATGTCACTAACATTACTTCTGTGTCATAAAAATCTCCACAGAATCATAATATCCAACTTCAATACCTCTGTTTTTTTGGGGGTGAGGGGGAGGGGAATCGGCACGGGTTATCAAACATTTCTAAGATAATTTGATTTTACCATTACAACAATTAAATGTTTATAACTAGATTTAAGGATATATGTCTTCTTAGTATTACAAAGAGCTAAAAGCTGGATCAAAACAAATACGCACCTCAACTCCAAACCCTTTCACATATACATTAGTAAACAGTTCTGAAGGATCAGGCATGGGACTCTCCTGAAAATAAATATGAGCAATCAGTAATCAGCCATTATGCCTTAAAGCAATTCTTATAATTCTAGAATCAAGAACAAATGGAACAAAATGGCATCATCTTTCTCACCTTTGCTTTAGCAATGGCTTCATCTACCACTTTCCTCTTTTCTTTCTCAATATCCTGAACATAATAAAAAGGGAAAGTCAGTTTATTAGCAGCATTTTATAAGTCAAGAGCCACATAATCTATTATCGGATATATGGTCCAGGTTTCGAACTTTATCATGACATTAAAACTTACCTTCAGCTCCTTCTCAGTGGCTATATCATGGGCTAATATGAGTTTCCTAATTCTTTCAATAGGATCACGTTCCTGCAATGGTAAAGACAACCTTATCAAGATACTTCATGACTCATCCGCATGTTCAGATTGTCAGAAAGTCTAAATAAATTATTTACCTGTCGAACACCGCTAATCTCGTCACGCGTACGGTAGGTGCTTCCAGGATCAGACATGGAGTGACCATGGTACCTGTAGGTGTCCATTTCAAGAATCTGGACATAGAGAGAGGACAAACATTAAATTGCTATGATATGCAAAGAATGAAATGAAAAAATTGGAAGAACAAATGGAAGTTGCAACAACTTCAAAAAACAATGACATGATAAGAGTAACAAATGAAATGAAATAAAATTTTCGAAAGAAGTAATGGAACCCATTAAGCATTCAACAAACATGACATGAACGACACTATTCCAAAGTATCAATATGCATCATAGTTCTACAAACTGACAATGGAAGAATCAGTTACAAGAGGTAGCATAGTTGTGAATCACAAATTCCCAAAATTTCTCTTAAGAAAAAGGAGAGCACAGAAAATAATGAATTATCTCTAGCAAGCTGATTAACTTTTTTTTTTACCAGTAAAGCTGATGAACTTTTTTCTGCTCCTAAAAGGGGGCTCTATGACCATGGAACACAATTGTCAAACAGACAACCATAAAAGATGAAATATTACCATGTCTTTACACCAGAAAGTTTAATGGAAAAGAAGAAAATATAATGACCGTTAAGCCATGTGATCTGAAAGGTATCACATCTCATATTCATCTATCAACCTGCCACTTACCTCCATTCAAAATTATAAGTAATAGCATAATTATAGTGAATCAACAAATTCCCAAAATCTCTCTTAAAGAAGAAAGGAGAGCAAAGAAGAAAAGAATTATCTCAACCAAGCTGATGAACTTTCTTAAGCTCCTAGAAACGGGCTCTATGACCATTAAACACATTGGTCAAAATAAGAACCATAAAACATGGAATAGTACCATGTCAAGAAAATATGACGACTATTAAGCCATGTGATTTGAAAGGTCTAGCATCTCATATTCATTTCTTCTCAAGCTACTTTCATCCTTCCATATTACTCATCTCCAACCTTAGCTGATAAAGGTAACTGTGGGGCAGTACCTATGAAGTCTTAATAGTATCTAATATGTAGTATCAGAAACATCTTTCAACAACATACTCACACAAGACATTAGATCACCGAATATCGTGTGAGAAATGCAACTGCATATCAATCCTGGAATTTAGGCATGCTATGTACTTACAATTGGTCCATTCTTGAGGGCATGCTCCTTGGCAAATTTGCATGCTTGTTTCACAGCAAGAGCATCCATACCATCCACCTGTTTTGAAACATAAAACGAAGAACATCAATAGCACACTTTCACATCCTTTTCTGAATCTCTATTTTGGTTATCACTTAGAATGATTATTCGGTCTTTATCTTGGCAGTAGGAGAAAGCTTTCTCAGTTTTTCCTTTTCCTACTATGTTGGAGATGTGGGTGGTAAGAATACAGCTGTTTATCATATAAACAAGCAATAAGCAATTTCGTAGTATAAAAACATGTGTAAGTACACCTCTTGCTCAATGCTTTTAAAAGCCCAAAGCAGAAAAGAGCAATAAGGTCCATGAGACATAGAAAAGTGAAGCACACATTTTTCTAGAGCACCACACAATTTGTGACATTAAAAAGTACCAAACATATATGAATTTAGCACTATAATGCTTAAATTCCAATGATACAACTAATTCAGTATACAATATACAATAATGTTGATACAAATCCAACTTCTCAAAGTTGAGATTCAAATCTTGCACGGATCACTTTGCGGGCCATTGCTTTGAAGCGCACAATTTTATAAATGGCATGGCTTCACCTATGAAGCAATAACCCCTCACTTTTCATCACTTTTAAGAGCAAAACAGATCACTTTTATTCTAATTGTATTGGATGTCCCCAAAGGGACCAAAAGCGCTTACTTTTAATGATACTACCCTTGCTTGTCCAACTAGTAGCACAAAAATACAACCCCCTGAACATCGAGGGATGTGTTCCTTGCAGAACCATCCTCAAACCCAATAAAATGCATAAGAGAAACACATTTATTTTAAATGGAGAGAAATACATTTTTTGTCATTGCAGCTTTTAAAATAGTTTTCTCATAGATCCTTCATCAATTTTACATTAATTTAGCATTTCGCTTTACTTTCCCAAAAGTTAGTTATTTAAACACATTCCCCAAAGTTATATCCATAGTTTACAGCATCATGCATATACATAATGATACTTATCCATGAACAGCTGCAAATTTGCATAAGAATTATAGTGGTAAAGTTGTCATTCATGGGTTCTGAAATATCTGTTATATGAATCTTACAATGTTATATGAATGTCACAATTTTTCTGCACCCAAGGGCATGGCCTAAAGGTCGATGAACTTGAAATGGACCATAAATGATCACGGTTCAAAATCTGAGCAGAGGCAAAAAAACATTAGGTGATTTCTTTTCATCAATCTAAGCCTTAGTGGACAAAGTTACTTGGTACCTATATTGGTACAAGGCAGCGGTAAGGTGTGTACTAGTCATATTGCAAGAAAGCTGAAGACACCACCTTTATCAGAAAAGAACAGACTTTCACCAAAAAAAAAAAATTGGAGCTTTAAAGCATTTTGCTGCAACCAATAACCTAATGAAGATATATGCACATATTTTTTGAGAATGAAAAAAATATGTAATATGACTACATTCACAAAGAATTAACAATTGCAGAATTAAATTTTTTTTATGCTGACATTAAAATTAATGGTCGAAAACAAGGATAACACTGCCAGGCTTTCAAAGCTATTTTATCTTTAAGTTTAGATGACAAAATTCAAAATTTACAGTTGCAGACGAACTCATTAATGCTCATCAAGCAGCATATATTCCAGGATTCAAATTGAAGAGAAGTTGGCTTCTATATATCTGATGTCAAATGTTGTCTTCAGTACCTACTTAACACATAAAGTAGACATCTAAATTCTGTCTACAAATTATAACAATGGATTTGCAAAATGTAATTTGGTCTCACCTTTAAACCAGGAACATAGTCTCCTCTTTTGTAATAGGCTGGACTTTTTGCAGCCCTCCATTCTGCTGTCCCCATTCCATCTGCATCAACAAGTAACCACTCAAAATCCTACGCGTTAAGTCACAACTCTTCATATTAACTTATATAACCAACCTCCATAAATTGTTCCTTTCCTTTTCATGAACATCAAATGCTATTCGTAGTTCTAAACTTGCATCACATAATATCAACAACTCTACTACTCCAATTAGAATATATAAACAACATATATTTATAGTATGAGTTCAAGTTATATATTACACTATCAGGTCAGAATTACCTATTGTTAGCAAGTAACCTTCCTTACTTTCAAAATTACAAAATGGATTACCTGTTAGGTGACCTAAAAGTGTAAAAAATTCTTTAACATAGACACTTATAGTGTGCCTTACGGGAAAAAAAAGTATAAATCTTACAGTGATTATTCTCGCAGACAAGAATAGCAGGCAAATCCCATAAAGCAGCCATATTCAAAGCCTCAAACAACTGTCCTTGATTAGCAGCACCATCGCCATACATAGCAAAAGTAACATGCTCCTCTTTCGAATACTTTTGAGCAAATGCCAATCCAATCCCTAAAGGAACTTGAGCACCTACAATCCCATGACCTCCATAAAATCCACTCTCCTTCTTATAAAAATGCATCGATCCTCCTTTCCCTTTCGAACACCCATCTTTTCTCCCCATTAGCTCCGCAAATGACTCGTATAACCCTCCGCCACGCCCTAGGAATAAACAGTGATCCCTGTAAGCCGTAATGATACAGTCCTTTTTGGTAATTGCAGCTTCCATGCCTATGGCAACGGCCTCCTGGCCGTCGTAGAGGTGGCAGAATCCGCGGATGAGTTTCGCCTTGTAGAGCGAATCAGCGGCGATCTCCATCCGCCGCATCTCCGCCATGTCTTTGAAGAAAGTCATGAGTTCGTTGGCGCTTGTCTCGACGGCGCGTGAAGGAGGATCGATGTTGTGGCCGGTAAATGGGAGGCTAGTCTCGACGGTGATGGTGTCGGACGATAGGCGGCGCGTGGCGCAGATGGCGGCGGATAATGGCTTTAGAAGGTGGTTAACCGTCCGATTCGTGGATAAAGCCATTCTGATCGTTGAATTGTTGTGTAAGTTGTGTGATGGGAATGGTTGATTTTGCAGATGGAGAAGAAGGGGGTTTGGTGAGGGGAGAGGAAAAAGGAGAATGTAAAGTAGAGAATCTCAGCAGCCACTGAACCGGGAAAGAAATGAAGTTTTTCCCTTAACAACTTGTTTTTTTTCTTAAAACAATTTCTACTAGGATTATATAATCCTTAACTATACCATAAAGTAAAATAGATCAACTAATAGATAAAGACAGCATTACATCTTGACTACTAAGTTGTCCCAAAAGTTGTTCAGCTTAAATTTTCCCTCTTTTTGAACTCTAGTGGTCCCTTAAGTTAGAAAATATGCCTATTTAAGTCCTTCTTAGATGACTTATGAGATCAGGATTCTAATTTGTTTAATTTACTGGGTTCAAAATTAATAAATTATATATATTCCATGAATTCAGGTTTGGCCGAACTCGTAGGTCGTGTTGTAGCTCCGACCCTACATACATGAACCGATAAGTTTTTAAAATTTGCAAAAGCTAAGCACATCTGGTCCATTGAAAGAACAAAATTATCGGTTGTCTTCATGTTGCTAGTAAAAAAATAATTTTTTTAGAGTAACACGGCTCAATTATACCAATACGCAATTAAGAATTCATCCAACAATTGGTTCCATCTAACCCTAGATAAGTAATTTAGCTACTCATAATATTATGTAAGATTACAATATAAAAAGTCATAACCAACGATAGAAATAGGAAGAAAAAAGTGAAAAACTCGTCGTGGAATTCTCCGCCTTACTCCTTGTGTGTTCTTACCTTATTTGGCCGAAATCCCCATTCCAAAGTGAGTTTTAGGACTATTTATATGGAATAAGGTTTGCATGGGGAGAAATAATACAAGCCAACTTTGGAACAACTTTTTCAGGCTCGTTCACTATTTCGTGGCGCACGCGAGAGTGAACGAGCGAAGTTCTTCTCTTTTTTCTTTTACTTCTAGGTCTCTCGTATACTTCCGTGTCTTTTTGCCTTAATCCACTATTTTTTTCAAGCTTCCCTCATCTAGCTTGTTCACTCTCTTGTGTGCACGTGAGAGTGAACGAGCGAAGTTCTTCTTTTGTCTCTTAGTCCCCAATCAATTTTTTTTGCTCACTTTTTTCCACTTTGCTCCTATACATAAGAATGCACATGAAGAGCATAATTTACAACAAAACTCGTGTAGCCTGATATTTAGCTTAAAGTATATATATTTATATGCATATCACCTTGCATTTTACTCAAGTTTCGTATGTGAAATATAATGATTTGTGCTAACTCATGGTGTTTTTATGTATAGGAATTATCCGGAGGCAATATGAAACGAAAGTGTGAGATTGGAGGCAAAAAGGAGCGAAATGGGAAAAATGCCACAGAGTAGCGCCCACGCTAGCATGGGGCGCTACTTGTGGCACAGAAGTGAGAAGTGAAAAAAATTCCAGTGCCAGCGCTAGCGCCCCACGCTACCCTGGGTGCTAGTGATGGAAAAGTTCTCCTAGGTCGCTCGGGACAAGGTTATTTCGGCCCCAGTCCCCCCCCCCCCCCAACCAACTTATATAAAAGCAAGCATAAGCCTATTTTGTGAGGGGAGATGCCACACTGAGGGAAAAGTGCATACGAGGAACATCCGGGAGCAAGGATATCTCAGTTTTCTTCATCTTTTCTTAGTATTCGCAATTATTCAACACTTGTAAATTTGTTTTGATCCTACTATATGGCTAAAACTCATAGTTCTGGGGTTGTGATTTAGCCATGAATATTATTGTTTGAAGTTGACTTAACCTTGATTAAAATTTGCTAGTATATGGTTATTTCTTCAATTCTATGATTAATTGCTTAATTATCTTGCCAAGAGTTAGGTTCTATTTACTATCTATGTTATGCGTGGGAAAGATATGTCTAGATTAGAGAAGAATTGAAGAGGGCATGATCTTAACTCTGAATTGGGAGGGGGGGAGGATTTGTGGCTAGGATAGGAATATACCTAGTCAACATGCTTAATTGAATATCGTAATCTTAATACGTTCTTAATAGATTGATTTCATAAGAATATAAGCATTAATCTATTTTGAATAGGCGAGTAGTATTCGGTAGAATACTACGAGAGAAATTATTTGATTAATTAGCAACCATGAGTTGAATTGTATGAAAGGGAGAGTTAATTAGAATGCAATAGAATTGGTGCATCGATCACAACCTTGGAATATTCGTCTCTACTGAATACACAACAACTATTCGACTACTTGATTATTTAATTACTTGTTAGAATTATTGCTTCGTATAATCATAATTCTGAACTCTGATTGACTCGACTAAATAATAATATGGGTAAAACTAGTGGGTAGTTAACACAAGTCTTTGTGGGTTCAACACTCGATTTATCACTTTATTACTTGTACGACCACGTACAGTTACGTGTGCGTTTGGGAGCAATAAGTCTTTGGCGTCGTTGTTGGGGACTTGAACATTGACTACTTTCTAGCTTTTACTTTAGTTGTTTATTTAGTCAAGTCTAACGTTTCTTATTGGTTGCTCTGCTCTCAGGAACTTTGATTGAATGCGAAGGGTCAGAAGCCAGGATAGACTTCAAGGATTTGACCCTGAATCTGAGAGAACATTTAACATGAGCTTGAGGGAAGCAAGGGACACAGATAATCTTCAGGCACTTGTTCAACTACCTATGAACATGGCAGAGGAGCAACATATGGCTGTTCAGGAGGTGGCAATGCCCAGCATTGCTAATGTCACCTCCAGCATTGTGAAGCCCAGAATCACTGGGCACTTTGAACTAAAAAAAGAGCATGATCCAGTTACTACATGCAAATGGGCACTTTATGGGTCTTCCACACGAGGATCCACAACAACACATCCTGAACTTCTTGAAGATTAGTGATACTTATATCAATAACGGAGTCACTCCAGACTATGTGAGGCTCACACTGTTCCCATTATCTCTGTTGGGCGAAGCAAAGCGATGCTTAAAGGCGGAACCAGCTAATTCTATTACATCATGGAATGATCTGGCGAGGAAATTTTTGGCAGGGTTCTTTCCCTCAGGCAAAACTGCAAAGAGCAGAACTAAGATAGTCACCTTCAAATAGAAATCAGGGGAATCTTTGTATTCAATATGAGAGAGGTTCAAGGAGCTGCTTAGAGACTGTCCTCATCACAACTAGACAAATGAAATTTTAGCTCACACCTTCATAGAAGGGCTACATCCATAGACAAAAATGGTGGTGGACGCTGCAGCGGGAGGTCAAGTGTTGGTGAAAAGCTTCGATGAGATATATGCATTATTGAACAAATTCTCCAAAAACAATCATGATTGGCAAGGAGAGATGGGCATACACACAGTGCAAAAATCTGAGGGGGTACTTGAGTTAGACGTTGTTTCTGCATTATCAGCGCAGGTTGCCACATTAGCAAACCAAGTCAATTAGATTACCTTGGTCATTAACAAACAACAAGCTCAGCCAATGCAACAGGTTCAGATATTTTGTGAAGTATGTGGAGAGGGTCACACGAGCGACTTATGCCCAACTAATCTTGAGTGAGTCTGTTTTGTGGGTAATGCAAATAGGGACCAGATAAAATAGTATGGGAACACATACAATCCTAACTAGAGGAACCACCCAAACGCCTCTTGGGGTAGAACCCAAGGTGCTTAGAATCAGTACAGGCCACAAGCTCTTCAATAGTAATATAGACCACCACAGACT
The DNA here is from genome assembly GCF_000715075.1 of Nicotiana tabacum. Taxonomy (NCBI): domain Eukaryota; kingdom Viridiplantae; phylum Streptophyta; class Magnoliopsida; order Solanales; family Solanaceae; genus Nicotiana; species Nicotiana tabacum. The sequence goes on from NC_134095.1 coordinate 109,501,654, forward strand.
GAACAACCTACAAACTTGACGAGTCACATTGAGGAGATACTAAAGAAATTGATGGTTGACCATCAGGGCCAAGCAGTAGCGATAAGAAATTTGGAGCAACAAATGGGGCAACTTGCCAGTGCCCAAAATACTCGACCAGTTGGAGCTCTTCCAAGCGACATTGAGGCTAATCCTAAGGCATCTATCAATGATGTGTCATTGAGGAATAGGAGATAGTTAGAAGAAGTCCCATTGAAAAATAGAGAGCAAGTGATCTTTAATGAGAAACCAGCCACCATAGAAGCAGAATCAGAAAAAGAAGAGAAGTCAGAGAAGCTAGTTAAATAGGCAGTGGCAAAGCAACCCCAACCACTAGTTGCGAGGAAACCACCGCCATTCCCTCAGAGATTGAAAAAAATGATGGATAATGTTGCTTATAAAAAGTTTCTTGATATTTCGAAGCATGTACAAATTAATATTCTGTTGGTAGACATCTTGCAAGAAATGCCCAAATATGCCAAATACATCAAAGACATAATGGAAAATAAGATGAGGTTGGCAGAGTTCGAGACTGTGGCACTAACTGAAGAATGTATCTCAAGAATTCAAAGCAAGCTACCTCATAAATTGAAGGATCCAGGTAGTTTCACTATCCAAATCTCGATTGGTAAGCACGTAGTCAAGTGAGCTTTGTGTGATCTTGGGGTGAGCATCAATTTGATGCCGCTATCTGTTTTCAAATAGTTGGGGTTGGGTGAGCCGCGCCCAACTAAAGCGATTTTACAGTTGGCTGATCGCTACATTGCTCATCATGAAGGGGTGATTGAAGATGTGTTAGCTCAAGTAGGTTCTTTCATATTCCCTATTGATTTCATTATCTTGGACTATGAGCCTGATTAGGAAGTCCCATTTATTTTGGGGTGTCCATTCTTAGCCACGCGCCGAGCTATTATTGATGTATGTGAAGAAAAGATGATAATGAGAGTGGGTGAAACACTCAGATAGCCAGCCCATTATGAAGGGATATCCATGATTTATGTGGTGGAAAGTGATGTGACTTCATTGTTGCCTTATATGATCCCCATAGATCCTCTTGAGCGAGTTCTGAACGGGGATAAAGAAGAAAGAAAATATGAGATGATGGAAGTAATTGAGCAAGTACTTAACATGTCTTGCAAATATATCCATGGGCTTAGGAGATTTGAGGAGTTAGACAGACCTGTTACTCTGACCCCTCATAAACCATCTATTGAAGAAGCTCCAAAGATAGAGCTCAAGCCTCTTCTAGTGCACCTACATTATGCTTACTTGGGGAACTCTAAAATGTTGCCAGTGATTATCTCATCCAGCTTGACCAATGTGAAAGAAGAAAAGCTGCTCAAAGTGCTTCGCAAGCATAAATAAAGTTATTAGGTGGACAATCGCTGATATTAAAGAAATCACTCCATTATAAACATGGGTATCTAGAGAATCATGAGACATATCCAAATATGAAGCAATGTGCCAACTCAATACCAAAATCAATATCTCTATCGGGTGGCTTTCCCGGCAGGTCTGTAGGAAATATATTTGGAAAATCTCTCACTATGAAAACTGAGTCAACTATAGGAGTATCAGCACCGACATCTCTAACAAAGTCTAAGTACGCCAAACACACCTTCTCAACTATCCGTTGAGCCTTCAGAAAAGAAAGTACTCTGCTAGGTACATGATCCAAAGAACCTCTCCAGTCCTCTCGGCAACCCCGACATAGCCAACGTCACGTTCTTAGCGTGGCAATCAAGAATACCATAGTATAGAGATAACCAATCCATGCACAAGATCACATCATAATCCACCATATTAAGCAACATGAGATCAACCCTAGTCTCATAGCCCCCAATAGTGACCAAACAAGACTGATAGACACGATTCACCACAATAGAATCTTCAATGGGTGTAAACACATAAACATGGGTATCCAGAGAATCACGAGACATATCCAAATGTGAAGCAAAATAGGATGACACATGCGAATAAGTAGAACCCGAATCAAATAAAATTAATGCATCTTTATGATAGACTGGAACAATACCTGTAATGACTACATCTGATGCGACTACCTCGGTCCTGCCAGGGAAAGCATAACAACGAGCCTGGCCTCCCCCTTTCTAGGACGTCCTCTACCCCTATCCCCACCTCTAGTTGACTCAGCAGGCGGAGTGGCAACTGGAGCAGTGATCATGGCCTGAGTACCATGTTGAGGTACACCCATCCGCGGTCTGGGATAATCTCACCATAGTGTTTTGTAAACTGAATTCACTCCAAAAATTTAAAATATTTTTTTCAAAGATTATAAAGTGAGTTTTGAAGGTGAAGAGCCTATCTGTACTAATACAATGTTTTTAACTCTTTGGAATGTGTCTATGTCGCAATAACACAAAAATTAATGTAGAGGCTACCAAGTCATTTGGTCCAACTATAAGCACATCAGGCAAGCTTGCTTTGTTTCACTTTTCCAATGAGCACGAAAGTTTCGAAAAAACTTATTAGTTGGCGACTACCTAATGAAACTTCCGTTCATCACTTCCACTTAGGAAAGAATTCAACTGGTTTGCCGCCCTAATAGAAAGGTCTTCTTTCTTACCAACACATTCTGGGGCGAGCTGAATGAAAATTAACAAAATAGAGAAATTGTTAAGTAGAAGAGGACGTGTAAAGATTTTTGCGGGGTAAGGATTCACCCGGCCCACCATGCCGTGCTTCCCAACCGGGATCATGAAGGATAACTACCCCTGCAGGCTAGATGATCACCAAAAGGTTAAGTTTCTTCTTTCTTTTACTAATGGGATTGATACACAAATAAACGGCCAGATTCAGTGTTTACTTTTCTAGTCCATATGAATAGATTATACATTAATTATACACAATCATACATGTATTTTACATGAATTATACATTATTATATATCCGCCGGGTATTTTTAATTTATAAAATTAGGTGGGCGGCTATTTGGGTTAATTTTGTTACACAAATGGTCGGAAAGATTCAACATTTACTTTTTCTAGCTGGTATACATAGATTATACATTAATTATACACAGTGTTATATATATATATATATAATTTTTAGCGTAACATGATATTTTTATTCAATGATTTTGTCGGTGAAATCTTTTGGCATCGTTGGGAAGGTAGAATATTCACCCCTTTTTGTAACTTCTAAAAGTTTTTGGTTACTTTGAATTGTATAAATTGCAGAATGTATGGGAAAACTCTATTACGAGAATCCTTAACAATACAGTAAAAAGAAAATGGACATCTACACTTTGAGTATTTTAAACATGCCATAAATTCAACTCAAATGAATGCCAATGAGATGAACTAATGAAGTTTGACGAAAATTCATGATCAAAATTGATGGTTCTTAGAACAGGAGTACACTTAAGGATTCGATGTGAGAATATTTCCATTACATATTGGAAGCAACTTCAACTTTTGTATAAGCAACAAAATGCTCCATTTATTCATCGACCATATGAAGAGATGACATCTTTTTATCAGTACGCCTAGTTAGATTCAGCATAGCAGAAGTTTGACCTTTAACTGCAGATTCTTAGTAGCTGCTTTTGCAAGACAGCCAATAACAAAACTACGCCTTTGTAGAAGGGAGGTCCAGGAGGACACTGAATACAACTCTGAAATGGCTTTCTATGGGTTATAATCTTCTACCATTTCTCACAGAAAAGACGAAAAAGTTACCTCCTATAGTATCTCATCCTTTCACCAACCAACAAGACCGCAGAGCTTAAGCTCACGAGGGAAGTCATTTCAAAGCAAACCATCATGGAAATAAATTGCCACTCTTTGTGCCTGCAAACATTGAAATGAATTAATAAATGGAGTATTATATTGCACAATCAGAAATCAACAGTTGTCTAAAAGATCCAGGGAAAACTTCTAATATTGCAGTTGGGCGGAAAATAATAACTAGCAGAAACTGCAGTTCCTTTGTTTGGAGAGGCAAGTCCAAAGAAAAGAATCAGGGGACACATACTGGTGTTCTCGAGAATTAACGTGCCACCCATGTCACATAAACTAAAGGAAGGAAAATCACCTTGAAATAAGACATGATTATAGGCAAATGCTTGAACTTAGATGCTGCATTTAAATGTCTTGAAACATATATCTTGCACTGCTAGTAGGAATGTCAAATAACTTTTGTCAGTGTGGCATCTAACTTCTCTCCGATCAATGTGATCCATGCCTGTCAATGATGGAGAAAAGCATGAGACTAGGGTGCATTTGAAAGATGACAAAAGGGGATACCAATATGAAGTGTGAATTTTATGACATTTGAATAAGTATTTAGAGAGAACAACTAAAGTTCAAACCACAACTGAACAACCATGGTAGAGTAACATACTTAAAGCTACCAAAAGTCATTTTAGGTAAGTATGATGACATACGCCATAAAGAAAACCATCTGTGTTCTACCGCTTTCCAAAATCAAAGGCTAGGCAATACAATTAAGTGTACAAGCACAACATGAATTGTGATACATACTTGGTCAGAAGATGTGAATCCTCTGATTGTGTCACCACCAATTATGGCAATTCCTTTGTCAGCTAGAGGTTGCAGGATTACTGCCTAATAAAGTATTATGGTTATCAGTAACCTTCAGGTGAAGATTGAACCTCCGAAAAAAATATAATGAATATGAAGGATGTATGATAACAGAGATCATATAGGTATATACATTTGGCAGAGACTTTGAATGATGCAAGAATTTTTTGAAGAGCAAAAGAAATGCTCATTTGGCTACTATAGGGGTATCTGCACATCTTTAGTACATTTGCTGTCGTGGACTTAGGTGAAATGAGACAAAGTTTTGTGCCGGCCAAATACATATGCAGCCCCTTTAACTTGTTCCTTTTTTCCATTTAGACACTTAAACTACTTCTTGTTCCTATTGAACACCTGAACTATTCAAGAATTGATCTATCAAACACTTTCTTTATCAATCTATTGTAAAAGGCCTGCGCGTGTTGTCAAACGCGTATGACATGGCAAGATAAACAAATTATTATTGGACACGTGGAATTTTAAAAGCTTTTCTTTTACATGCCTTTTTTACTAATCCCTACCCGCCCACTCTTCCGTCCCCTCTTTCTTCTTGCACCACGCACAGTGCCCCTCCCCAAATATATTTTGACTTTGATTTTGCAGATTGCCTCACCTTTGGGAAGAACCAAGTTCCAGTTTGCCATCTAATCTGAACAATGAGATAATGGAGAAGACAGATGTAACCATAACTGATGCGAGAAGATAAGAGAAGGGAAAAGGATGACAACCGGGAAATGGCAAGCCCTCTCTCCCAGCAAATTTTCAGCCATCCCCTATTCTTCTTCCTTTACCACGAAACGGGCTGTAAATTTTAAGTCCTATTTAAGTTTCCTTGCAAATTTCTCTGTGTATACAACAATGTTAAACACACATGATAGAGTTATGGGTTTGAATTTACTATCTGAAGGGCATTAAACACATGGGTATTATACATCTGCTGGGATAGAAATATCTGATACTTCTATTTGCTTTGAGAGTTTGACTTATAAATTGGATACTTCAACTGGGTATATTTGATTAAGATAGGTTGGAATAGAAGACGTTGGATTCTATGCCTAAATTGATTACTTGTGGTTGTAGTTCTTAACCAAGTGGATAAATGCGGTGCTCCTTTGCTTTTTGACATGGCTAATATTAGTGGCCTCATTTTTGCTCAGTTAAATTTTCATGTCTGCTACTTCTGTTCTTGACAAAAACCATTTCTTTGAATAATATGATGGATTGTTTAGTTGCGAAAGGACTGGGTCTGTGTTGTTACAGATTAGGGTGGTGAATGGTCGTGGAAGACGGAGGCGAAGGTAGAGAGAGAGGAGGAAGATAAGAAGGATAATTTTTCCTTTAGAAAGAATCCCTCACGCGCTCACGCATAGAGTAGCTCACTCACTTTGCCATGTAAACATTGTGTTTAATAGATACATTTAGGCATATTTCAAGTGTTCAATAGGAACAAGAAGTAGTTTAAGTGTCTAAATGGAAAAAAGGAACAAGTTAAAGGGGCTGCATATGTATTTGGCCGGCACAAAACTTTGTCTCATTTCACCTAAGTACAGGAGTTAATAGTACCTGTGTATTTGAAGGAAGAAATGGTAGCTGCGACTTCCCCGGATAAAGAGATAAGTTGGCCAAGTAGCTCTCTGAAGATACAGACAGTCAAGCTCATGTTAAACTAACTTCTTAACGGATGCTTGGAAATTTATATAATGTCTTGATCTTTCAAAACCTGCTCTCGGGCTCATAACTCTTTCACCCACTTGTTTTAGGAATGAGAAGATACAACTATATCTCGAAAGCTAGAAGAAATGAGAAGTTCAAGTGATATCACTCACGCGACGCTGATTTTAAAACTCCTTGGTAAAGCGATCCTTCTATCATCTTATTGGTGTCCACAGCTACTGCATCGCTTCCATTAGAGGAGGATGCAGCAGCAAACCCAATTTGAAGGATGCATTTCCCATCATAAACAATGACCAGAGATCTGCAGCACGTGACAGCTGATAGAGAATCCCAAGCCCTGTGAATTAGACAAAAAAGAAAGAGTAACACTTCAAGAGGCATTTGGACAATATTTCGTTAAAGTTGAGAAAAGAGAGTATTTGAAGTTGAAGTTGAAAAAGAGAATCTGAGAGTTGAAATTGCGTTCGTGTATGAATTATGCTGGTAAAAGAAGTTGAATTTTTGTGAGCGGAAACCATTACTTCACTTAAAATACTCCTCAAAGAATTTTTCAATATTTCAGAGTATTTCAATTACTGAAATTAGGTATTTGCAAATATTGATGGCCAAACTTCAACTTGCAAATAATGACTTCACAATTTGCAAGTGAAGTGATGGCCAAACACAACAAATTATCATCAACAAGTCTCTTCCACGGAGATTACAGGTTTTCTCATCTAAAAGAACATCAGGAAATGTATAAAAGTACGCTAAATTGTGCTTTCTTGGTTATATATCATTTGCATACTGGAAGAGCATGTTCAAGGACTTAGCAACACATTCTCTTTCAGGACAAGTTGTCTATTATATCAGTGCTATAGAACTTTGCGCTAGTGAATGCAGAATTCACACATTATTCACTATTTAGAATGATGTCACTTTTCCTTTATACAACCAAATATATTTCAAAGAATCAAATCATGCGCTTTCCCACTCATTAAGAAAAACATTATGTTAAATTGCTGGAGCTAGATTTCTAGTTACAGGTTTAGCTGAAACCAGTAGCTTTGGTCAAAACCTGTATTTGTTGTTAAGAAATCTACTTAATATGCATAAATAATTTATCCAAAACCCAATGAGCTGCCTTTTTAAGATTCAGAACCCATAAACTCAAAATTCTGGATCCGCCTCTGCACAAATCCCTTATCCGCAGAGGCCAATAGCGGCTTTTGCCACTTTCTCGCCCCTTGTTGACTTAAGCCCCCAGCCTCATGGTTAGGTGGATGGTCCCTTCCACAAAATCAACCCACTCTTGTCAACAAAAAAAGAACTTTTCAAAATAATTCGAAAGACATAAACGGTGAATATTTATTGTTCAATGACCTAGTCTCCTCTCTACTGATTTGATAAAAAGTATCATGCAGCGTAACTGTCACAGATATGTGACCTTCAGTCTGATTTTTTCTTCACAAAGGAAAAAACGATCAGATTCACTTCTTGAGTGCAACTTAAACTCATTACATAGATTATGCAACATGTAGATATAGCACAAACAGATCAAGTTCTTAATACTTTACGTGATCTCCAAGCACAAAAATAAGCAAGTACTCATAGATACAGTACCAGAGCAGCTCAGAAGTAACAAAATCTGGTAGGTTGGACGCTACTCTTTGGCACTCCACACCATTAGGATTTACCTGGAAAAGAATCAAAAGGCATAAGTTGATCAGTTACTCTAATGGTGTAACAACAGGAGGAAAACTAAGCAATGAGCTGAGCAGAGATAGCGGGACACAAAGTACATGTCCTCATGTGTGTATGTATGCGTATACAGTCCTCACCACAGATATGGTTTTTGGTCGAATTGAAAGCCAAACAAGACCATTTAAGATGTTGGTGACAGCCAAGCCAAGTGTTAATAAATCTGCTCTGGATTGAGAACTGTGCAAGTTGAAAGTAAATAGTTAAATAGTGGTCCAAGAATATGTAGAAAACTAAATTACAGGAGAAACAGGAAGCTAAAAACTGTTTCCAATGTGTTCTGTGTAAGAAGAAAAGTGCTGCTTCTAAAAGAAACATACTGTCTCAGCTACATATGATTGTGAAAAAACTTATGCATCCAACTCAATATGTAAGGGTAATAGGTGGAGTAATAAGATCATTATAAACTGATATGGAAACACTTATTTAACAAATATGGGATTTCTATCCATCTAGAGCTTTAACTTCTTCCCACATGTTTGATTCATTTGATCTCAAACGTGGATTTTAAAGGGAAAATGTCAAGATATCCATAAACGAATTGGGAACCCATATTTAACCAATGTGGGACTATGTTCAGACTATGTCTCTAACAATGAGTAAGTGAATTAGTGAACAAACTTTGTAATGGCTTAATGATTAGAGCACATACACCCAGCTTAATATGAAGAGGGCCATGCCCCTTCAAAAGCCTTACAATTGCTTTTCATATCTCATAGATTTTACTGGTACAGCATTCTCTTCCAATTATCAGAGTCTACTAAAATCATTTCAAGATGTAATGATTGGGCTATTAAGAAACTTCACTAACTATTTCCAAAAGGAGAAGACCTCAGCTTTTTTGTTTCTGAAATACAACAAAGGCTTCACCTATTAAGAGATGTCTCTATTGCGTTCAGCCAAAAGTTCATGGTGATAGAGGATTCATTAAATAGGTGTAGTCTTACAAAGCAAAACAACTGCATCAATTCTTCTACATTATGTCCGATGCAATCTCGTTTCATACTTTAGTACAATTTTCCTTTTCCTCTTAAGATGATCCATAAGTATATACCAAATGATGTGTGTGTGTATGTGCGTGTGTGTGTGTATGTGCGTGTGTGTGTGTGTGTTTTTCTCTTCTTCTTTTCCTTTTAAACCAAGCTTTAGCTGAAATCCTCACATTACCAAGGATTTAACTTATGCAAACAGATAGTTTCGAAAATCTACCAGAATTACCTTCTTTTTCTGAAATTACTAGTTACAAGTCGGTTTTTAAGTAGCCTGATAATGTAAGTGCGTAAAAATTAAACTCGTTCTAATACCAACATTGTCAAATTACTCGACAAAATTCAAAGCTACTCATTAAGAGGTAATATTCCAGGACATCAATTGCAGCCCTAAATTCTCTCTTGTCTCTTTCAAATTTTACATTTCTTTGTGGTAAGCTTCTAAGAGCAACACATTCATTTGATAAACAACCCTGCCCAGCCATAGAAAGGAAGAAAAATAATTGGCAACCGATACTCCCTGTCTCCCACCACTCCATTTTCCTTGTTAGTCCTTCTAAAAAGAAGGTCACATATCTATATTTGGAATGATTTAACTTTATACTTCCATTTTATGCATAATGATTATTTTTATAGCCAGAGAAACCTCATGTGCTTAGTCAAAATAGCCATAGAAATTGAAAAGGAGGAAGTAGTAGTAGTTAACCTGCTAGCATTTGAGACGGGAGCAATACCAGAGACCGTGCGATTGAAAAGAACAGCCAATAAAGACAATCCACCAACGTATATCGGCAAGCTCCGAACAAAATCATCATTTTTGGATACCCAATCTGCTATCCATTCCCTCCGTGGCTTCGGCCCTCTATACCCACTTCCTCCCTTCATTTCTCGTCACGAATTTTCCAAATGAGCAAATAACCAATAAGCACAAAGACAATGAATGTGGAATTGAGATTACCTGGGAACTAATAGAAGCCTTAACAGTAACAAAGGAAAGGAAAGAGGAGAGGCGACGGGAATGTACACAAAGTCGTTGTGGCGGTTGGTTTAAGGGAATGAAACCAAGGAGATTTCCCGCTTCCATTGAACAACAGGTTCGTTTTTCTGTCTGATTCCAATGTTCCTAAAACGGATAATGTCTAGCTTCCAATCACAATAAATAAAAAAAAAAAAAAAAAAAAGGAGTGAAGGCATTGTTAGAATAATGGGCCTAAGAATGTGCTTTTGGGTGTGGAGAAGACTGGGCTAGTCCTAATTAGGTGGCCACTTATAATATTCTGTTAAATTAGTTACCTCCTATAGCAAAGGTTGATATTTTATTTATTTTAAATAAATATCCTTATAAAAAATTATATTTCATAACTATATTTTGATTTTTTATACCCAAATATCTATTTATGGTCACCTCCTACTCTTAAACCATAAAATAAATAAGGTATTATTTTTCTCTCTTATATCCCCTCAAATTTCTCCAATCCCCTACCCCATATCTATTCTCCCTCTCTCTACTTCCCGATATCTTCTACTCCGCCGGAATATGCAACACCAAGCCCGTGATTTGATCAGTTTTAAATTCATACAAGATATATTAGTTTGTCTACGTCTGAAAGATGAAACTCCCACTTAGACCGTTTTGTATAATCCCCTACTGATGCTTGATAACTCTTGCCAAGCATGAAATATTTTTCACTGAGTGAGCCATTCTATAGGAGTCCTTTTTGCCTATCTAGAAAAATTAAGAAAACATTTTTCGTCATACCTGTCTGAGCTCTCGCTTGACTGAAACCTTATGTTTAGTAGGCCTTACAAAATAGTTCTTCTAGAATCCAGTGAACAACAATTCCTAAGGATCAGCTTGCGAATTTGTATTTCATATCTCGCTGTATTTCATTATCTTTTTTTAAATTGAATTTCAATATATCCAATTGTCTTCTATGTATTTCATTGTATTCACTGTCTCGCTATATTCTATAAATGTATTCATATGTTTTTTTAATTAATATAATTTATCTATTCAGATGTATTATATAATTTCTCTGAAGATTGCTATGTTTTTGGGGTATTTTCCGGTTGAGAATCTTTTTTATAACTGCAACAACAACAACAACCCAGTAAAATCCCACTCAGTGGGGTCTGGGGAGGGTAAAATGTACGCAGACCTTACCCCTACCCCGGAGGAGGTAGAGAGCCTGTTTCCGGGAGACCCTCGGCTCTGAGACAATATATCTGTGACAACAAAACCCGAAAAAATAATATCATGACATCAAATAGATAGAAAAGTAGTACCACAAAAATTATACAAAAGTCTGAAACACAACCTAAATCGACCGCCCGACTACCCCTTAACCTACCATCCTTAACCTATAACCCTAATCTCGACTACCCCTTAACCTACAACCCTAATGCTCGACCTCTACACCTTTATATCTAGAGCTATGTCCTCGAAAATCTGGAGCCGCGCCATGTCCTGTCTGATCACCTCGACCCAATACTTTTTAGGTCACCCTCTACCTCTTCTCGTACCTGCCAAAGCCAACCGCTCACACCTCCTAACCGGGGCATCTAGGATTCTCCTCTACACGTGTCTGAACCATCTAAGCTGCGCTTCCCGCATCTTGTCGTCCACCGGAGCCACACCCACCCTCTCCCGAATATCTTCATTTCTAATTTTATCCAGCCTAGTGTGCCCACACATCCACCTCAATATCCTCATTTCTGTAACTTTCATCTTCTGGATATGTGACTTCTTGACTGGCCAACACTCAACCCCATACAACATGGTCGGTCTAACCACCGCTCTATAGAACTTACCTTTGAGTTTCGATGGCATATTCTTGTCACACAAGACTCCAGAAACTAACCTCCATTTCATCCACCCCACCCCAATATGGTGTGTAACATCCCCGTCTATCTCCCCATCTCTATGGATTATTGACCCTAAGTACTTAAAACTTTCTCTCTTGAGGATGACCTGTGAGTCAAGCCTGACTTCCACATCCTCTTCCCCGTCACTTTGCTGAACTTACATTCCATATATTCTGTCTTAGTCCTACTCAACTTGAAACCTTTAGATTTCAGGGTTTGCCTCCATACCTCCAGTCTCCCATTAAAGCCGCCTCGTGTCTCATCAATCAAAACTATATCATCAGCGAACAACATACACCATGGCACCTCTCCTTAGATATGGTGTGTTAGTGCATCCATCACCAGGGCAAATAAGAACGAGCTGAGCGTAGATCCTTGGTGTAACCCATAACCACCGAAAAAGGCTCTGAGTCACCTCCCACAGTCCTAACCCGAGTCATAGCTCCATCATACATATCCTTTATTGCCCTAATGTAAGCTACCGACCCACCTTTCACCTCCAGACATCTCCAAAGGGCGTCCATGGGGACCTTGTCATATGCCTTCTCTAGGTCAATAAACACCATATGCAAATCCCTCATTTTATCCCTGTATTGTTCCACCAACCTCCTGATAAGGTGGATAGCTTCCGTAGTAGAACGACCCGGCATGAACCCGAACTGGTTTTCTGATATAGACACCTCCATCCTTATCCTCCCTTCCACCGCTCTCTCCCAAACTTTCATGGTATGACTTAGTAGCTTGATACCCCTATAGTTGTTACAATTATGCATATCACATTTGTTCTTGTACACCGCAACCATTGTACTCCACCGCCACTTATCAGGCATCCTCTTCGTCCTGAAGATAACATTAAACAACCTAGTCAGCCACTCCAACCCTGCTTTACCCGCATATCTCCAAAACTCTACTAGAATCTCGTCTGGTCCGGTCGCTTTGCCCCGACTTATCTTACCCATCGCACCCACAACCTCCTCAACCTTAATGCGCCTATAATACCTAAAGTCGAGGTGGCTTTCGGAGTGCCCCAATTGCCCTAATACAATGTTTCTATCCCCCTCTTCATTCAGAAGTTTATGAAAGTACGACTTCTATCTTTGCCTAATGTGGGCCTCTTCCATCAATACTTGACCGTCCTCGTATTTGATGCACCTCACTTGATCCAAGTCGCAAGCCTTCTTCTCTCTTACTTTGGCCAACCGGAATAACTTCTTGTTCACACCTTTGCCCTCAAGCTCCTCATACAACTGACCAAATGCAACAGTCTTAGCCTCTGTGACCGCTAAATTTGCCTCCTTCCTAGCCTCCTTATATCTTTCTCTGTTTGCTCTCCTCTGATCCTCATCTGTGCTCTCTACTAACTTAATGTAAGCCACTTTTTTGGATTTCACTTTACCTTGGACCACGTCATTCCACCACCAATCGCCTCGGTGTCTGCCAGAGTAACCTTTCGAATAACGCTAGCATCCCCACCACTCTTCCAGGCACCCATAGTCGCCAATCGCCCCTCCAACTCCCGTGCATTATCCTTAGACAAAGCTCCCTACCTAATTCTCGACTGACCCCGTACAAACCTCTTCTTCCTCTTCATCAAGATACCCACGTCCATCACTAGGAGCCTATATTGAGTTGTGAGGTTCTCACTTGGGATCACCTTGCAATCCTCGCACAACCCCCTATCACACCTCTTGAAGAGGAGACAGTCAATCTGAGTCTTAGCCACCATACTCCGGAAAGTAACCAAATGTTCCTCCCTCTATGGAAACTTAGAGTTCACGATTACCAACTCAAAAGCGCTAGTGAAATCTAACACTAAGGTACCACCCCCTTCCTATCACCAAAGCTGAAACCACCTTGCACCTCACCATAGCCACCAGCAGACGACCCAATATGACCATTGAAATCCCCTCCTATGAATAGCTTCTACGTAGGTGGGATACCCCGCACCACCTCATCCATCGCCTCCCAAAAGCGCCTTTTAACCTCCTCATCTAAGCCCGTTTACGGCGTGTAAGTGCTAATGACATTCAGAGTGCTCCCTCCAACTACTACCTTAATTGCTATCAATTTATCATTCACTCGCCTAACCTCTACCACCGACTCTCTGAGCTTCCTATCCACCAAAATGCCCACTCCGTTCTTGTTGATACCCAATTTTTCCTTATATTTTTTAATACATATATATACTTTCAAAATAGCATATATGCAGTTATAAGCATGCATGAGCATTTTTATAATTTTTTATGCAATTTTTATAAGCTCCAAATTGATTTATTTCTTCCCCTTTTATTTATAAAATTTTCAATAATTATCCTTCAAATTATTTTTCTGGTGATTTAGCCATCTAAATTCTATATTTATGCCAAAATATTGTTTAAATATTTTTAGTGCATTTTTATAATTGCATTTACATTTTTAATCTAATTTGCATATATTTGCAATACTAGCCCTATTAATGCATAATTATATTGTTGATGCATAAAATGATCTTTTATATTTTTAAAATGTTAAATAACTATTTTAAACCATTTTAGTACATGAAATTATTTTTTAGAAATTATTTATTATTTCTTATAAATTAAATAGTATTAAAATGGCTATTTAAAATGTGGCCTAATTTTATTTCAATTTTAGCCCCAATCCAACCCCAATACTCGCCCAATTTTTAAACCTAAATCTACCCAAGCCCAATACCCATCTGCCCAACCCAATACCCGACAAAATCCTGGCCGTTGATCATTTTGATCAACGGTCCAGGTTTCCCCTTTCCTTAATTAAACCAACCTATACCCCAAAACCCTAATTTATTTTCCACCTTATATCGTCGTCACCTAATCCTCTCTGCTCTCAAACACCCTCAACCTAAACCCTAAATGTCGTCACTCATATATGGCCATCTCTGATGATCTCTCACCACCTCTTAGGCCTCCAATGGCCTCTCTCATGTTGTTCTTGCCATCTCCAAGGACCTCAAGGGACCAAGGCTAGTGGCTTGCATCTATTGGTCCTCTCTCGCCTATTTCAGGCCACTTCAGTGAGATTCCGAGTAAGATTGTCCTATATTAGTTACGATCTATAAGTTTCTCAGTATGATTCTTCATCTCTGTATGGTTCTCTTCGAAACCCTAATTTCTTTTCTAAACCTCTCAGATCTGTACAGATCCAAGATGATTTGGGTTTGTTTCATGTGAGTTTTACAACAACCTTAAGATTCTTTACAAAAATAGTATGATTTTTATCTTTTCCTAAAGCTAGGGTTTCCGGATTTTCTTTTAAGAATTGTTTGATGATTTTTTGTGTTTAATCTTTTGCTTCTCGTATATTTTGACTGATTTTGTAAGTCCGCTACAACCTTAGCATGTTTGTACTGAAAGCCCTAATTTTCTAGGGTCCTTCGTTTGGTTTCTGTATCGGTGCATCTGACTGTGTTCTTGCTTTGGGTTTTTGTGATTTCTCGTGACCTTCTTGCCCTAATATGCTTCTACTGAACTTCTTAGTTTAACCTTTTACTGATTCTATGTGCTTGCGTTCGTCTTGACTGTTCATATAAAGACCTGTATCTTTCTCATTGAACCAACATTGCTTAGTTTTTGTTTTGTTAAGTTATATGTCAATTCTTGAGTATTCATGTTTTACCTTATTTATATGCTAAACATGTTGGCTCTTTCATGACTTTCTGAACTTTTGATTACTCTGAATCCCTTATTTCCTAGTTCAATTTGAACACTCTCCTTTAAACGTTTGATTCTTACCTTTTACTCAATTTGATTGAATTTGCTTACCTTAATTGTTTTTCCCTGCCTTGTTTGTATTCCTCTGATTATCACTGATCTATTTCCTTAACTAAACTATTGTTCATTTACCCCTAATTACCTACTCTATACTAAGCCTTATTTGATTATTTTCCTTAAATACTTAGCATGCTTTTACCGTTGATCTAATTGTCCATTGATTAAGGGAAGATCTTGCTGATTTACATGTGACTTCCTTGATTTACTACTTAATTGATCTCTTACCTTATGTATCAAACTTTTGACTACTATATAAACCTCATCTTCTTTTAAGTTCTAAACAACGAGCATTAGTTCAAAAATCACTCCTTCTTACACTCTAAAGTTCTCTTTCTCTGCTGCTACTTGTGTTACTCACTGATCTAGCCGGCTGAAAGCCAAGGCTAGGTACTGGAACTTTATTTGCTTTATATTCTGCATCCTTTCTTCAACTGGTATGTCTCTAATTAAGTTTGAGGTTCAAACCCTATGTGTTTTCATTCCTGCACTAGTTCATCAGTTATGAGTTCAATTTCCTGCCTATTTCTTTGCTCGACAAGTCTAAAATCTGCTTGTTTAATGTATTATTTATATTCTGCACTTTTTCTTGCTTACTTTTTTGCCTAGCATGTCTAAAATTCTGTCTTGTTCAATGCATGTTCTACACTCTACACTCTTTCCTGCCTACTTCTTTACTTAGCATATGTTTAATCCTGTTCAAGACATGCCAACTATTATCTATGTCCTAAATACTTGCCAAGTCTCTAAGATCCTAAGTGTTGCATGCAGTTTGTGACTATATGTTTCCTCTATCCCCATCCCTGTACCTTAAATAATGAGTTATGTGTCACAATCCCTTTATCCCCATGTGAAGATCTGTTTGTTAAGTGTTCTGAATGTCTCTTATGACTAATTGATTGTCTGCTGCTTGGTACTCTTCTCAAACTGTCTTCTACTACTAATATATTTCCTGTTTTCTGAAAAACTTTTCTACTTTTGAAGCCATCTATGTACTATTTTCAAAACAAAGTTATGTCAAGCACTCTCATTTTACTCTTAGGACATTAGGTTCTACCCCTCTGATATGTGTACTGCCTTGAGACCATTGAGATCTCTCTGAACTCTGGCATATCAGAGTTGGCCTTTCCACACTGCACTAAATCAGTTATTGTTTGAAAAAAGTTCTAGGTGTGAGCACTGCTCGGGATCTTTAAGGTCCTTTGGGAACTCTGACACATCTAGACATGATATTGTCTATGGAACTTTGACATTTGGGGCTTTTGGAGTCTTGGGAAGTCATTTAGGCCTGCTTTAGGCTCCTTATAATTAACTTCTTCTCTTTTCTTTATTTGTTTATGTAATTTATTCAGCTGGTCTGTAATATTTATCTGCAAACAATATTGGGGTGATTAGTGAAAAGGGGTGGGTAGTTATATATATTGGGTAAATCGGGTAGATACCATGCCTATAGGATTTGTGTTAATGCATTTGCTATGTTTGCTATACTTTCACAATATTAGAAACCATGCCTATAGGATCTAAATGGCTTCAATAATAGATACCATGCCTATAGGGTTAAAATTAGCTTTATAATTAGATATCATGCCTATAGAGTGTAACGTGTTTAAGTTCAGTTTCTGCTATAACATGTGTTTACATTCGTCTCACTAGAAATCATGCCTATAAGTTCGAAAATCAACTCTTAACAACTAGATATCATGCCTATAGGAATTAAAATCAGAAATCCTGCCTATAGAACTTAAAATCAGTTTAGTTAACAAATCAACTTAATTCACGTTAGTTCATTCTGAATTGGCTTAATCAACTATCCGCTTCTTTAAATGAGTTTTCAAACACTGGCTTAATTTACTACCGCTAGAAAGCATGTCTATAGGATCTCAAGTATCCGTTTAAAACTGTTCATTGTTTTACTACATCAATGTAGATATCGTGTTCTTATGACATCACTGTTTGCGTTTAGGCAAGACTATAGGGCAATTTAAACTCCGCAACTCTGAAACTGTGCTTTGTTATTTAAAACTGTTCAGATTTAACAGGTCTAAATCAGTAGGTAAGCTAAATAGGATTTTTACACTTTGTCCTAAGTCAATACTGCATAATCCCTGCTCACCTAGATATCATGTTCTAGGATTTTCTCTTAAATACTTGAATGTTGTTTGAAGACGTGCATTTATTTGTTATATTTATGGAGGTGACTATGAGCCTATAATTTGTTCTCTTTTAAATGCAGTCCTAATTGTTCTTGATTAACGCCTAGACTTTTATCCTTTAAAACCTTAGGATGGTCTAGAACTGTCCAAATGTAGAGGTCCTAAAATACCTCCAGGGCCACGAGGAAGGGACGAGTAGTGCACGCGTAGGAAATTTATCAAGGATGTTAGAACGCTTTAGGCTATGACCAAGGGGAGGGAATTGGGGTAGTAAGGATATGATGACTACGCGCTAATGTCACGTGTATCCCCTCGTTGGGGAGGGTTTACCGGGCATTGTGTGGGGTGATCCTGTAGGCTAACCAACCTAGGACCCCTCTTTCCCAATGTTTAAACTTTACCTTTTTATATATGCAACTTGTTCATATCTTTTCATTTTTTTCTATCTTATTACTTGAGTCCAAAACATGCCTTTATTTACAAGTATGTGTTTAAATCATTTATTTGATAAAAGGACTTATTCCTAAGTATAAGTTCGGCCGGGACCCACCGTTGTGGACCAAGAGGAGTGCCTAACACCTTCCCCTCAAGGTTATCTCGAGCCCTTACCTAAATCTCTGGTAATGCAAACTAAGTCTAAGAGTTAATCACTTTAGGTGCCCTAACGCACCATAATCTGTTAGGTGGCGACTCTTCAAAAAACCTAAATTTCTAAAAGGAAATGAGTTATTACCCCGCATGAATGTCGAAATCCGGACTTCTCTCTCTTTCCCCGCGGAGGGAAAAGAGAAAGGGGGCGCAATAGCATGGCGACTCTGCTGGGGATACCCTTAGGCTCTTACCATAACGAACTTATCTTTTGTGAATTAGTCTAAGCATGCTCCATCCCACGTACCCCTTTCCCCCTTATTTGAATTTAACTGCCTATTTTCAAACATTTATGATTTCTTTATTCCTAAAACTGACTTGTCTCCTTCTTTTCTTTTTCTGTAACTGTCTTTCAATTATTTAAATACTGCATTTCTTATTCTTACGTGCAAATACTTGACTACATGCTGTTTATTGCTGCATAAATCATGCTCCACATCGTATTCTACTCGTGTGTATTAAATCCTATAGCAACGCTTGATGAATGGTTGCGCTCTTCCTATTTATTACCCTTAAATTCGAAAAGGCTTATTTGCGGTAAAACCAGTCGATCATCGGTGCAGTCGACGGTTCCGTGCCTTTCCCCCTCAAGTTGTCCACTTGAGGGTACCATTCTAAACCCTATAGTAACCTTACTCTTATCAAAATTGTGCATGCATCACGGTCAAACCTAGTCGTATTAATATGTTGTCCACATAGTAATCCTTTAAGACAAGCCTTATCCAAAGTCCACCGGGGTTTCCATAATCCCAACGGACACAATCACATTCTGTGCATTAATTTGGAGAACTAAATGCCAATATGCTAATCATGAATGTATAAATAGTCGAGTCTGGTGGGGGAGAAAGGCCTAACCTTTTTATTTTGCAGAAAATGAGGCACGAAGTCCCCAGATTCGGCATGGTTAACAACATTCCACCATTGCTGCTAGATTGGTGTGAGGACCTTTCCTCAAGTGAAAAGAAACATGTTAGAAAATACCTGGGTAACTTGCCTTCCCTACTAGACATTGAGCCAAACAACAAGTTAATCGAGGCTACCACTTTGTTCTGGGATAGTGAGAGGTTTGTGTTCCATTTAGGTGACATAGAAATGACACCACTTCTAGAAGAAATTGGAGGGATTGCGAGATTGACTTGGGATAGTCCCGAGTTATTAGTGCCGGAGAACCGTACCGGTAAAAGGTTCTTAAAGATGATGGGGCTGAAGTAAAATGCTGATCTGGTATGCCTGAAGGAATCTTACATACCCTTCAAATATCTGTATGAGAGGTATGGCCATATCAAGTCCTACCGTACCTACCATGATGAGATCTCTCTCACTTCTCTGGGCCACATCCACCGCAGAGTGTTCATGTTCATTATATGCTTCTTGGGCTTGATAGTATTCCCAATGAAAAGGGAAAGAATCCACACTAAGTTGGCCATGGTTGCCAAGACTTTGATGGAAGGGATCAATGGGCAGACATACACTATAGTCCCCATGATTATATACGACATCTACATGACTTTGGATCGCTGTCAAAGAGGGGTCAAACATTTTGAGGGTTGTAATTTATTGCTATAGTTGTGGTTGTTAGAACATTTTCAAAAGGGTCATTATTGCCAAGAATTTCCGCGAAGGGCTTGGAACGACCATATTGCCTTCCATCACCCCAAGCGGATGACTTACATTCCAGACAGGTTTGCTCAGCCGGAAAGTGCCAAAGAATGGGTAGAGTTCTTCGACAATCTGACCGAGGAATATGTGTAATGGATGTTTGAATGGTTCCCAACAGATGAATTCATCATCAGATCCAGGGACGCTCCACACCTGGTGTTGATCAGGTTGAGAGGGATATACCCTTATGTCCCTATTCGAATTATGAGGCAAGCAGGCAGGAAACAGGTTGTACCAAGGTTTGCCAAGATGAGTCATTTCAGGGCAGACTTTCAAGACGATGACGTCCCTTACAAGTGCCAATCGCAGCACATGTGGCACTGCAAAATCATTGTGGAAAAGGACACCATTGAGCCAGACAGGTATCATGCAGGGTGTGAACCTCTCTACCCAGCATGGTTAGAGGACAATCTAAAAGGAATGGTGATACCGGGAGCCGGTCGAGGGAATAGAATCATAGATGAAGAAGCTGAAGCTCAAGTCAAATACAACAGGCTGCGCAAGAGGGTCCATGACTCTGAGAATGAGCATCGGGAAATACATGAAAGGAATGTGAGGTTGATCGAAGAATGGAAAGAAATGTCAATCACTTCCAACAGGAAACTGGAATATCTGGAGCGAGGAATAGTGGAGCTGGAAGGTAAAGTCATAAAGAGGATCGAGGACTGCCAGAACGCTGAAGGAGCTGAAGGAAGACATCTGGCCAGAGCCTACTTGCTGCTGGGTCTTGGCGAGCTCGGGGACCTGTATGATGAAGTTAAGAAGATCGAATATGGGGAAGGTCCTTCTGGGACCAAATAGGCTAGATTTATTTGCTTTCTTGAAATGTAATAAGGCCAAGTGCCAGTAATGACTTATTTTTCTATTATCTTAGTGTCGTTTTGGGATTCGTCTGTTTTACATTATGAAATGAAGTATTTACTGGCATCTAAAGTTCTCCAAATCTATTTGTCACTAGGCCTACCTCAGGAACAATGACGCTCCCTAAATTAGGACACAAATTTACATTCCCGCAATATGTGTTTAAATAGTACAAACATTTCAGAATCCTCACTGACTTGTTACCTTTTTGTTTTTCCTTATTTTATGATTATTTCCATCCCCTTAGGTTGGTTCACTCATACTGGCCTCATCAACATATCACACTAGATCTAGAGGCCCTCTACCACCTCTTCCTCTAAGCAATACAAAAGGCAGAGGAAAAGCAAAAAATGGACGACTTAAGTGGTATCCGATAGGAGAATATTGAGAACGCAGAAACTTCATATGGCCGTAGTACTCCAGCTCCAAATGATCTAGTCCTGAGACTAGAACAAAAGATATTGGAATTGCAAGGAGAACTTGAGCAGGTTCGCAACTTAGCAAACTTGTCGCTCACCCTAAATGTCCCCGACATCCACCAGCAAAACACAAAGAACCTAGAACCTCCCCAAAACACACAAAACCAACACCCACAAAATCCAATCAATACACAACTCCACCCCAAAATCTCAATCTATTGCCAATACCAACTCCGCCACAACATCACCACCAATTAATTCAGTACCCACCAACTACTACTTACCACACTCCCCAAAACACATCACAACCCATTCCCGATCCCCAAAACTCAACTAATGACCATCATTACACCCAAGTCCCTGGCACCCATCAAAGCAACCCTATATACGTAGAAACCATACCTCACTCTATCCAACCAATCTCCTATACACCGGAATCCTCCGAAAAGGACCTGCTAATTAAAAACATGGCTGAAGAACTCAAGAAGTTGACAAGCCGAGTTCAAGGTATTAAAGGCAGCAAAGGAATAGAAGGGTTGAACTATGAAGACCTATGTATACAGCCAGACATAGAACTGCCAGAGGTATACAAACCTCCCAAGTTTGAGATGTTTGACAGCATAGGTGATCCTAGGGTCCATTTGAGGACCTATTACGACAAACTTGTCGGGGTCGGGAAAGACGAAAAGATCCGAATGAAACTCTTTATGAGGAGTCTTACTAGGGATGCTTTGTCGTGGTACATCAGCCAAGATCCCAAGAAATGGTCCAATTGGGTAGGTATGGCATCAAATTTCACAGACCGGTTCAGGTTCAATACAGAGAATGCACCGGGTGTTTCTACATTCAGAATCTTAAGAAGAAATCTACTGAGACTTTTCGTGAGTATGCTACTCGTTGGAGGTCGGAGGAGGCCAAGGTCAGGACATTTTTGGATGAGGAACAGATGAACAAGTTCTTCATCAGAGCACAAGATCCACTATATTATGAAAGGTTGATGATTATCGAAAATCATAAATTCTCTGATATCATCAAACTCGGAGAAAGAATCGAAGAAGGAATCAAGAGCGGGATGGTAACAAATTTTGAGGCACTACATGCCACAAATAAAGCACTACAATCAGGCGGCATATCGAAGAAGAGAGATGTTGAGGCAGTAATGGTGGCTCAGGGCCCGAAATCCCCACTTACATATCAAACACCTCCACCTACATATCAAACACCTCCACCCATGTATCAAACACCTCCACCCACATATCAAACACCTCCACCCACATACCAAGTATCACCACCTACATATCAGCCTTCATCTCCCAGATATTCCCAACCAACCACTATCCATCACACCTATAACTCCCAACCATCCCATTTCCAGTCACCTCCAACTCGCCAAAACTTTCCAAGACCAAAACCCAATTTCGACCGTAAGCCACCCAGACAATACAATGCCATTGTTGAACCCATCGACCAACTGTATGAGAGGTTGAAAGTCACTGGTTATATCACCCTCATTCCTGCTGTGGCATTAGAGAATCCATCCCAATGGGTCAATCCAAACAAAACTTGTGCGTACCATTCTGGTATGAAGGGGCACACCACTAATGAGTGCCGAACATTGAAGGATAAGATCCAGATGTTAATCGACAAAAAGGTTATACAGGAGAAAAAGGCCACACCTAATGTCCGCAATAATTCCCTCCCTGATCATAGAGGTGGTGGAGTACATGTGATAGATACAAATAAAGAATGGGACCCTGAGGGGTCAATTGGGCTTATTCAAGAAGTCGATGACTTTAAAGTTGTAGTCACACTTATTCCTATTGCGGTAAAACCTCAGTCACCAATTGAGGTCGAGGTAGCTGAACCGGTTCCATTTGGGGTAGAGGTAGCTCCACATGCGACCACCCCCGCTCCATTTGAAGTAGAAGTAATCATACCTTTCACTATGACAGTATCAACCATACCTCCATTCAACTCAAAAGCAATACCCTGGGATTGCGTGGCCGAGGCTCGGCGGAAAGGGAAGGCCAAGGTAGAAGAATCTGACGCTGCACAAGGAATGACTAGGACTGGAAGAGTCTATACACCTGAACACTTGGGAGGATCGAGTAAGGATGCCACTACTAGGTAGCCTGTCATTAAGACAGGGCCAGATGACCTGTGGAGGAAAGTACAAGCAAAGGAGTATTCTGTCGTTGATCATTTGAACAAAACTCCTGCTCAGATATCTATCCTATCACCATTGCAAAACTCAGAGGCACATAAGAACGCTTTAATGAAAGTGCTGAGTGAATCTTATGTACCCAATAACATCACTGGCGGAGAAATGGCCAATATGGTAGGGCAAGTGCTGGAAAGTCATAAGATTATCTTCCACGAAGATGAGCTACCGCTTGAGGGGTTGAATCACAATCGAGCATTGCATATTACAATGCAATTTGAAGACAAATTCATTGCCAGGGTCCTGGTTGATGGAGGTTCGAGCCTCAATATTTGTCCGTTGGACACTCTGAAAAAGTTGGACAAAGGTTTTCATGAAATATGGGTGGGAAACATGAACGTGAAAGCTTTTGATGGGACCCAAAGGGCCACAATCGGGGACATCAACCTTTGTTTGCAGATGGGGCCAACTTGGTTCGACGTCGAGTTTCAGGTGCTCGACATACCAGCCTCATATAATCTTTTGTTGGGCCGACCATGGATCCATGTCGATGGAGCTGTGCCTTATACACTACATCAAGCTATGAAATTTGATTGGAATCGTCAGGAGGTGATCATTCACGGAGATGGAAGTAACCCCATTTACACTAGTCAAACCATCCCGGCTATTGGGCATAGAAGAAGGCTAGGAGGGGAAACATATCATCACATTGAACGGGTCAATGCCGTCGAGAAAGATAAATGGTGGAGCAGTAAAATAGAAAGTATATTGGCATGGTCTGGGTCGCAATTCCATGTACTCGGGGTCTCGAGGTATTCTTCCGAAGTGTCTTGACATCAAGAAATTAAGTCCTCTGATTTCACCGCATACAGATAGTCTTCGCATTTCCTAGAATGAAGCGATGGGAAATGATTTTGACACCTGACTCCACGAGCTTCTTACGGCGACGTCATACCAATGATGCAACCTGTGGTGCGGGCTTCTTCGGCAACCGGGGTGTCCCATGGACTTGTGTATTTGACATCATTCAATGAACTGTCGATTCCCATTCTCCAAGATGAATGCTCCGCTGTCGATTCGGTTATTCAAGAATGCAGTGATTGTGTCCGCTGGTCAATCTTCCAAAGCCTCGATGATCGTGTCTTTACCCTCTATAAATGGGGTGCTTTGGCGTTGTTTCTTCTATCTAGGTACCTTCGTTGGCTCATTTGCCCATTTCTTCTTATCATCTTTCTCTACCCTTGAACATTATGTTTGGGGCTCATGGCCTTAAGGCCATTCTGCAGAGCTCCCGTAGGCTGTGTTGTGGCCTTTTGAATGTTTTACTTTGTTATTGACCACTGACATTTAACTTGGATGCGAGCGTTCTTTCCGATCCTTTGCCAATTGACGTGGCTCTTTTCCAAGACCTCGTCGTACCTCGGACCAAGCCTGAATTGATCTGATAGACTCGGGCTGTCGGGCCCTTTGATTTGCATAGAGGTAGCACGCTGAATTTTTGGAGCTTTCGAGAGTGGTATCCTAAATGAAGGTCGGCTTTGGGTATTTTGGGGTCTGCTTTGAACTTGATGCAGATAGCCTTTTAAAGCGTAGTGGATAGACTTTCGTTGAGGGGTTACCTATGCTTAGGCGATGCCTCGAGCCCTCTTAGAGCCTTCATGATCGGGGCTTCGCGTGCTTTTTTTTCTTTTTAGAAAGAAAAACTATAAGATCGGGTACCGCCTCGAGTTCTATGATGGCGTTGAAGGTTTCCCGAAGCCTGACTTCTTTTTTAGCAGAGATTCTCGAGGCCGGGCACTACCTCGAGACTGGAGATAATAAAGTTGAATCCTTGAGGCCTAACTTCTTGTCGATGGATGCCTCTAGGGTCGGGTACCACCCCGAGATCTGTACCGAGGCCGCTGGCCTCATGGGGCTTACTCTAGATAGGCGAATCGTTGCTTTTCCCACATATATGTGGGGTGGCTTTCGCTTCTTTGGGAGATCTCATTATTTTGGATAGCTATCCCTCCGCCTTGGTATCGGGTCCTTCATCTCTTCAAGCGCAAAAAGCGTTGGCGCACGTCCTTGCTTTAGTCTGTCAATTCTACCATAGCCATGGCTGTTACTTCGGGGCCGGCCCGACAGGGAGGGGGAAAGTTCCACTTCCAGCCTTCAGGATCCGTGGGAGTTCGCTATGAAGACTGTGTTTTTGATAAGAGAGGAACATCTGGAGATGGTGAGGAGATACTTCGGATGGAGCGAGTGGTAACGTTGCAGGTGCTTTCCCCGGATGAGAGTATCACGGACTCTTCTGATGGATTCTTGGGCGTATACCTATATCCTTTCGCATTTGGCCCCCTTGATAGGGTCGTGCTTGATTTCTGCTTGAAGTATCGGGTTACTTTGGCGCAGATACATCCGTTGTTTTGGTGAGTGGTGCTGATGGTGAGGTTCTTTACGGAGAAGGCTGGGCTTGAATTCACGCTCAGCCACCTCGTTAGGCTGTACTGCCCCTTTCATCACCGAGGCCTGTTAATCTTGCGGTGTCGTTTGTTCACGCCCTTTATTGTCGATGATGAAGAAGATGGGGATCAAGAGTGGGTCATTCAATTCATCCGGGTCCGGACGGCTGACGTTATCCCCGTGGAGCTCATGCCATTTCCCGAGGGATGGAATTACGCGCGTGAGTGGATTGTTTTATGCTCCCTTAGATTTGCTTATAGAAAAAACCAGTTGAGTGATTGTGTCTCCTTCCTTTTTTGCAGCGACTTCATGGACGCCGGGCGAAGTTCTCGATCTGCCCGGCTAGGTCCGAAAGTTGGCGACCCATTCGACTTTTGATGAGCATAGGTGGTGAGCTGTGTCCCGTGATAGATGGGAAGCGAAAAACCAGGGTATGCGCGTACACTACTCCTGCCTTGGTCTTTGTATAATTAAGATGACATTTCCATCTTTGTTTTGTACCAGCTTTGCTGTTGCAGGTATCGGGCGGTTCCTTGGGGCGAGCCTGTGCTCCTCCGTAGAAGGGAAGGAGTCGTCGGCCTCCGAGCTGAGGGATGATGGCGATAAACAGGATTCGAACCCGTAGTGTGATGGAGCTTTTAATAGGGCTCAACGGGCCCGTGTTTTCGAGGAGAGGACATCGCCCGAGCCTGCTGTTCTTGGAGCGTTCGATTCCAAAATGATGGTTTCTCTGATTGAATATGCTTTGCCCGAGGTTGGTTCTTCCAGGGCCGAAGGGGCAGGACCAACAAGAGTATGCTCCACCTTTTGTATTTCGTATCTTCCTTTCTTTATCGAGTTTTTCTTTTGCAAGCCTTTGATAGGCTCAGGTCTGAGCTGCTCTGTCATAGGGCTAGGCTTCGAAAAGCTCTAGATGAGGGTGAGTCCCTTAGGCTCCTTAGCGAGGAGAAGGAGGCTGAGTTGATGCACTAGCGATATGAGGCGTATCGGAGCTCGAATTACGAGAGCTATTTGATGAAGCAAGTAACATTTTGTAGTATGCATTTTGCTCTTTTTGACCCTTAAGGTTAATCCCTTTGCCTATCTTAGCTGCAGAAAAAGACAGAGGCTTCGAAGTACTTTTAAGGCGAAGCTGACCGCGTCAGGAATGCTTGCGGTGAACTGAGGGCTCAGGTGCAGGCTCAAGCTTTATAAGAGAGGGGTGCCTTGGCCAAATTTCTCGCCTTCAAGGCCCAACTCCACTGGCTCGTGACAATGCTACAGTTCAAGCGGATATGATCGTGAAGCTCGAGTCCGACCTCTCGAAGGTCAGGGCTGAGATAATTGATGCCCGGGCTGAAGCAGCATTAAGTCGAACCAAGGCTGATTAATAGATGTCAATTCATTTGAAGGACGCTGCTGATGCCCAAGCCGAGTTGAAGCGGGCCCTCGATCGTGAGAAGAGGATCGAGGAATATGTTCAGATCCCGGAGAGAGGTACTCGAAGAGATCGGCGCTTGGGGCTTCGTTCTCTGGGAGGAGTTGGTTCGAGCAAGGGCGGACAAGCGCAATACTCGGTCACTTCTTGCTGAAGCCACATAGAGTGAATCTGGGGCTGGCAGGTTGTAGCCTTTTGGAGCAGAGCGTAGATTTTGCCACTTTTCCATTTTGTATTTGATATTTTCAGAGCATGTTTGTAGATGGAGAGCCCGCCTTTAGGCATGTAAATAAGAGGAAACTTGAAGCTTTATCTCTTTTGTATCTCTTTCTGTATTGCTTTAGACCAGGCAGGCTGGTTTTGGTATTTGGCAGGAGCCCCATGGGTTCGGAGCTAATTAGGTAGGCCCGGAGGCTCAAAAGTGCGATTTTGATACGAGTAGGCATTGTGGCCTTTGTGCTTCGCCTAACCATTTTAGGCCTAATCTTCGAGTCAGGCCTTGACTAGATCTTACCTGACCTTTAATCTCCTATGCCTTCATGGGCGGATGATGATTGTTCTTGTCACTTGCCCTTGGGCATTTGTGTTTCAACTATTTTGGGTCTAGTCTCCAAGCCGCATTGCAACTCGAGCTTTAATTGACCCTCAAGTTTATTTGTGCCTACATGGGCAGATGACGATGGCTCTTGCACTTCGGATCGAAACGACCCTTTAAGTGTGTGGCCCGGAGGCTTGTTTGGCTGGAGACAATGGCACTTACGCGGTGCCCTTAGGCATTTGTAGTTAACTATTTTGGATCCGGCCTCCGAATTGGGTTACGACTCGAGCTCATTTTAATCCTCAAGTTTTCAATTTTCAAGCTGGCGACAATGGCTCTTACGCTGTTTGGTTGTTGAGACCTTTTAGTGTGCGACCCGGAGGTTCGTTTGGCTGGCGACAATGGCTCTTACACTTTTTCCCGTGGGCATTTTGTAGGCTTTGTTTTCCTCTCATTAAGGTCTTTTTGAAATGATTTTGCCTGACCCGTCGTTGGTTCGGGAAGAACCTCGATTTCAAGTCGTTAGCAGCAATGTTCAAGCACCTCAGAAGGTTCTTAGCTCGTAGGCTGAGTAGCTCGAAGCCTTGTGATTTGGAGCTGACATGGTCGTAGCTCGTTTGCCTGTTGAGGGAAGCCTATTTTAATCGGTTCTTTTCGAAGTATATTTGAAGTAATGGCCAGCAATTTTGTTAGCGACAGTCGGGTATCCTCGAGTCTTGTTAATTTGGCTAGTGCAACCATTTTGACCGTAGTCATATGTGTTTGGCCGGCACCATTTCTGATCCTGAGTGATAGTTTAGGCGTTTACACCGAGGGTATGACCTTTCGGGATTCTTACAAATGCAACGTATGGCCTAAACTTCGGGATTGAGTTTTATGCCTGTAGTACGGACTTACAAAATTTTCATGCCTGTTGAGGTCTTATAGTTTGTCGTGCCTATTGAGGTCTTACAGTTTGCCATGCCTATTGAGGTCTTACAGTTTGTCATGCCTATTGAGGTCTTACAGTTTGTCATG
Organism: Nicotiana tabacum; assembly: GCF_000715075.1. NCBI lineage: Eukaryota > Viridiplantae > Streptophyta > Magnoliopsida > Solanales > Solanaceae > Nicotiana > Nicotiana tabacum. Next base: position 109,530,611 of record NC_134095.1, read on the forward strand.
CATGTTGAGGTCTTACAGTTTGTCATGCATGTTGAGGTCTTACAGTTTTTGTTGCTATGTAGAATAGATCTGGTTATATCGAGTCTGCCCGCTCGGGGTTTTACAGTTTTGGGTTTTCCAGTGTATGGAATTTAACGACAATCTCTGAGTCATCGAGTTTGTTTAGGCTCGAAGGCCGTTATTCGTGAGCTCGGAGTTACCTTGTTGGGGTTTTATGATCCCGGTGTTCCGACCCTGGGGTCGTGCAGGTGACGAATTGCTCACTCTAAGTCTCCGAGTATTTCGGGACACATTTGGCGGAGGGATCCCTGCCAAGAGTATGCTGAAATTTCCTTCTTTGGAGTATGAGATGCTGAAAGATATTCTTTTATTGCTTAGCGTAAATACGTATCGTTTCATTATTGTGAACTCGTCCCGCGCGGGCGCGGCTCCTTGGACCATTTGGTCCGGTACATGATTCCCTATTAAAACTCAATCTACCATTCCCCGGCCCTTCCGAGCGGACGACGCCTTCAGGGGAGGGGAGTGTCCTTTATCGTTTGATTGCAAAAGAAGGCCTGTGATCTTGTCGGATCCTCCTCAGGGTGTACGTTGCTCCGCTAAAAACCTTACAGGCGAGAACTTCTTCGGGTGGAAGTCCGACCGAGAGGAAAGAGTGTGACGGGCTCTGTTAAGGCCGCGGGATGTGTAGGCAATGTTCCGAGGTTTGGTATGTTCCTGCTGTTTCGGGGTCTGGACTCTAGTACAACCCTCCGTTGTGTTTAATTGGGCTTGGCCAGAGATGTGGTTCTCTAACCCTTTGACTCTTTTGAGAGTGGAGATATTGGTGTCGGCGATGCGTCATGTGATGCAGAATTTCCCCTTGTCGCGTATTGCTTCATGCCAACGGTTTTAATTTTGTCCCTTGCTTGGAATTTCATACTTTTGGCGAAGTGGGGGCGGCCCTGTCTTCGGGCGATGCGCCTGCGGTCGTCTGAATAAGGCGTTCGTGCCTTGTGCCTCCTTTGATGATATGGAACTCGGTGTTCTGGTCTGGGCCAGTCATGCTGTACTAAGAGAACGATCTTTCTCCTTGTCGTAGCGATCGCCGTTTGGAATCTGCCAAAGATTCGAGAGGTGGTTATGTTTTGACCAGGCAGTCCGAGCCGCCCCATCACCCTCGACCCGACAGTGCTGATCGAGCCACATGCACTCATGTGCACATGTTTTATTTAAAATGGATTGAGTGAGAAAGAAGGTTACCAGTGCGTCATTGTAAGGTCGAGACGAGGTCTCGGTACCCTCTTTGTTGAATGTAAGGGCGTCCTTGGGGGCGTGTCCCCAGATCTGCCTTTCTCCGGTGATGGGAAATGTTGCTCTCCTTTTTACAAGTTCTTGGAAAGGGTCGTCGCTCCTCCATTATCGTGGTAACGCGCTGCGGCCCGTTTGCTTTGTTCCTCCTAGCCGCCTTCCATACTGGGGACTGAACTTGAATTCAGTCGCTCGTCAGTTCTCGGCGGTGATTTTTGTCGAGCGGCTTGGCATCTTTCCTTCAGAGCTTGCGGCTATCCTCGGCCCCGCGGCTGCACTTGCTATGTAGTTCCCGTGCCAGGCTGTGATTCCTATGAGAGAAATTCAACCGAATTGGTCTGAGCCATTCGATGTCCCTAGTTTCGCCTACGACGAACATGATATTTGGTATAGCGATGCAGAAATTGCACTCTGATGGGCGAGGCGCCCCTTTCGGCTATGCGTCCTCATCGAATCTGGCTTTGTTAATGATTCCTCGAGGATATTGTCCTCGGGCCATTCTCCGATCATTGTGAGGTAGATCGCATCTCGGGGCGTTCCTCCTGTCTGCGGTGCGCGGGTGGTACTTTCCTTTGTTTGGCATTGGTTTCTTTGCCAGGAGCCTACTTGGGTAAGATGAGCCCGAGGAGGCTCCCGGATGGTCATCCAAGACCCTTATTTGTGACTGATGTCGGGTACGAGCATCCGAACAGGTCTTGGCTGGGTACCTGATCATGTTTTGTTTGAACTGCCGTGAAATCGTCAGGCTTGTTTTGTTTAGGCTTTGAGTGAAGGCCTGCATTGCCTGGTCGTCTGAGACCGGGGGTAATCTTGTTCGATCTATCGGGGAATATGGTGCAAATTCCTGTGGCCTTTCATTCTCCCTTTGTTCGGCCCTAGATGCATTGGGCTTTCTCGTCGTTGCTTCGATGGCGCCGGCGTGTGCCTTTATAGAGGAATCTGCCGGTATGGTGAGCGATTTTATGGGGTCAGGCGCTAGGTTATGACGCCATATCATGGTTCCTTTCGAGAGTGTTTCCCCGAACCTCTTTGATAAGACGGGCTTGATCTCATCATCTTTTGGGTTGTTGCCTTTTTTCGCACACGTATAGGCAGTTGTGTTCGTTGGGATCTGAGGTCTCGTTGTACCTAGAGAGTTCTGGCGTTTTGAGCTTCTTTGGAATGGGCTTTGGGGCTGCTTCCTCGAGGAACGTCCTTTGTATGAACTTCTTCAAATCCATGCCCTTGAGGACCGGGGGTGAACCTAGGATCTGATCGACCCTAGAGTTATAGGTCTCGACCTTTTTATCGTTGGCTGCTATCATTTTCTCACCCGATTCAATCCTTTTGGTGAGGTCCTCAAGCATCTTTACTATGGCGGGGTCGGCTACTGATCCATTATATCTTGATCTCTCAGGTACTTGTTCGGTGGGGGGAGCTATTTCCGGCGCTGCTGTGCTGGGAGTCTTCGGATGTCTTTGTAACTGAGCGATGGCCAACTGTTGTGCATGCAATATTTCAAAAATAACATGAAGACTAACTTCATGTTCTTCCCGGGCTGGGGTTTTTGGGCTTCCTGTCGGTCGCTATGCCGTATGCTTCTATCGGTGTGCGAGGTTTCGTCGACCTGTTGTGCATCCTGTGAATCTCCGTCCGCTAGAATCGGTCCGGCCGCGTTATCGAGATTCTGTGGTTGCATTCCAGCAGCCGGAACAGCCACGCCATTTTCCCCATGGTGTTCGAGGTTGTTGTTCTGACTCTGATTACCGAGCCAGACATTTTGACCTGAAATCAAAAGATCTTGGATAAGAAAAAGTGTGAAAGATAACTTGCGTTTGTGGAATGAAACTAGCAAGAAAATAATCACTATTATTTTTAGCCCCAAGGTGGGCGCAAATGGTAACAACAATTAAATTTATAAATGGGATTCTAAAAATACATGATCTATTTTTATGCTAGTTGTTAGAGCAGTTGATGCTGAGAGTATGAAGTTTAATGAAGAAATACCAGCTAAAATGAGGCAGTAATCAAACCGAGAAGCTTGCAGCCTGAGCCGTGGACTGGTCGATGAAGGACCTCGAGGTCGATATCTAGCTCGAGCTCGAGCTAACGGGGGTAGTCGAGGATGGGATAACAGTTGAGATATGATAAAACAAGGCTCTTTATGGCCAATACCAAGCAATGAATAGAGAACAAGTATGGAAGCAATAATCGTTAAGAGTGGCCTCGAGCTAATAAGAACGAGCAAGTTATAGAAAAAAGAGAGAGAAAGATATTATTGATCTTGTGGAGAATAGTTGGAGCAACATCAGCCCTTTACAAAGTAGTGTGGGTTCCCTTTATATAGGAGGGGAACCCGGTTATAGTACAACATGCATTTATTGTAAAGTATGGAGATGGGACGGCTAGACGTGACGCTTCGATAGAGGCCATGGATAGGCCGGCTCTGTCAGACTGAGCCGCGTGCCTTGGGAATTTCCCTCTTTGCTCTAGCCTCGGTCTTTGTCTTCTCTAAGTCGGGCCTCGATGAGCCCCGGGGGAGGGGACTCGATCACAATTCCATGTCCTTGGGGTCTCGAGGTACTCTTCCGAAGTGTCTTGACAGCGAGAAATTAAGTCTTCTGATTTCACCGCATACAACAAAATCAAGGAGTACATGTCCACACCACCAGTTCTGGTCCTGCCAGAACCAGGATGACCTTTGCTACTCTATCTATCTGTATTGGATGGAGCCTTCGGATGTGTTTTGGGACAACATGACGAGACAGGAAGAATGGAGCACGCCCTATACTACCTAAATAAGAAGTTCACACCTTACGAAGCACGATACTCTCTGTTGGAACGCACTTGCTGTGCTTTAACCAGGACAACTTAGAAATTGAGGCATTACTTCTGTGCCTACACTACATACCTCATATCCAGGATGAACCCTCTGAAGTACATATTCTAGAAACCCATGCCGACTGTAAGGTTGGCCAAATGGCAGATACTGTTAAGTGAGTTCGATATCGTCTACGTAACTCAAAAGGCGGTCAAAGGACAAGCATTAGTAGATCACCTTGCTGAAAATCCGGTGGGAGGAGCATACGAACCTTTGAAAATGTATTTTCCTGATGAAGAAGTGTCGTTCGTAGGGGAAGACATTACTGAAGCATACAACGGTTGGAGGATGTTCTTTGACGGAGCTGCAAATTTCAAAGGAGTAGGTATTGGAGCAGTTTTGGTATCAGAAATGGGTCAACATTATCCGGTATCTGCTGAACTCAAATTTCCCTACACTAACAACATGGCAGAATATGAAGCCTGCATACTAGGGCTCAACATGGCGATCGACATGAACATTCAAGAGTTGTTGGTAATCGGTGATTCAGATTTGCTTGTGCACCAGGTACAAGGAGAGTGGGCTACCAAGAATTCCAAGATATTGCCATATCTGTACCATGTGCAGGAATTGAGAAAGAGGTTCACAAAGATAGAATTCCGACATGTGCCCATAATTCAGAATGAGCTTGCCGATGCATTAGCCATATCGTTATCTGTGATACAACATCCAGATAAGAATTATATTGATCCCATTCCGGTGAGGATCCATAATCAGTCGGCATATTGTGCTCATGTTGAAGAAGAAACAGATGGAAAGCCTTGGTTCCATGACATCAAGGAGTATTTGTCGAGGGGAGAATATTCGGAGCATGCAAATCACACTCAGAAATGCACAATCGGAGATTTTCCAATCACTTCTTCTACAGTGGAGGAAATACGTATAGAAGGACTCCCAATTTGGGATTGCTAAGATGTGTCGACGCAAAGGTAGCTTTTAAACTGCTTGAGGATATGCATGCCAGAACCTGTGGCCCATACATGAATGGTTTTGTCTTGGCTAAGAAGATACTCAGGGCCGACTATTTTTGGATGACCATGGAGACAGACTGCATCCAGTATGTCCGCAAATGCTTTCAATGCCAGGTACATGCCGATATGATAAAAGTGCCACCAAACGAGCTCAATGCAACAAGCTCACCTTGGCCATTCGCCGCCTAGGGAATGGATGTTATTGGTCTGATTGAGCCCACTGCTTCAAACGGACACAGGCTCATTTTTGTAGCCATTGATTACTTTACAAAATGGGTAGAGGCTGCATCTTATAAAGCTGTAACTAAGAAAGTCGCCACAGATTTTATCAAAGATCGTATTGTTTGCCGATTCGGAGTTCCCAAGTCCATTGTTACTGATAATGTCGCCAATCTCAACAGTGATATGATAAAAACTATGTGTGAAACTTTCAAAATCAAGCACAAGAATTCCACAGCCTATAGACTTGAGCCGTAGAAGCCGCCAACAAAAACATCAAGAGGATACTAAGGAAGATGGTAGAGAACCACAAATAATGGCACGAGAAGCTACCTTTTGCTTTATTGGGATACCGCACTACGGTTCGCACATCAACCGGGGCAACTCCCTACATGTTGGTTTATAGTACCGAGGTCGTCAACCCAGCCAAGGTAGAGATTCCTTCTTTATGAATCATACAGGAAGTAAAACTCAGCGATGCATAGTGGATAAGGAGTTGCTATGAATAATTGGCCCTTATAGATGGAAAAAAGGATGAACGCAATATGTCATGGTCAACTTTATCAGAACAGAATGTCCAAAGCTTTCAACAAAAGGGTCAAACCAAGGCAATTTGCACCGAGTCAGTTGGTGCTGAAGAAGATCTTCCCACATTAAGATGAAGCCAAAGGGAAATTCTCTACCAACTGGCAAGATACGCACATGGTTCATAGGGTGCTGACAGGAGGAGCACTCATACTTGCAGAAATGGATGGAGAAATCTGGCCAAAACCAATCAATTTAGACGCAGTCAAGAGATACTATGCTTAGATTATTTACATTTCCCCATCTGATGTAATTGAACTATGCTTGACCTGATTCCCGTTTAAGAGGGGATACGTAGGCAGCCTTATAGGTTCATTCATAATAAAATTTCCATTTCTCCAAGATCAGAAACTGGGGCAGAATTTTGAGGAGGACCCTCAAAATTTCGGAGCAAGTCCAACCAATGCCATCACATGCTAGAAAGTCAGAAATTGGTTAAGAAACTAGGGCAGAATTTTGAGAAGGATTCTCAAAATTTTGAAGAAGGTTCAGCAAGGCCTGTTATCCGCAAACGATCAAAGATCATCTACCAAACTAGGGCAGAATTTTGAGAAGGACCCTCAAAATTCCAATATAAGAGAGCTGCAATGCCTTTGAGATGTGTTACAGTCACTAGTTCATCTAAAATTACTTGATATATCAATACATTTCTAAAATGACTCTATTTTTATCAATTATTGCATATTTTTCGAAAACTTTATTTCCGTAACAGTTATATGTTACCTAGGGGAACTCGAAAAGGCCTCCAGAGCGAAGAAAGGCAAGGCCAGAAGCACGAACCAACCTCCCCTCACAAAATGTACAATTTTTCTTTGAACGCAGGCACATGACGTAACGATAACATCTGCAAATATATGCACGTATCAAGATTACTATCAATCAGGCCATCAGATACTGAATATATCTCTAGCTAAGACATATGTTACTCTTATTTTCTATTTGCTCTCTGGATGAGGCTAATCCTTGCCTCCACATTTGCATGAGGCTAATCTCTGCCTCCATATTTGCATGAGGCTAATCGTTGCCTCTACATTTGCATGAGGCTAATCTTTTCCTCCATATTTGCATGAGACTAATCCATGCCTCCCCATTTGCATATGGCTAATCTCTGCCTCCATATTTGCATGAGGCTAATCCTTGCCTCCATATGAGGCTAATCCATGCCTCCCAATTTGCTTGAGGCTAATTCCTACCTCCATACTTGCATGAGGCTAATACTTGTCTCCATATATGCATCAGACTAATCCTTGCCTTCGTATCTACATGAGGCTAATCTCTGCCTCTATATTTGCATGAGGCTAATCCTTGCCTCTCTATCTGCATGAGGTTAATCCTTGCCTCCGTACTTGCATGAGACTAATCCTTGCCTCCATATTTGCATGAGGCTAATCCCTGCCTCCACATTTGCATGAGGCTAATCTCTGCCTCCATATTTGCATGAGGCTAATCCTTGCCTCCCTATCTACATGAGGCTAATCCTTGCTTCCGTACTTGTATGAGGCTAATCCTTGCCTCTATATTTGCATGAGGCTAATCCCTGCCTCCGCATTTGCATGAGGCTAATCTCTACCTCTATATTTGCATGAGTCTAATCCTTGCCTCCATACTTGCATGAGGCTAATACTTGTCTCCATATTTGCATCAGACTAATCCTTGCCTTCGTATCTGCATGAGGCTAATCTCTGCCTCTATATTTGCATGAGGCTAATCCCTGCCTCCATATTTGCATGAGGCTAATCCTTTCCTCCACATTTGCATGAGGCTAATCCCTGCCTCCACATTTTCATGAGGCTAATCTCTGCCTCCATATTTGGATGAGGCTAATCCTTGCCTCCCTATCTGCATGAGGCTAATTCTTGCCTCCATATCTGCATGAGGCTAATCCTTGCCTCTACATTTGCATGAGGCTAATCCTTGCCTCCATATTTGTATGAGGCTAATCCCTGCCTCCCTATTTGCATGAGGCTAATCCTTGCCTCCCTACTTGCATGAGGATAATCCTTGCCTCCATACTTGCATGAGGCTAATCCTTGCCTCCCTACTTGCATGAGGCTAATCCTTGCCTCCCTATTTGCATGAGGCTAATCCCTGCCTCCATACTTGCATGAGGCTAATCCTTGCCTCCATATTTGCATGAGGCTAATCCTTGCCACCGTACCTATATGAGGCTAATCCTTGCCTCCATATTTGCATAAGGCTAATCCCTATCTGCATGAGGCTAATCCTTGCCTCCGTACTTGCATGAGGCTAATCCTTGCCTCCGTACTTACATGAGGCTAATCCTTCCTCCACATTTACATGAGGCTAATCCCTGCCTCCACATTTGCATGAGGCTAATATGTGCCTCCATATTTGCATGAGACTAATCCTTGCCTCCCTATCTGCATGAGGCTAATCCTTGCCTCCATACTTGCATGAGGCTAATCCTTGCCTCCATATTTACATGAGGCTAATTGTTGTCTCCCCATTTGCATGAGGCTAATCTCTGCCTCCATATTTGCATGAGGCTAATCTTTGCCTCCATACCTGCATGAGTCTAATCCTTGCCTCCCTACTTGCGTGAGGCTAATCCTTGCCTCCCTATTTGCATGAGGCTAATCCTTGCCTCCATACATGTATGAGGCTAATCCCTGCCTTCATACCTGCATGAGGCTAATCCATGCCTCCATATTTGTATAAGGATAATCCTTTCCTCCATATTTGCATGGGGTCGATCCCTATCTCCATATTTGGATGAGGCTAATCCCTGCCCCTATTTGCATGAGGCTAATCCTTGCCTCCATATTTGTATGAGGCTAATCCTTGCCTCTATATTTGCATGAGGCTAATCCTTGCCTCCCCATCTGCATCGGACTAAGCACTGTCTCTCTCTGTACAAATATTGCTCTATCTCTAGCACTATCTATTTGCTTTTCGATCGGGCTAAGCTCTGCCCTCTACTTCACAAGACTAAGCCTTGTCTTGTTAACATCATATTATTGCATATCATGGGCTAAAACATTGCCAATCTATCCGAAGGCGCCATAGTCTAAAAGGTATCATCCTCATAGCCGGAAGACACCATGCCATGGCCTGAGGATCCCTCAAATTTGCATATCATTATTCAAAGGTGTCATGGTTCGGAGGCACCATTTTTTATGGCCCAAGAACATCATTTCATGGCCTTCTAATCCTTCACTAAACAATTCATAGCCCAGGACATCATCTCTAATCGTCCAAAGACAACCTTCATGGTCCAAAGGGAATCTATATCATGTTTAAATTTTCGTGCAAATACATGTCGGCAACATCTTTTCATCTGCAGGTGACCAGTAAGAAACCACTGTCCTAGCAAGAATGACCTTGCTCCAGTTACTTCAATTGTCTCGAACCTTAATCGCTCACCATAACCGCTTTTGCATCCCGTGTCCATTCCTGCAATGACTTCATCTGTATATTTCTTCGATGAATCCAGAACTACACATGGCCTGATTCCAGCAAGACCAGGGATTTGTAGGCAACTCGAAGACTGGAGTCCGGCCTCTGTCTTTCAAAACATCCCATCCGGTCAAAATTGAACATTATTTCTTTACCCGAAAACTCTTTCATCCTTCCCGGGTAAAAAGGGGCAGCTGTTGATACCCAATTTTTCCTCAAAATATTTTTAAATTTGCATATATGCCTTCAAAATCACTTTTTATAATAATTGGTATTTTTCTATAATTTTTCATATTATTATCAATATATATATATATATACTTTCAAAATAGCATATATGCAGTTATAAGTATGCCTAAGCATTTTTATAATTTTTTATGCAATTTTTATAAGCTCCAAATTGATTTATTTCTTCCCTTTTTATTTATAAAATTTCCAATAATCATCCTTCAAATTATTTTTCTGGTGATTTAGCCATCTAAATTCTATATTTATGCCAAAATATTATTTAAATATTTTTAATGCATTTTTATAATTGCATTTACATTTTTAAGCTAATTTGCATATATTTGCAATACTAGTCCTATTAATGCATAATTACATTGTTGATGTATAAAATGATCTTTTATATTTTTAAAATGTTAAATAACTATTTAAAACCATTTTAGTACATGAAATTATTTTTCAGAAATCATTTATTATTTCTTATAAATTAAATAGTATTAAAATGGCTATTTAAAATGTGGCCTAATTTTATTTCAATTTTAGCCCTAATCCAACCCTAATACCAACCTAATTTTTAAACCTAAATCTACCCAGGCCCAATACCCATCTGCCCAACCTAATACCTGGCCAAATCCTGGCTATTGATCATTTTGATCAATGGTCCAGGTTTCCCCTTTCCTTAATTAAACCAACCTATACCCCAAAACCCTAATTCATTTCGCACCTTATACTGTCATCACCTAATCCTCTCTGCTCTCAAACGCCCTCAACCTAAACCCTAAACGTCGTCACTCATCTATGGCCATCTCCGATGACCTCTCACCACTTCTCAGGCCTCCAATGGCCTCTCTCATATTGTTCTTGCCACCTCCAAGGCCCTCAAGAGACCGAGGCTAGTGGCTTTCATCTATTGGTCATCTCTCACCTATTACAGGCCACTTCAGTGAGATTCTGAGTAAGATCGTCCTATATTAGTTACGATCTATGGGTTCTCAGTATGATTCTTCATCTCTGTATGGTTCTCTTCGAAACCCTAATTTCTTTTCTAAACCTCTCAGATCTATACAAATCTAAGATGATTTGGGTTTTTTTCATGTGAGTTTTACAACAACCTTAAGATTCTTTAAAAAAACGTATGATTTTCAAGTGATTTTCATCTTTTTCCTAAAGCTAGGGTTTCCGGATTTTCTTTTAAGAATTGTTGGATGATTTTTTGTGTTTAATCTTCTGCTTCTCGTATATTTTGATTGAATTTGTAAGTCTATGACAACCTTAGCCCATTTCTACGGAAAGCCCTAATTTTCTAGGGTTTTTTGTTTGGTTTCTGAGTACCGGTGCATCTGACTGTGTTCATGCTTTGGGTTCTTGTGATTTCTTGTAACCTTCTTGACCTAATATGCTTCTACTGAACTTCTTAGTTTAACCTTTCACTGATTCTATGTGCTTGTGTTCGTCTTGCCTGTTCATATCAAGACCTGTATCTTTCTCATTGAATCAGCATTGTTTAATTTTTGTTTTGTTAAAGTTATATGTCAATTCTTGAGTATTCATGTTTTACCTTATTTATATGCTAAACATGATGGCTCTTTCATGACTTTCTGAACCCTTGATTACTATGAATCCCTTATTTCCTGGTTCAATTTGAACACTCTCCTTTAAACGTTTGATTCTAACCTTTTACTCAATTTGATTGAATTTGCTTGCCTTAATTATTTTCCCTGCCTTGTTTGTATTCCGCTGATTATTACTGATCTATTTCCTTAATTAAACTGTTGTTCATTTACCCTAATTACCTACTCCATACTAAGCCTTATTTGATTCTTTTCCTTAAATACTTAGCATGATTTACCATTGATTTAATTGTCCCTTGATTAAGGGAAGATCTTGCTGATTTACATATGACTTCCTTGATTTACTATTTAATTGATCTCTTACGTTATGTGTCAAGCTTTTGACTACTATATAAACCTCCTCTTCTTTTAAGTTCTAAACAATGAACATTAGTTCAAAACTCACTCCTTCTTACACTCTAAAGTTCTCTTTCTCTGCTGCTACTTGTGTTACTCACTGATCTAGACGGCTGAAAGCCAAGGCTAGGTACTGGAACCTTTTTTGCTTTATATTCTGCATCCTTTCTTCAACTGGTATGTCTCTAATTAAGTTTGAGGTTCAAACCCTATGTGTTTTTATTCTTGCACTAGTTCATCAGTTATGAGTTCAATTTCCTGCCTATTTCTTTGCTCAGCATGTATAAAATCTGCCTGTTTAATGTGTTCTTTACATTCTGCACTTTTTCTTGCTTACTTCTTTGCCTAGCATGTCTAAAATTCTATCTTGTTCAATGCCTTTTCTAGACTCTGCACTTTTTCCTACCTACTTCTTTACTTAGCATATGTTTAATCATATTCAAGACAGGCAAACTATTATCTATGTCCTAAATACTTGCTGAGTCTCTAAGATCCTAAGTGTTGCATGCAGTTTGTGACTATATGTTTCCTCTATCCCCATCCATGTACCTTAAGTAATGAGTTATGTGTCACAATCCCTTTATCCCCATGTGAAGATCTGTTTGTTAAGTGTTCTGAATGTCTCTTATGACTAATTGATTGTCTGTTGCCTGGTACTCTTCTCAAACTGTCTTCTACTACTAAGATATTTCCTGTTTTCTAATAACTTTTCTACTAAGCCATCTATGTATTATTTTCAAAACAAAGCTATGTCAAGCACTCTCACTTTACTCTTAGGACATTAGGTTTTGCCCCTCTGATATGTGTACTGCCTTGAGACCTTTGAGATCTCTCTAAACTCTGGCATGTCAGAGCTGGCCTTTCCACACTGCACTAAATCAGTTGTTATCTAAAAAAAGGTCTAGGTGTGAGCACTGCCCAGGATCTTTGAGGTCCTTAGGGAACTCTGACACACCTAGACATGATATTGTCTATGGAACTTTGACATTTGAGGCTTTTGGAGGCTTGGGAAGTTATTTGGGCCTGCTTCAGGCTCCCTATAGTTAACTTCTTCTCTTTTCTTTATTTGTTTATGTAATTTATTCAGTTGGTCTGTAATAATTATTTGTAAACAATATTGGGGTGATTAGTGAAAAAGGGTGGGTAGTTATATATTGTTATGCCCTGAACCTGGGGAGGCATGACTGGCACCCGGTGCTGTAGTTGCCCAAGCGAACCACTCTGTAACTTATTTTTCTTCTAACTATCATGGGCCAAGATGACCGCAACTCGTAATGTATAATTTTAAGTGGGACAATGTTATATTATTGAACCATCGTTCATAAAATATTAATACATATGGGCCGTCACGGCCTCTAAAATTCTGTACATAATAAACCTCTGCGTCTACAAAGCCTCTAAGATTATTTAACATCAAACAGGACAGGGTACCAGCTGACCCATAAATATGTAGTAAAACTTTGACATGATGACTCATAGACTCGGTTGCACTCCGAATGAGGTGGAGTCTTACCGATCCTTCGTTCAATGCCAATCTCGTCTACACTGAGAGATCGTCAAACTGATTGTCTACACCTGTGGGCATGAAACACAGCGTCCCTAGGAAAAAGGGACGTCAGTACGAAATAATGTACCGAGTATATAAGGCAATATACTGAAAGCTGAAACTAAACTGATAATATAATAACTGCAAGTAGCTGGAAGTCGAAGAAAATCTGAAGATATGCTTACTTGCTGATACTGACTCAACTCTCTCAGTATAGTAAGTAAAATAGCTATCCGACCCTATAAGGCTCGGTATTGTTAAAACCCAATTTTTCCCTATGTATTTTTATATACAAAATACTTTCAAAATAACATGTACATACATATATAAGCATGCCCAAGAGTTTTGGTAGTTTTTCTTCTAATTTTTAAGATTTTAAAATCAATTTATTGTCTATTTTTAGCAGTACAAAATCCAATAATTATTCTCAAGATTATCATTTTGGTGAATAACTTATTTTATACTCATATTTACACCAAAATATAATTAAGGTAATTTTTGTATATTTTTTACAAATCTATTTGGCATTTTAAGCTAAATTGCATGTAATTGGAATTATAGCCTACTTCACGATTAGTAGCATTTTATAATTATAAAATTATTTCCAGTATTTTTAAATTAATATTTATATAGTATTTGTTGGCTCAGTGTTTTAATTTACTTTTAAAATTGTTATTACTATTTTTATAAAATAAAAAGTAAAAATAGGCTATTTAACACTTAGCCCATTTCTATTTTAATTACAGCCCTTTCACCTTTCAATTTTGGCCCTCAATTTGACCCAATTCCACCCCCAAATAAAACCAGCCCAATCCCCCAAATTACCCGACCGCTGACCCGATTTAAAAAACCCACCCGACTCCCCTTTTATCCAGGCCGTTGATCATTTTGATCAACGACCATAAACTCCCCTTTCCTTTTTTAATTCCCAAACCACCCTTAACCTAATTCATTTCACCTAGACGCCGCCTTTGAACCATCTTCTTCTCTCAAACTCTCTCGAACCTCTCCGAAACCCTAATCGTTTCACACCTTATTTCACCATGTTTCCACCGGAATCCATGGCGTCTCCGGCCATGGACGGTCTGTACTCATCCTTTCTCACCATCAGACCTAAGCTATTCAAGGTTTGAAGCCCGACTTCAATGGCTTTCTTCAGATCCTTCTCAGATCTGTAGATCTATGGCTTCTCCGGCCATTTCTCTGCAACTTTAAGCCGTCTGAGATTCTGTACCCGCCTATTTTCTTAGATCTATGATATGTCTGGGATTTATTTGACATTTTAAAGGTTTTCCCCAAATTTCCTTTTTAAAATCGTTCAATTTCGATTTTTAGGTTTCTGAAAAAGTCTCTTCAAATATCTTTATGATTCTTTCCGTTCTTTCTTTATGTGTGTTTATCTATGTTAGGCTCGTATATTTTCTTTTGTACTACGCATGCGTTTGCTCTCTTGTTCCTTTTCTATTATGCGAGACTCTTCTATTTTGCTGTCACTCTTATGCTCTCATGTTAATCCGTGTTGTTAATCCTTATTCTTTGCTATATGTGTTTATGGTTGAGTTTTTTGATTTTGTTCACTTTACTGAGTTCTGTTTGTGTTCCTGCTAAGCATATTTCATCTACTTTTGTTTAAAGCTCGTATCATCTATTTCTTCTAAACTTGTTTAAACTCCACGTTTTCTCGAGCATGTTCTCATGACTTTGAATCAGTTTTCTTTCTATCGTATGTGTTTATCTCTTATAAGTCTTTGGAAAAGACTTTTGAGCCCCTCTCAAGTGGCCTGCCTTCTCATCTCCATTGTCTGACTCAATTTGAAACCCTAGGATTTGAGGGTTTCTTTGGCAATTGGTATTAGGGACCCTAGGCTTTCAGACTCACTATGAGTCTGTAACTGAACTCGAATCCCTTTTGCTTGTGGCTCTAAGACTTTCAATGTTAGACTCTTTTTCTGGGAAACCTGACGATTCCTTTTGCTTGATCTGTGTGCTTTATATACGAGAAATTCCTCTTTCAAAAGTTTTCACCAATTAAGTGATTGATTCTCAAATCCCTTTAATAAGGCTGATGAATTGTCATTGATTTTTCTTCGATTGAACCTCTTTTACCTTTCTTGACTTGGTTCATTCGAATTGAACTTGTAATATTGGTTTCATGGTTGTTTGATTGATTCCCTTGCCATATTTGGCACAAACCATATGCCATTGATTGTTTTCCTTAAATAACTTCTATGTACTTACCCCTTTTGTGCTACTTTGAAAAGGTTTTAATTAAAACTTCTTTCCTTAACTAATTTTTACCTGTTGAAATCAGAATCCCTTAACCAAAGGGAGGTTGATTTCAATGATATTTCCTTGTCTTTCTTACTTTCTTTCTACACTATAAAAGGGACTACCCTTCTGCACTTTTAAGACACCTTACACCTTCAGTTCACATGACCTACACACTACCAGTCCTTAACTCCAATTCAATACTTGCACACTTGCAATATTGCTTTGAATTCAATACTCTTTCAACACTCTGCTTTTGCTTGAGATCTTTTGGAATTGCTTGGCTTGCAACTTGTCCTTTCCTAAGGCTACTGTTTTTATTTGTTTTCTCTTGAACTGGTATGTTCTGATTTAACGTTTCTGCCTCACCCCTATGTGCTTATTTACAGTTTTCTGCAATCTTGTTTACTTTACTGCTCATGTTCAATGATTTATGCTAAGTATGTTCTTTCCCTGCACCTGTTTCTTTTGTGAATCCCTGCCCCCTATTCCCTTCTATGTGTTTGAGTTAAGGCTCATGGCCTGGCAGTATTCAAATTGCTGCTCAGGTCATAACCTGATCTACAATGGATCCTAACTCTTAAGATTTGGCTAACAGGCTGGTCGGGGGTGTGCCAGCATTCCCAATTACTGAGCATGACCACCAACCTGCCATGGCTTTGCCCTAATTCCCCTATGCACTTACACTTATTCTTATACTCTTAAGTTCTTCCCCCCTCTAATGAGCCTTGCTTTGGGACCTTAAGTTCCCTCTGAACTTGGACATCTAAGGGTTGACCCTTCCACACTGCACTATGATCTCAATTCTGCAATGTGTTTTGGGTGTAAGCACTGCCCGAGGCCCTTTGAGACTCTTGGGAACTTAGACACATCTCAAACATGAGAAAGGCTTTTGGAAATCTGATCCTGGAAGTTGGGTTCTCTCATATTGTTGGACTTTGAGTCTAAATTAGGCTATTTGGTTGTAGCTGGAATTTCTGATGTAATTTTACTTTTTTCTGATTCATTCGGGTCTGTAATAATTTGTAATAACTATTGGGGTTGGCTAGTGAAAAGGGGAGGGTCATTTATGTACGCATATGGGTAGACAGTATGCTCATATGGATTACTATTTATAAATTCTGCATTTATGCATATCATATAGTACTCCTGCCTATAAGTTTCTGCATATAGAAATCATGTATAAGTTTCTGCACTTGGGCATTTAGAAATCCTGCCTATAAGTTATGCATTACACGTAGAAATCTTGCCTATAAGTTGTTTCAATACTGCATTAGAAACCATGCCTATAAGTTTTTGCATATAGAAATCATGACTATAGTTTTGTTTCTACATTCTGCATATTCATCTGTCGTTAGGCAAACAATTATAGGTTTAATAATAATCAACTTCATTATAGATACCATTCCTATAGGGCTCTTGCACACACACAATCGTTTTAAAATTAGTAACGCTTAGAAATCATGCCCATAGGAGCAGCTATCTGAATCAGCTTCGTCTATTTTATCTATAAGTCTAAAATCAGTAGTAATGTTCGTTTAATATATGTAGAATTTAATTGGTTCTAAAATCATTAACCCTGTCACACCTCCTTTTTCTGCGCCCGCAGGGGGTGCGAGGGAGTTTTTTCCAATTAAAGGACAATCGAAACGGGATTGGTTTAATTATTTCAGAGTCGCCACTTGGGAGATTTAGGGTGTCCCAAGTCACCAATTTTAATCCCGAATTGAGGAAATGCATGACTCTATATTACAGTCTGCGTACCAGAAATCTAGATAAGGAATTCTGTTAACCCGGGAGAAGGTGTTAGGCATTCCCGAGTTCCGTGGTTCTAGCACGGTCGCTCAACTGTTATATTCGGCTTGATTATCTGATTTTATACAAGTATGACCTTATATGCAAATTCTAACTTTTAACCGCTTTATTATTATTGTTTTTACAAGAATTGCAACGTTGTGAAAATGTATCTCGAATCGCGTTACAATCAATGTACCCGTGGTCGTCGACACCTTTTGACTCCGTTGAGATTTGGATTTGGGTCACATCAATGTGCACCCGAGTTTACGAAAGTAAGATTTATTAAGGTGCGTCCTAAAGAGTCTAACGTATTGTTATTTTAGGAGGGTTGTGAGATTTGCTAAACAACCTGTCCTGGAAACTAAATGCTTCAATAATATATATTTAACAAGGGCCCCGCATCTGCCCAAACCCAGCTCATGACTGCACTTATGGACAACTAGTCGAAAATTATGGGCCCAAACCCAGCTCATGCGAGATGGCCAGACTTGGGCCCCTGTTTTCCCGATACAGGCCTAGCTGATTTGTTTCGATTTGGGCTCGGCCTTCCTGAGGTTGAGGCCTAGAACTGATTCTTTGTTCTTTATCAATTTATATGTGACAATTTGGCAAAAAGGGAAAGAACTTTAACTCATGTGGATAGTTTTCCTATTGGGCCTACATTAGAGAATATACTACACCATCAGACTAAGTCTAAAATACAACTTATTACACTGGGAATGTTTTTCACCTAACAGCATACATATATGACTATTATTCATTAGCCTACATTGATATACTGAGCATGTAGGCTACTTCTATTATCCAAACGAAAATGTAACTACTTCATGATATTTAATGTAACAGTTCATGTATATATAAAAACAATCTGCAGGTCCTCTCTTTTGCATTCATACTCAAACTCTCAGTTACATTGGTGGTATCAATTGTGTACCTGGTAAGGAAATGAAAGGAAGAAAGGAATGATCAGCTGGGCAGTATGCAGTAAACACAGCAACAACAGGTACACAGCAACAGCACAGCAACAAACCAAACACCAAATGTTTTCCACAATCCACGAACAACCAACAATAATTCCCATAACAAAAGAAACCAGCAAATGGTCGAGTGCCAAACCAGTAATTCCATACGAAGAGTAATGAAACCCCAGAAGTAAAAGAGTGTTCAATGCAGCAAATACCAACAGTTCAGCAACCAACAAACAGCTCAGTCAATGCAGATGACAGAACTTGGCCAAGGCAGCTTGACCAATATGAATTCTTATTCAACTTTCAGATGGTGTTTGGTTACAATATATTTGGAAACTAACTTATGTTTTTCAGCTTTCTTTAAACTCAGTAAACCTTTCTTCAGACTAAAAGTTTCAGCTTTAAGACTAAAAATTCCAGCCCTTTTTTTCCTTTTTCTGAAGACTAAAAGTCCAGCCCTTTTTAAGTTCTCAAATGGCCTATTTATAGGCCAAATGAACCAGTGCAGCTGAGCTGCCTCCCCTGCCAATTGGCAGAATACCCATACCCTTTAAGCCCATGCCTAAGCATCTTTGGTGTCAGCCCCTTTGTTTCCCACGCCTGGTCTTTTGTTTAATCAAGAGTTATGGGCATCATTTTATTATTCATTTCAAGCCCCATACTCTTATGTCTTGCTCCCCATTGGTATTAGTTTAATCCTAAATCAGTACCCTACTTGTCAGCTCATTTAAACTAATCTTTCTGCCCTTTTAACACCCCAAAATACCCCTGCTTAACCTTGATTATTACTGCCCTGCCTATTGCAGCCTCAGGGCATTTTTGAACTGGCGAAAGTTCAGATTTAAGACTGCCTGGACTGAACCTTTTCAGTCATTTTTACAATGCAAACCAACCATTTTAAACAATGCTGGGGCATTCAGTTAGTGGCCACGTTCAATTAGTCATGCGACCTTATTAGCTCGTTCGATTCATTAGTTATAGAAACTAATCAACGACATTTATCGAGTCGACTATACTAATTATAGCAGGTAATAATCAGTCGCTCATATAAACAATACGTTCGGGGACCTAAAGGGCATCAGACAATTTTGTGTTCAATTACTGGGAACCTATATAAGTTTATTCATGCGACGACTATACTAATCGGACATGCTTATCATAGGATACATTTAAATCATACACAGAACACAATCGACCAAATAAAAGGTCTTTACAGAGAAGAAAGAAATTAAGAAACTATCAAGAAATAACAAGCAATTACCACAAAGCATGCTAATGACTTAATCAGAACCAAACAAAGAGAAAAGGAAACTTACCGAAAAAGTTTGAAATCAAAACGGACCCAAATCTGACTCGACTTCGAACTCTTGAGGCCGAACAAACTTTAATCAGGGTGTTCTCACATGAGAACACCTTGATTAAGGTCTATTAGACCTCAAACCCTTGTCAAGACCGGCCGGATTCCAAGGCTATTAGTGTTCTAGGTTTTGGATCCCCAGATCTGATTTTTAGGGAGTTGTGGGTAGATTCGGACCAAACCAAGCTTGGTTTGGTCACGAGGAAGGTCAGGGGAGTGGCTGATACAAAGATGGTGAGGTTTGGTGTAGGTCCGGGTTCGACTCAAATCTTCAAATGAAGATTCGAGACGAACGAAAGTGATTCGAGGCAAATGGATAGTAGATCCATTTTCAGGAGAGTGAGGGGGTCTTAGGGTGTTCAGGAGGTGGTCACCGGTGTTCGTGCCGCCGGCTTTAATGGCGAAGGAGACTAGGGCGGCTGCTAGGGTTCGGGGGGTTTCAGGTTTGAGTTTGGGGACGATGAAGGGTGGGGTTGGTATAGAGGGTGCGGGGTAAGGGCTGAGTTTATATATGGGGAGGTTGATCGGATCTGAGCCGTTAGATCATATGATCTCAACGGCTTGGATCTGAGGGTGGTAAATGAGACGAGGTCGTTTGGTAGTTAAACGGGGTCGTTTGGTTTAAGTGAGGGGTTGGGTCGGATTGGTTATTGGGTCGGGTTTGAACACGGGTTGCTGAAAATGATCCTGGACCGTTGGATTGGATTGATTGGAACGGCTGAGATGGATTGGCCTGAAACGGTGTCGTTTCAGGAGGTGTCTGGGCAACCGGATTTGGACTGGGCCTGAGTGCTGGTTGGGCCAGTTATTTTGTTTAATTTTTGGCCCAAACCGATTTCCTTCACTTTTGTTTTCTAATTTCATTTTTTTCTTTTAAAACAAAAAATAAAAATAAAAATAATAAATAACGAAATTAAAACTAAACAACAATGCAACATTTTAACACAATTACCACAAAAATTATTTAAGTAAGTTAAAAACCTAGAACAAACGATGCACACATATATATCTATTTTTTGAATTTTCTTTTACTGACCGAATTATGGTTTAATCATCCTGACATACATATTTTGTTTGTTAATGATTAAATGCAAAAATGGACAGATCCACAAATGACTAACAACACATGTCACGAAAACTCAAACATTTGTACAGCGAAACCATTTGTTACTATTTTTATTTTCTTTTGGAGCGATTGCTCGTAAAGCAAAAATCACGTGCTTACAGCTGCCCCTCTTTGCACGAAGACACGAAGGGTTTTGCGCAAAGATAAACGAGCGATTTTTGCCCGTCCGAATACTCCGTGTGAAGCATTTTTTGAAAAAGATTTGACCGAACCTTTGCTTCAGAGGTTTCCTACATATCCTGGGCTGAAACAGGAATCAGGTCAATGTAGTTCGGGAAATTTTGGTAGCTGGGACTACCGTGTGACTGTATTGCTTGCTGCTGTTGTGCGCTGTCGCATGCTGCTGTAGGATGCTACTGCTCAACCGATCTCCCTGTTACATTGCTCTAAAAGGAAAAACAAGAAGTTAAGCTAGAGTATGAGATCTCATCCATCTCCAACTTGTTCTTGTTGTCTTGCTTTCTTGTCGGCTAACGCTTTCTTCTGACGCCTTTATTTTGTGAACTTGGAGATGATGCTGACCCTTCACCTTTTCTGAATGTCAGTTCTCATCACTTTGCTTGATTTGCTGGGAACATGGCTTTCCTCCTTAAATCTTTCAATGGTTTCTTCAGCGGTATGACTTTTCATCAGAATCGTCATGTTGGGCATGCCATAGCGTTCTCAAACTGCTTCTTCTGAGACGTGTTCCTTCTTCCTTTTGAATGTGCGCTTGCTTTTGCAGCCTTCTGCTTCTTAGTGCTGGGGATTTTATTGTTTCCTGCTTGGGGATCTCTGTTGTAACCTTCCGTCTTCAGGTGGGGCTACTGATTCCAAACTCTAGAGCTAAAATGTATTCCCGCATTATACTGGTGGGCGACCTAGAACTTAAAATGCATTCCTGCATTATACTGGTGGACGACCTAGAACTTAAAATATATTCCCGCATTATACTGGTGGGCGACCTAGAACTTAAAAGTATTCCCGCATTATACTGGTGGGCGACCTAGAACTTAAAAGTATTCCCGCATTATACTGGTGGGCGACCTAGAACTTAAAATGTATTCCCGCATTATACTGGTGGGCGACCTAGAACTTAAAATGTATTCCCGCATTATACTGGTGGGCGACCTAGAACTTAAAATGTATTCCCGCATTATACTGGTGGGCGACCTAGAACTTAAAATGTATTCCCGCATTATACTGGTGGGCGACCTAGAACTTAAAATGTATTCCCGCATTATACTGGTGGGCGACCTAGAACTTAAATGTATTCCCGCATTATACTGGTGGGCGACCTAGAACTTAAAATGTATTCCCGCATTATACTGGTGGGCGACCTAGAACTTAAATGTATTCCCGCATTATACTGGTGGGCGACCTAGAACTTAAAATGTATTCCCGCATTATACTGGTGGGCGACCTAGAACTTAAAAGTATTCCCGCATTATACTGGTGGGCGACCTAGAACTTAAATGTATTCCCGCATTATACTGGTGGGCGACCTAGAACTTAAGAATGTATTCCCGCATTATACTGGTGGGCGACCTAGAACTTAAAAGTATTCCCGCATTATACTGGTGGGCGACCTAGAACTTAAATGTATTCCCGCATTATACTGGTGGGCGACCTAGAACTTAAAAGTATTCCCGCATTATACTGGTGGGCGACCTAGAACTTAAATGTATTCCCGCATTATACTGGTGGGTGACCTAGAACTCTAGAACTTAAAATGTATTCCCGCATTATACTGGTGGGCGACCTAGAACTTAAAATGTATTCCCGCATTATACTGGTGGGCGACCTAGAACTTAAATGTATTCCCGCATTATACTGGTGGGCGACCTAGAACTTAAAATGTATTCCCGCATTATACTGGTGGGCGACCTAGAACTTAAATGTATTCCCGCATTATACTGGTGGGCGACCTAGAACTTAAAAGTATTCCCGCATTATACTGGTGGGCGACCTAGAACTTAAATGTATTCCCGCATTATACTGGTGGGCGACCTAGAACTTAAAAGTATTCCCGCATTATACTGGTGGGCGACCTAGAACTTAAAAGTATTGAAATTGCTTCCCCGTTCTTCCGAGAAAATTTTCGACAATCGGCAGAAAATTTTCTGCCCCGGTTTTTGTTGACTTCCATGGCGTTGCATCTTGCTGCCATCATCAATTCTTTGCTCTCCTGCAACAGACAAAAGGATTTAGTCAGTTTTAATCGTGGTGGTAGAGGGTGCCTTTCTGGCGAGCCATTTTTCTCTCTTCCCCCTTTCTTGCTCTTTGTCCCCATAATTGGTTGGCGGGCAAAGTTGCCTGTTGGGGGTCTCTAGCCTGCTGGGGATTGGTTTTCAATTTATCCCCTTTTCTGCTTTCTCTTTAAACACATGATGTGGGAGTCTGCTTCTAACTCCCGAAACCACTCCCTTTTGGAGCTTACTTCTTCCAAAATTTCCGGGCACAATCACTGCATTGCCTGGGACCGGCCCTTAAGACTGTTTGTATTATCCTGCATTGGGATGAATTCCCCTTCGGTTTCTGGTAGTAAGCTTTGAAAAATCCTTTCAAGACACATTTTAGGAAAAGAAATAAAGATATGGAAAAGAGAAAAACTTTCTGAACCAATATTTTGTGGGAGGAGACAATCCAAAGAACTTATCTGAAGGACACAACTGGTCCCCGTGATCATGGCGTGCACCATAGATTCCGACCCAGTCTATTTGTATCAATTGATCTGCTCGATGGTTTGACTTGCTGGGGATGATAAAGGAGTGTTCATTTCGTTTCGAATGTGGTAGCTTTGCTGATCTGTCTTGTCGCCTCATAGTGCCCTTCGAGGGGTTTTCACTAATGAGACTCTCTCTTTTCTCTCATCTCCCGGCGCCTTATGGTGCCTGTGAAGGTTTTCACCAATAAGACTCTCTCATTTCATATCCCTCATCTTACATCGCCTCTCGGTGCCTGTGAAGGTTTTCACCGATAAGACTCTCTCATTTTATTTCTTTCGAGGATCCGGGGTGTTGTAGATACGACCCTCTCTTCCGGGGATTCTTTTGACTATCAACTCATTCCCAGTCTTACGATCCTCTTCTTTGCTGGGGATCAGTGTATTATTCTCGGCCTTATTTGCCGGATTTGGCATCTCTCGAACATTGATCGGGAGGTCTTTTGGATGTTGATGTTGGTTTTGGTGTGGGATTGAAGAAAGGCTACAAAAATGAAAACAATTTGAAGGGTGATGTGCTACAACTTTTGGAATCAAACCTTTGTTGGAACTTAAAACATAACCTCTGCCCCAGTTTTCTTGCTTGGGGAATTTATTTTTTATGCTTATGTTGAGCTATGTGCGTTACGCACATTGTGCCTATTATGCACACTATGTACATTATGCATCCTATATTTGCTATGATGCATACTATGACCGAGCCGTGAGGCGCCTACGTATCCTCTTTGAGGAATCAGGTCAAACGTAGTTCCCACGGTTTTGTATTTCTTGTGATTTTATCTTCTTCTTTTTTTCTTTTCTTTCTTTTCATTTTTTCATGTCTTTTTCTTTTCTTTTCTTTTTCTTTTCTTTTCTCTTTTTTTTTCATATCTTTCCCGTTAGTGATTCCAAAAGAGGGGTATTGAAAGAATTGCTTAAGGCTCAAAGGGGGAAGCAAGGGTTAAAAGTGTTTGGATAGAAGAAAGAATTGCCTCCGTCATCTCATTATCCAACAAATGCCAAATACAAACAAATAAACCAAAAATTGCCATAATTAAAGAAGTTACGCATAATATCTCTTGACTGCATCTGAATTGATAGCCATGTCGACACTTCTACCTTCGACATCTGTCAAACACAAAGCACCGTTGGACAATACTCTGGTCACGATATAAGGCCCTTGCCAATTTGGGGCGAATTTGCCTTTTGCCTCGACCTGATGTGGGAGGATCTTCTTCAATACCAGCTGCCCTACTTCAAACTTCCTGGGGCGCACCTTCTTATTATACGCTCTTGCCATTCT